>NC_053022.1:529881628-530193051 GCF_003073215.2 Triticum urartu | reverse complement strand
AAGAAACCAATGTTTTGAGTGGAAAGATGGATGAACTTATGAAATTATTTGCTACTAAGAGTGTTTCTTCTGATCCTAATGATATGCCTTTGTCTACTTTGATTGAGAATAACAATGAATCTATGGATGTGAATTTTGTTGGTAGGAATAATTTGGTAACAACGCTTATAGAGGGAATTTTAATCCTAGGCCATATCCTAGTCATCCTTCTAATAATTATGGGAATTCCTACAACAACCCTTATGGAAATTATAATAAGATGCCCTCTGAATTTGAGAATAGTGTTAAAGAGTTTATGAATTCAAAAAATAATTTTAATGCTTTGCTTGAAGAGAAATTACTTAAAGTTGATGATTTGGCTAGGAACGTTGATAGAATTTCTCTTGAGGTTGATTCTTTAAAGCTTATATCTATTCCTCCTAAGCATGATATCAATGAGTCTCTCAAAGCCATGAGAATTTCCATTGATGAGTGCAAGGAAAGAACCGCTAGGATGCGTGCTTCCAAAGATGCCTTTATTAAAGCGTGTTCTTCCAATTCCTATGAAAATCAAGATGAAGATCTAAAAGTTATTGATGTGTCTCCTATTAAATCTTTGTTTTGCAATATGAATCTTGATGAAACTGATTATGATCTTCCTTTACTTAGAAGACGTTCTAAAACTTCGGAGTATTTAGATCTTTATGATGAAATTGATGAAAGTGGGATTGAAAGAAATAAAAATCTAGATGTTGCTAAACCCACTATATTGGATTTCAATGAATTTAATTATAAAAGTTGCTCTTTAATTGATTGTATTTCCTTGTTGCAATCCGTGCTAAATTATCCACATGCTTATAGTCAAAAGAAAGCCTTCACCGAACATATTGCTGATGCCTTGATGCAATCTTATGAAGAAAAACTTGAGTTGAAAGTTTCTATCCCTAGAAAACTCTATGATGAGTGGGAACCAACTATTAAAATTAAAATTAAAGATCATGAGTTTTATGCTTTGTGTGATTTGGGTGCTAGTGTCTCCACTATCCCCAAGACTTTATGTGATTTGCTAGATTTCCGTAATTTTGATGATTGTTCTCTAAACTTGCATCTTGCGGATTCTACTATTAAGAAACCTATGGGAAGGATTAATGATGTTCCTATTGTTTCAAATAGGAATTATGTGCCCATATATTTCATTGTTCTTGATATAGATTGCAATCCTTCTTGCCCTATTATTCTTGGTAGACCTTTCCTTAGAATGGTTGGTGCGATTATTGATATGAAGGAAGGGAATATTAGATTTCAATTTCCATTAAAAAAGGGCATGGAACACTTTCCAAGAAAGAAAATAAAATTGCCATATGATACTATCATGAGAGCCACTTATGGATTGCCTACCAAAGATGGCAATACCTAGATCTATCCTCGCTTTTATGCCTAGCTAGGGGCAGTAATAAATAAATTATTTAGCCTCTGTTTTGGTTGTGTTTTTTGTGTTTAATTAGTGTTTGTGCCAAGTAGAACAGTTGGGAAGACTTGGGGAAAGTCTTGTTGAACTTGCTGTAAAAAACAGAAACTTTAGCGCTCACGAGAACTGCTGTCATTTTTATTTGAAGAGTTATATTTAGTTAATTCTTTTTGAAGATGATTAATAGATAAATTCCTCACGTCCAGCAATTTATTTTAGAATTTTTGGGGTTTAAGATATTGCGCTAGCTACAGATTACTACAGACTGTTCTGTTTTTGACAGATTCTGTTTTTCGTGTGTTGTTTGCTTATTTTGATGAATCTATGGCTAGTAAAATAGTTTATAATCCATAGAGAAGTTGGAATAAAGTAGGTTTAACACCAATATAAATAAATAATGAGTTCATTACAGTACCTTGAAGTGGTCTTTTGTTTTCTTTCGCTAACAGAGCTCACGAGTTTTCTACTTTAAGTTTTGTGTTGTGAAGTTTTCAAGGTTTGGGTGAATTCTTTTGATGGATTATGGAACAAGGAGTGGCAAGAGCCTAAGCTTGGGTATGCCCATGGCACCCCCAAGATAATCCAAGGACACCAAAAAGTCAAAGCTTGGGGATGCCCCGGAAGGCATCCCCTCTTTCGTCCACTTCCATCGGTAATTTACTTGGAGCTATATTTTTATTCACCAACATGATATGTGTTTTGCTTGGAGCGTCTTGTATTATTTGTGTCTTTGTGTTTTAGTATGCCACAATCATCCTTGCTGTACACACCTTTTGAGAGAGCCATGCATGAATTAAAATTTAATAGAATACTCTATGTGCTTCACTTATATCTTTTTGAGCTAAGTAGTTTTGCTCTATGTGCTTCACTTATATCTTTTTGAGCTATGTAGTTTTGCTCTATGTGCTTCATTTATATATTTTGAGCGTTATAATTTTGCTCTATGTGCTTCACTTAGATCTTTTAGAGCACGGTGGTGGATTTGTTTTAAAGAAACTATTGATCTCTCATGCTTCACTTAAATTATTTTGAGAGTCTCTTAATAGCATGGTAATTTGCTTAATAATAATATGATTGGTATTCAAGATTTGTGAAACTTTATTTTGAGTGTGTTGAATACTAAGAAAAGATTGAAGCATGATAATTGTTTTGAGATATGGAGGTGATAATATTAAATTCATGCTAGTTGAGTAGTTGTGAATTTAAAGAATACTTGTGTTAAAGTTTGTGATTCCCGTGGCATGCACGTATGGTGAACCGTTATGTGATGAAGTCGGAGAATGATTTATTTATTTATTGGCTTCCTTATGAGTGGCGGTCGGGGACGAGCGATGGTCTTTTCCTACCAAGCTATCCCCCTAGGAGCATGCGCGTAATACTTTTCTTTGATAACGTCTAGATTTTTGCAATAAGTATATGAGTTCTTTATGACTAATGTTGAGTCCATGGATTATACGCACTCTCACCCTTCGACCTTTGCTAGCCTCTCTAATACCGCGCACTTTTCGCTGGTATCATACACCTACCATATACCTTCCTCAAAACAGCCACCATACCTACCTCTTATAGCATTTCCATAGCCATTCCGAGATATATTGCCATGCAACTTTCCACCATTCCGTTTATTATGACACACTCCATCATTGTCATATTGCATATCCCGGTACACCGCCGGAGGCATTCATATAGAGTCATATTTGTTCTAAGTATCGAGTTGTAATTTTTGAGTTGTAAGAAAAATAAAAGTGTGATGATCATCATTATTAGAGAATTGTCCCAGTGAGGAAAGGATGATGGAGACTATGATTCCCCCACAAGTCGGGATGAGACTCCGGACGAAAAATAAATAAAAGAGGCCAAAGAAGCCCAAAAAAAGAGAGAAAGAAAAGAGGCCATAAAAAGAGAAAAGGCCCAAATAAAAAAATATAAATAAAAAAATGAGAGAAAAAGAGAGAAGGGACAATGTTACTATCCTTTTACCACACTTGTGCTTCAAAGTAGCACCATGATCTTCATAGTAGAGAGTCTCTCATGTTATCACTTTCATATACTAGTGGGAATCTTTCATTATAGAACTTGGCTTGTATATTCCAATGATGGGCTTGCTCAAATTGCCCTAGGTCTTCATGAGTAAGCAAGTTGGATGCACACCCACTTAGTTTTTTTATGAGCTTTCATATACTTATAGCTCTAGTGCATCCGTTGCATGGCAATCCGTACTCACTCACATTGATATCTATTGATGGGCATATCCATAGCCCGTTGATACGCCTAGTTGATGTGAGACTATCTTCTCCTTTTTGTCTTCTCCACAACCACCATTCTATTCCACCTATAGTGCTATATCCATGGCTCACGCTCATGTATTGCGTGAAGATTGAAAAAGTTTTGAAAAAGTTAGAGTATGAAATAGTTGCTTGGCTTGTCATCGGGGTTGTGCATGATTTAAATACTTTGTGTGGTGAAGATAGAGCATAGCCAGACTATATGATTTTGTAGGGATAACTTTCTTTGGCCATGTTATTTTGAGAAGACATAATTGCTTTGTTAGTATGCTTGAAGTATTATTATTTTTATGTCAATATAAACTTTTGTCTTGAGTCTTTCGAATCTGAATATTCATATCACAATTAAGAAGATTTGCATTGAAATTATGCCAAGTAGCACTCCGCATCAAAAATTCTCTTTTTATCATTTACCTACTCGAGGACGAGCAGGAATTAAGCTTGGGGATGCCTGATACGTCTCCAATGTATCTATAATTTTTGATTGCTCCATACTATATTATCTACTGATTTGGACTATATTGGGCTTTATTTTCCACTTTTATATTATTTTTGGGACTAACCTATTAACCGGAGGCCCAGCCCAGAATTGCTATTTTTTGCCTATTTCAGTGTTTTGAAGAAACGGAATATCAAACGGAGTCCAAACGGAATGAAACCTTCGGGAACGTGATTTTCTCACCGAACGTGATCCAGGAGACTTGGACCCTACGCCAAGGCATCAGAGAGGCGGTCACGAGGGTGGGGGCGCCCCCCTACCTCGTGGGCCCCTTAGAGCTCCACCGACGTACTTCTTCCTCCTATATATACATACGTACCCCCAAACAAACAGAACAGGAGCCAAAAACCTAATTCCACCGCCACAACTTTCTGTATCCACGAGATCCCATCTTGGGGCCTGTTCCTGAGCTCCGTCGGAGAGGGCCGTCATCACGGAGGGCTTCTACATCATCATAGCCTCTCCGATGAAGTGTGGGTAGTTTACCTCAGACCTTCGGGTCCATAGTTAGTAGCTAGATGGCTTCTTCTCTCTTTTTGGAACTCAATACAAAGTTCTCCCCCTCTCTTGTGGAGATCTACTCGATGTAATCTTCTTTTTGCGGTGTGTTTGTTGAGACCGATGAATTGTGGGTTTATGATCAAGTCTATCTATGAATAATATTTCAATCTTCTCTGAATTCTTTTATGTATGATTGGTTATATTTGCAAGTCTCATCGAATTATCTATTTGGTTCGGCCAACTAGATTGGTAGTTCTTGCCATGGGAGAAGTGCTTAGCTTTGGGTTCGATCTTGCGGTGTCATTTCCCAGTGACAGAAGGGGCAGCAAGGCACGTATTGCATCATTGCCATCAAGGATAACAAGATGGGGTTTGTTTCATATTGCATGAATTTATCTCTCTACATCATGTCATCTTGCTTAAGGCGTTACTCTATTTTTAACTTAATACTCTAGATGCATGCTGGATAGCGGTCGATGAGTGGAGTAATAGTAGTAGATGCAGAATCATTTTGGTCTACTTGTCACGGACATGATGCCTATATACATGATCATGCCTAGATATTCTCATAACTATGCTCAGTTCTGTCAAGTGCTCAACAGTAATTTGTTCACCCACCGTAGAATACTTATGCTCTTGAGAGAAGCCACTAGTGAAACCAATGGCCCCCGGGTCTAGTCTCATCATATTAATCTCCATCACTTTAATCTTGTTTTGTTTTTACTTTGCCTTTACTTTTCACTTTGCATCTCTATACCAAATATACCAAAAATATTATATCTATCAGATCTCACTCTCGTAAGTGACCGTGAAGGGATTGACAACCCCTAATCACGTTGGTTGCGAGTAGCTATCGTTTTGTGCAGGTACGAGGGACTTGAGCGTGGCCTCCTACTGGATTGATACCTTGGTTCTCAAAAACTGAGGGAAATACTTACGCTACTCTGCTGCATCATCCCTTCCTCTTCGGGCAAAACCAACGCAAGCTCAAGAGGTAGCAGGTCGCCACTTCGGTCGTGGCCCCTGGCACATTCATGATGATCCTGTCATTTCGCAACCACATTTTCTTTTATATATAGAGACAAGGTATTACTTACCTTTGTTCTCCTCGATCTGCCTCTTGGCAAGGCCGAGCTCTTTCTCGGACCCCTCGAGGTCCTGCTTTAGTGTGGCGACCTCCGCAGTCAGTGCGGCAGAGGTCAGCAGCGAAGCCTGCATACGCATACAGACATACTTATATTAGACTCCTGCATATATTATTTGATCCTCTATTTGGCTTTTCTTTGTGAACACCAAACAGAGCATCAGGGGCTACTATCTATGCGGTAATATTTTTCCTATATTTTAAATACTTACCTCAAAGCCTGTTAGAATGCTGGCGCAGGCTTCAGTCAGTCCGCTCTTGGCGGACTGAACCTTCTTGATCACCGCACTCATAATAGTGTGGTGCTCTTCGTCGATGGAAGCACCGCGAAGCACTCCCAGGAGGTTGTCCGGTGCCTCCGGATGGACAGAGGTCACCGGCACGGGCGTCTTGCCCCTTTTGGAAGGGGGTCACCTGCCCGAGTCCGGAACCACTGGAGGTTCCGGCGCGGTGTTCGCGTGAGAGCCAAACTTGGAGCCCCTGGGAGCCTTGCTCCCTTTGCTCCTTGAGTCCGGAAGGTCGCCTTGAGGCGCCTCCGGGACTGTCTCCTCCCGGCTCGGTACCCCCTGAGACAGTACCTCGGCATTGTCTGTAGGGCAAGGAGAGGTGGCGGTTGGAAGTGTATCACTATTCATGTCCGACGAGTCCAAGGAACCGTCCGACGATGATACATCGATATGGGCTTGGGGCGGACTGCATAATCATATTCGACATTAGGAGAAGCAGTGCGGCAAAGGTATGCTATGAGTTACTCTGGTATCCGAATACTTACGACTTCGCCAGGGGCTTGGTCGTGAGCAGCCACTCGTCTTCGCCGTCGGCGGCGGTGGTGGAACAGTCCGGAAGGAGAGTCCTTCCCTTCTTGGACCCTCCGGCCTCCCCGGTTGGGGCGGCCTTCCTCTTCTTGTCTCCCCCGGCTGGAGGGGGGAGTCTTCGTCTTCCTTCTCCTCGTTTTCGTGGGAGGAGTGCGTCTCGGAGTTATCGGACAATGAGTCCGATACCACTTGGCGCCGGGAACTCTTTCGGGTTCCCTTGGCCTTCTTCTTGGTCTTATCCGGCACCTCATAAGGAGCCAGAGTCCGCATCTCCGTCAGGAGAGCGTTCGCAGGGTCTTTGGGCAGAGGGGCCGGACAGTTGATCTGCTCCGATGTCTCCACCCAGTCCTGTCAAAGGCATGGGAGCTCAGACCCCGCACATGATTAAGCTATGGGAAATAAACACCCTATCAGATGTACAGAACTTACCGGATTCGCAGAACGCTTCGTGCTTAGCCCGCGGTCCTCGGTAAGAGAAGGAGGGACCTCGGCGCCCTTGAACAACACCCTCCAGACATCTTTATGCGTCGTGTCGAAGAGCTCGCTTAGAGTCTGGTGCCGGGCCGGGTTGAACTCCCATAAGTAGAAATCCCGTTGTTGACACGGGAGGATCCGGCGGAAGAGCATGACCTGGACTATATTGACAAGTTTAAGTTTCTTGCTTATCATGTTCCGGATACACTTCTGGAGTCCGTCCAGCTCCACCGATGAACCCCAGGACAGGCCCTTCTCCTTCCAGGAAGTGAGCCGCGTGGGGATTCCGGATCAAAACTCGGGGGCCGCCACCCAATTGGTGTCGCGCGGCTCGGTGATGTAGAACCACCCCGATTGCCACCCCTTTATGGTCTCCACGAAGGAGCCCTCGAGCCATATAACGTTGGGCATTTTGCCCACCATGGCTCCGCCGCATTCCGCTTGTTGGCGGCCCACCACCTTCGGCTTGATATTGAAGGTCTTCAGCCACAGGCCGAAGTGGGGCCGGATGCGGAGGAAAGCCTCGCACACAATGATGAACGCCGAGATGTTGAGGATGAAATTCGGGGCCAGATCATGAAAGTCCATCCCATAATAGAACATGAGGTCGCAGACGAATGGATGGATGGGAAACCCCAGTCCGCGGACGAAGTGGGGGAGGACAACCAACCTTTCGTGAGGTTCCGGGGTAGGGACAACCTGCCCTGCGGCTGGCAGCCGGTGCGCGATATCCGCGGCTAAGTATCCGGCTCCACATAACTTTTTGATGTGCCCCTCCGTGACGGAGGAGGCCATCCACTTGCCTCCCGCTCCGGACATGTTTGGAGAGAGTTGAGAAGGAGGATGTGGACTTGGGCGCTGGAGCTCGAGTGCGCGAGAATGGATGAGCAAGAAGGAAGAAGGCATGGGTAGAAAAAGGTGAGATCTTATCCCTTTATAAGGGCGGACTAAACTATGCGCCCCCACTAGCCTGATAAAACTCGCTTATCCCCCAAGCGCCGTAATTGATGGCGCGGTTGGGTTACCCACGTCCGTATTGATGAGAATCCCGTAATAAGGGGAACATGATCTCTGCTTTGACAAGACGTGTCAAGAAACCGCCTCGCGTTATGTGCGGGGCTGGTTAAAGAAAAACGGTTCAAATAATTACCGGGCCGTGGCGTGTTGTCATGCTGCCAAAACGTGTCAGCAGATTAGATTTGTGGTAATATTATTCTCTCTACGGTGGTATGTGGAACTTATTTTGCAGGGTCGGACACTATCCTTGTATTCAAACTCTTCTGTGGTGTATTCGGAGGAGGAGGAACCAGACATAAGGAATATTCCCTTACAAAGGAACTAGGACTCCACTTGTAATAGAGTAATCCTAATCCTACTAGGACTAGTCATGTAACCCGCCCCTTCAACTTATATAAGGAGGGGCAGGGCTCCCCAAAGAGGGACAAGCAAGAAGAAACAATCTCTAGGGCTAGACACAAAGGGGGAGCCGGTTTATGAGGCGACTCTCTCATGAGCATAATGAGATCTAGCCACAAATGGCATGTAGGGCTATTACCGGATGATGTTTCCCGGGGCCCGAAGCTATCTAAATCCTTGTCTTGTGCGTTGATCCGCCCTACGTCTCTCATCCCGATCAACCCCTCTCAAGCTATCACAAAGATGTGTTGGCCTCACGACTAAGTCCTCACACTAGGACATCTGCCGTGACAAATCCACGACAGGCGGAGCTCCGGAAAAGGCCCCAAGATGGGTTTTCTTGGGTATAGAAGGTTGCGGCGGTGGAAATAGGGTTTTGTGGTGCTCATGGATGTTTGTGGGGTATATGGATATATATAGGAGGAAGAAGTAGGTCGGTGGAGCAACGAGGGGCCCACGAGGGTGGAGGGCGCGCCTAGAGGGGTGGGTGCGCCCCCCTGCCTCGTGGCCTCCTCGATTGTTTCTTGATGTCCACTCCAAGTCTCCTGGATCACGTTTGTTCCAAAAATAACGCTCCCGAAGGTTTCATTCTATTTGGACTTCGTTTGATATTCCTTTTCAGCGAAACTATAAAATAGGCAAAAAAAAAAGCAATTTGGGCTGGGCCTCCGATTAATAGGTTAGTCCCAAAAATAATATAAAAGTGTAAAAATAAGCCCATTGACATCCAAAATAGATAATATAATACCATGGAGCAATCAAAAATTATGGATACGTTGGAGACGTATCACCTATGCATTTGAATTTCAAATTGTCCGGACCTGAGCGTACTTTTAGGGGATGCGGTTGGATGATCGGCTCCTGGATCATTGTCCACGGACTAGTCCCCACCGGTCCACGTAAGGATATGTGTCCAATTTGAGGGTCAGCATTGGAGATGCCCTTATTATTTGTAAGGATTTTTCTTTGCCTTCGTCTATCCTAACGAACAAGCGACTAGGGTTTCTACCTCATGTCGGCGGTGCCGCCGACCTGCCTCATCTCCTATGTCCTTAGGGTGGTGGGGACGGTGGATCGCGGCCCCTGCCAGTGGGATGGCTCTGTTTTTTATGTTTCTTTGAGGGTTTGTGTTCTGCTCAAGAAGGCGAGACCGCAGTGCCTCCCTGAAGATGGAACACGGTTCTCCCCGGCTTGCCCTCGTCCTGGTGATGCGCCTAGCAACGCCAGATGGCGTGTGGACGTCTATCTCCAGTGGATCTGTCTTTGTTAGATCTTTGCGGATCTAATCTTCATTTGTTGATGTCGTGTGTCTTCAGGTTCGATCCTTCTGATCTACAATTCTCTTCATCAACAAAGGTTGCTATTCTGGTGCGTTGGTTCTATGGGGCCTTAACATGATGACTTTTTACTATATACAACAACAAGTTTTCTTCGACGCCGACAAGGGGGGCGATGACCGCGGCGCACCATCGGCTCTCTTCATTGCTTGTAGTCGTCGCTAGGTGGTCTACGGATCTAGATATATTTTTTGTTATTTCTAGTGTTCATTGTACTACCATGATTGAAAACGAATGAAACAAAAGTTTTTTTAAAAAAGAAGATTT
This sequence comes from Triticum urartu, assembly GCF_003073215.2. NCBI lineage: Eukaryota > Viridiplantae > Streptophyta > Magnoliopsida > Poales > Poaceae > Triticum > Triticum urartu. Next base: position 530,182,866 of record NC_053022.1, on the reverse strand, counting down.
ATCTTTGCCCTCATCTGGTATGGATTGTGCTCTTTTTTTAGGGTATGAATATTTCTCTTCGGTGGGACTCTGCTTGGTGCACATCTTTATCTTTACCTAATTATAAAGCGGCTATCGCTTCTTACCACCGTAATTTCGTCCATTTTTCATCCGTCGTCGGTTCACTTTACCCACATTATTTTCTATATGCAAGATGGTACTAATCTATCTCTGTATCCCTGCAGGCTCCCCAGAGGCAACGATCGATCGCTAGCAGTCTCTCCACGCACGATTGACAGCCAATGGCGGCCCAAACAACCGATGCAGACGGCCCAGCTGAAATGGCGGCCCAAACAACCGATGCAGACGGCCCAGCTGAAATGGCGGCCCAAACAACCGATGCAGACGGCCCAGCTGAAATGGCGGCCCAAACAACCGATGCAGTCCGGCTGGGAGACGCAAAAAGAATGTGCTTGCGTGAAGGATTGAACTCCCGACGTGAGGTCAACTACCAAAGGAGCGGACAACTGGGCTAGCTCCCAGTATGTGTTTATGAAAGATGGTTCATTCAAACATAGTACCATCTCGCTATTTCACATCTAGACCCACCAATTTAAATACGGTTATGACTTTAAATCTGCAAGCCACCTGAAAGATCAATAGGCAGAGGGAACAAACGCTATGCGTTGTAAGGTATCTTTACCTAATACTAAAGCAAATTGGGTTTCTTTCATTCGTCATGGCATTTTTTAGAAAAGACCCTCTGAATTCAATCCGTAGTCCTGTTTTAAGTTAAAACGGATCATTATTTTTATATTTTACATAAAAGTCCATATCTTTTATTGAAATCAACCCGCCGTCCGGATTTAAGTCTCACTCGAACCGTTATTTTACATTTTTCAAACCCCCCCTGATGTTTTAGATAATTCATCCGCGGATCATATTTAAGTCAAACAAATGCTTTTTAAAATCAGCCATATCTTTTAAACCGTAACTCCAATTTAAACATGTTATATATGAAATTTGATTAGAAAAATATGTAGAATATGAATATGAGATTATTTTTACCTATTAAGTATTTTTAAATATTATTTTGGAATATATTTGAGTCAAACCAAATGATTTTCTAATGTATCTTTTAAACCGTAACTTCGATTTTAACATATTATATATGAAATTTTGTTAGAAAAATGTGTGGAATCTAAATATGATGTTAATCTTACCTGTTAAATATTTTGAAAATATTGTTATGGAAGCAAACTTATAATTTATAGCGCAAGATTCATTTTTTTTTCATACCAGCGGCGATCCGAATTGCAAATAAACACCCCACTATAATGATATACGGAAAAGAAAACATCAATAACTACACATGCATACCTCTGAAAAATGTCGCAGGGGGAAACAATAGATTTCTTATCGCGAGAGTGAGAGAAAGCGAGCAAGAGAGAGAGAGAGAGAGGGAGAGGGAGGAGAGAGGGAGAGAGAGACGCCTTAGGATTAACCATATTCAACACACGTTTTTTTTGTGAACACAGGGGCCATCGCCGGCGAGGGTGAGAAGGAGGATAAGCGGCAACACAAATATGATGCCTCGCAAAAATAAAGGAGATGGACCTATTGCGGTCTTGAGTAATGGTTGTTTAGTTAAGAGCACGTGTTATGTTTTCTCTCCCGTTGCAACATACGGACTCTTTTGCTAGTATATATAATATACGAGCAAGAAGGATTGGATTGCGAGGCTGCCATGAAGGAAAATAAATCCCAGGGCCATGCATGTACACATCACGTGGAGGATGGATTGTAGGGTGAAGGAAAATAAATTCCCAGAATTGTGGGCAGCTGCAATGCAACATGAAGGAAGGTTGTATACAGTGAAGGGAAGAAAACAAATCCCCGGAATTGTAGGGTGATTAAAAGGAGCATCATTCATCGGCCCATTATTAGAGAATGTTGTACAACTGGCTGAACTTAAAACTGCAACACACGGGAATGAAAGGGAGGAATATTTCTTCCGTATGATTTGGAGCATCATTGATCGGCCCATTATGACTGCCTACGCACGATGCAAGGGCATGTTTAAAAATATTGGAGAACGTTGCACAACTGGCTGAACTTAAGATTGCAACACACGGGAATGAAAAAGGGAGGAATGTTTCTTCCGTATGATTATTTGAATGTTCCTTCGTCCATTGCCTGTGTTTTTGTTTTTAGTAGGGCCTCAGACCGCCAAATTTGTTTCTTCTTCTTCTTTCTCGCCGTATGGTCCATCGCTCACTTGGGCCAAACATGATCACGTTCTTCAGCAGCCCAGTTTGCTCCACCAATGTCCATCTGCTAAACAATTTGGCTGCAGTTTCAGCAAAAACAAGCAGCTGAATTGTCTCTCTTCCCTCTCGCTAGGGTTCGTCTTCCTCTCGCCGCCACAGGCGACGTAGAGAAATCTTGTCCTTCGCGGCCACCGTACCTAATCCTCTCCGCTCGGGCTGCACGGGGCAGGCTAGTACTGCTTCCCAGCCTTGGCGGGGGTTTTAGGATCTCGGCTTCGCGTTAGGGTTTTGGTGTTCTGGCGGCGGGGAGCCCGCGAGATTGGAATCGAGTTTGGTGACTATGGCAAAGCAAGTCGCTCCGGATGCATCGGGGAGCAAAGGGAAGGGGAAGCTTGAAGATCTCATGGAGGAGCTAGCCCTGAACGAGGACGATCTGGATGACGTCGTTTTTGAGGATGAGCATGCGCCACCGGAGGAGGATCTTCGATGGAAGGTTCTGGTTCGAGTTCACATCGACAAAACCTTCAGCACCTACTGGTTCTTTCGCAATATGAGGTCATCCTGGGATCTTGCTAGGAGGGTGAAGATCAAAACCCTAGAAGATAATCTGTTCATTATGCAATTCGAGTGCCTAGGGGACTGGGAAAGAGTGACCCTTGGAGGTCCATGGCACTTCCGAGGTAATCATGTCATCATTGAGCCCTATGATGGGTACACCAAGCCTACGTCAACTGAGCTCTTTAAATTTGAAATTTGGGCGAGGATTCTTGACCTACCCATTGCCTACCATGGCAAGGTTAAGGCGCTGGCGGCAAAACTAGGAGAGTTCGTGGAGTCAGAACCTGCATCTTTTGACTTTGAGGGAAACTTTTATCGAGTCAGAATCAGGCTGGATGTGCGCAAGCAGCTGAAGAAAGCAACTTCGATCGTGCGAGGTGGCCAAAGAGAATTTTTTGCGGTTAAATATGAGCGGCTTCCGGATTGGTGTCAGGTTTGTGGTATGATGGGCCATGAATTCAAGGAACATGGGGATGGTGTGCATCCGCCCTCGGCCCTGGTTTTCAAGAACTTGAGGGCTCCTGCCACTACTGCTTGGGGCTCCAAGCGTCGCAATAAGGGACAGAAAGCTTGGAGCAACGAGGGAGGAGGAAGTGGATCCGGTCAGGTTTCACAGGAGGATACAATGGAAGCTGAAGTTACTGCTATGGTGGAGAGCGATGCAAGTCGCAAAAAGCTTCTGATGAGGTTGTGGGTGTTCCTGTTACTCCAGCGGCTACCACTGGCCTTGAGCTTATTCCCATTGAGAAGAACAATGGTGCTGGTATGGGTGTCCCCCCTAGCCCGCCACCTAAACAGGACCCGAAACGTTCTAGGGTTACACATCAGTCACAGAAGGCAACTAGTGCAAGCGGGACGAAGAATATGGTAGGTCTGAAAAAGCTTGATGAAAAAACGGCGGCCTCCCCAGCGGAGGACCGCCGAGCACAATGAGTTGCATTAGCTGGAACTGCCAGGGACTAGGCAACGCCCCGACAGTTCAAGAGCTACGAGAAATCGTGTTAAGGTTTGCCCCTAGAGTACTTTGCATTGTTGAGACACAAATAAGTCAAGATAGGGCTGAAAGTTTATCAAGTACTCTAGGTTTTGCTTCTTCTTTTGCTGTGGGTTCCACCGGACGGAGTGGTGGTTTAGTTTTGTATTGGAATGATGAAATAAAGATTGAGATTTTGGGCTATTCACAGTATCATATTGATGCCAAGATTTCAGATTTTGGTGGGGATCCTTGGAGGCTTTCATGCTTCTACGGAGAGGCACAAACGCACCTCCGGCAGAGAACTTGGGACACGATGAAAAACTTATCAGCCTTCCAAAACATGCCATGGGTGTGTATAGGGGATTTCAACGAAGTTCTTCGCTATGATGAGAATGAGGGAATTGGCCAGAGAAGTTCTACTCAGATTCAAGGATTCCGCGACGCTGTTGATGTGTGTGGATTAATCGACCTTGGTTTCTAGGGGCATAAATGGACATTTGAAAAGAAAGTTACAGGAGGCTCTTACACAAGAGTCAGACTAGACAGAGCTTTGTGCACTCCCGATTGGGGTGCACGTTTTCCACTAGCGGCTGTTGAGCATCTAACAGCAGCTACTTCCGATCATTCACCCATCAGAATGATGCTTGAGCCACAGGAAAGAAACCAAGTACAGAGGCAGTTCTGGTATGAGTGCATGTGGGATACGCATCCCGAGCTAATCCCCACCGTCCAGCATGCATGGGAGGAGAACGGCCCTAATCTAACGGTCGTGGAAGTTCGTGCTAATTTGCAGTCGTTGTTAAACAACTTGGGCGAGTGGAGTAAATCAACGTTCGGCAGTGTCAAGGAAGAGATAAAAAGGTTGAAGAGGGATTTGGAACGTCTAAGGAGTGACCCATTGAGGACTGCACCGAGCCATATAGAGATTAAAACAAATGATCGCTTGATCGAGCTTTATCTTCGTGAAGAGATAATGTGGCGCCAGAGATCGAGAGTGCAATGGTTGGCAGAAGGGGATAGGAACACACACTTTTTCCATCTCCGAGCGTCCAACAGAAGGCGAAAAAATTTGATCAAAGCGTTGCAAAAGCAGGATGGGCAGTTAACGGATGACTTATCTGAAATGCAGCAGCTAGCACTAGATTTCTACAAGACTTTGTATACCTCAGAGGGGATGGAGGGACTAGATGATGTTATCCAACATGTACCCTTAAAGGTTACCGCAGCTCTGAATGACACTCTTTTGGCGCCCTATAAAGAGGAGGAAGTGAAGAAAGCCCTTTTTCAGATGTTCCCAACGAAGGCCCCGGGGCCTGACGGGTTCCCTGCACAATTTTTTTCAGCGGCATTGGGACATTTGTGGAGCTGCGGTCACTCGGGCGGTATTGAGTATAGTTCGAGGTGAAGAAAGCCTGGAGTGTGTCAATGACACGATCCTGGTTCTAATCCCTAAGGTATCAAAACCTACTCTTCTGTCTCAATTTCCACCGATTAGCTTATGCAATGTCTTCTACAAAATTGCTTCAAAGGTATTGGCTAACCGGTTGAAGGTTATATTGCCCGAGATTATTTCTGAAGAGCAGTCAGCCTTCGTGCCTGGCAGGCTTATTACTGATAACATAATTTCAGCGTATGAGTGTTTGTACTTTATGAAGAGGAATAAGTCCAAGAACAATAATTATTCTGCTCTAAAGCTCGACATGATGAAAGCATATGATAGAGTGGAGTGGAATTATCTGGAAGCAATCATGAGGAAACTGGGTTTTGCAGAACCGTGGATCAATACGGTGATGAGTATGGTCAGAACGGTATCCTTCTCAGTTTTGTTTAATGGAAGTAAATTGGAGGAATTCAAACCATCGAGAGGTATTCGTCAGAGAGACCCAATCTCTCCATACCTTTTCTTGTTGGCAGCAGAGGGCCTTTCGTGCCTGTTAAAATCTCAGAGTAGATCATCCCAGCTTAGCGACATCAAGGTGGCCCCATCGGCTCCGTCGGTGAACCACCTGTTATTCGCGGATGATAGCATTCTGTTCTTCAAGGCGAGTGTTGATGGAGCGGAGGGTGTGTCAAACCTTTTGGATACTTACTGCAAGGCTTCAGGCGAAAGGATTAATAGGGATAAATCGTCTATCTTTTTTAGTAAGGGATGCCCGCAGATTGTGAGAGATGCAGTTAAGGGGTGCCTTCAAGTGCCTAATGAGTCATTAAGTGACAGATACCTTGGTATGCCTACAGATGTTGGACACTCAAGAAAAGGCACTTTCAAACATTTGAGTGACCGTGTATGGGATAAGGTAAAAGGTTGGATGGGTAAGTGTTTATCCACGGGAGGAAAGGAGGTGTTGATCAAGGCAGTTGCACAAGCCATCCCGGTTTACTCCATGTCCTGTTTCAAGCTCCCTAGAGGTTTATGTGAGCACATAAATTCCATCATCCAAAAAATTTGGTGGGGCTGCAAGGAGGGACAACGAAAGCCGGCTTGGGTCTCTTGGGAAGTAATGACAAGGCCTAAGTACTTGGGAGGAATGGGTTTCAGAGATCTGGAGCTCTTTAACCTCGCACTTTTGGCAAGGCAGGCCTGGAGGGTGCTGCAAGATCTGTCATCGTTGAGTGGGAGAATTTTGAAGGCCTTCTATTTTCCAAATACTGATTTCCTCATGGCTGAACTGGGATCACGGCCGTCGCAGATTTGGCGAGCGATTTTGGAAGGACGAGACATACTAAAGCAAGGCATCATCCGAAGGATTGGCAATGGACAGTCAACAAGCATATGGGACCATAACTGGATTCCCAAGGAGGGATCTTTGCGGCCAATTATGTCATTGGTACAAAACCCTCCTGAGCTAGTATCCGAGCTTCTTCTACCAGCAGCCGGCTCCTGGAATAATGACCTTGTTAGGACGACTTTCTTGCCAATAGATGCAGAGGCAATCTTGAGGATTCCTGTCTGTACCAGCAACGTTGAGGATTTTTGGGCTTGGCATCCAGAGAAGAAAGGAAGGTTCTCGGTGAGCTCAGCTTATAAGTTTATGATCAAAACAAAGATCACCAGAGAGAACTGGCTCGAAGGGAGGAGCGGATCTTCGAGTAATGAGAGAGAAGAAGATGATTGGACCTCGCTTTGGTCCCTGAGAGTACCATCCAAAGTCAAGATCTTTTTGTGGCGTCTCGCCTGGCATTCTCTACCAACAACCGACGTCCTTAGTCGAAGAAACATGACCACTCGAGACGCGTGCCCACTGTGCGGCTCCCCTGATTCTTGGAGGCACGCATTTGTGTCATGCTCTATGGCTCGCTGCACCTGGGTGTTGTCGGACACTGAGCTGGTGGCGAAGATGGCGGATGTCGGCGAGGCAAATGCCAAGAACTGGCTGTTTTGCATGAGTGAAGAGGTGGACCAAAAGTTATTCACAGAACTGGTTGTCACCCTGTGGGCAATATGGTATGCCAGAAGAAAGGCTATCCACGAGGGAATTTTCCAGTCCCCAATGCAAACCTCCAAATTCGTGAAGTCTTATATTGATGAGCTGGAGCAGCTTGAGAAACCTGGGCATGATCGGATAAGGACTGAAGCGACGAGTGGGGGGACATGGCGATGGCTAGCTCCACCAGAAGGGATGGTGAAAATCAATGTTGATGGAGCAGTCGCGCGACAGAAGCGTAGAGGAGCAGTATCTGCGGTGTGCCGAGACCAGACGGGACTATATCTTGGTTCGTCGGCAGTAGTTTTTTGAAGCATCACTGATCCCATGACTCTGGAGACCTTCGCGTGCAGGGAAGCGCTGGCGCTGGCGCTGGATCTTCAGGTGACTAATATGAAGGTGGCCTCGGACTGCAAGGGTGTGGTACTGGACATACACGAGGGAACGAGGGGTCCACACTCGGCCATTGTACATGAAATAATGCAACGTAGGAGTTCTTTTGAGTTAGTTTTTTTTGCTTTTGAGAGTAGAAACAATAATTTCGAGGCTCACAATCTCGCCAAGTTCGTCTGTAATTTAGTTGTAGGTCGACATGTTTGGTTGGGAATTCCCCATGACCAAACTCGTGTACCTATGAACATTGCTATCATCTAATAAAGTGGCGAGATTTCTCAAAAAAACAATTTGGCTAAAAAAATCTGCTAAACAATTGATGTGTGGGTTGGAGTCGACCCGGCAATCACAACATCAATCCTCGGCAACCAACTGGCGACCTACCTATGTGCATGCATGCTTTATTTATGTCGTACGTTAAGTGAATTATATAAGCGCAATTTGCATCTAGCATTGGTTTGGATATGTGGTCCTTGTGCTTGTGCCGATGCATGCATGGTGCAACCTCCACATGTCCTCTATTACTCTCGTCACCGCAGTAAACACCATCATTGTCCGTAGAACTATAAGTTAGTATAGCGAGATGCCCATGGGAACGACATGCTATAGTGCGATGACCAAACTCATCATCATGGAATTGACCATATTCGTCTTGAATTAGTGGGCTCGCAAAAATGGTGCATTAAAATGTGATGACCAAGCTCACCTTGGGATTGATCATGGTCGACGTTAATTGATGGATGATTGACAACCATTGGCGATGGTGACGAAGAGGAGAAGTGACAACCTGGATGGGCTGCTACACGCATGTGAGGATTTGATTTCCCCGTTGTAATGCACGGGCATATTTGCTAGTAATATGTATGCAGGGTCTTGTTGCAAAAAATACAAGTTGGGTCTTGTATCATTGCATCATTCGCACAGGCCTTCCCCCTCCTGGTTGGCCGATGTACGAGGCTGCACACTCTAGTGACTCGACGATTGTAGCAAAAACGGAGTGCGGGACATACGAAATTCACACTCTAGTGACGTGATGATTGTAGCGACCGTTTCTCTTCCAGCTTTTTATTCGGTTTCGGGAGCAAAACAAAGGCGCACTGTAGCAACCTGAACCATGGCGAGGTGCGTCTCACGCGCCTTCCAAGCCTTATATGCATCAACGACCTCCTGTGGTGCGCGACACTGGTGGGAGAAATGCTCCACCGAGCCACACCGGAAGCAGCCCTGAGGCCTCTGCCCCCCTTTGCCCGGCTTTTGCTGCTTAGCCGGGGTGGAGGGTTGAGGGCCCTTCTTCTTTCCCTTGCGGACCCTCTTCTTCGGTTGAGGCTTGTGGACTTTGAGAGCGTTCACCTCCTGGCGAGAACTCCTCCCAAGTGGTTGCGCGATAAAGTTTTTTTTTCAGAACCTCGTCCTACACCTCTGCCACCTGGAGGACGTCAATCAACTCTGAGAACCTCGTGTAGTTGCCCTGGCGGTAGTTCCGTGTGGACTGGACCGCGTCAGGGTGGAAAGTGGATAGGGTTTTCTCAATCTTATGGGTGTCGGTAATCTCAGTACCACACAACTGAAGAGTCGTACAAATCCGGTGCAGAGCCGAATTGTACTCCCCAACCATCTTGAAGTCCGCAAACCTCAGACGGATCCACTCTGTCTCTGCACATGGCTTCACAGTGTACTTCAGCCGCTCAAACCGCTGCTTAAGAGCGGTCCAAAGGCCAGAAGCACTCCGCTCAGCCATATACTCATCTTTCAGAGTAGGTGACAGGTGATGACGGAGAAAATGCAGAGCCTGCACATTCTTAGTTTCGAACTTGGGATCAGTGGGGGGCAGCTGGGCCCCCTTACCGATCGTCCTCAAGAGGGTTTTGCCCTGGAGAAAGATCTCATAGTCCGAGGACAATGACAGGTAGTTCAGCCCCGTCTGGGGCAACTCAGCAAACTCCTTGTTGACAATTCCGGCCATCTGTGATTTATGCAAAAATCATCATATTCCAGCAGGTAATCTTTTGCACAAATGTGATGTTGATAAACTTATTCAATAAAATTGACGTTTGATTATTTAAAATATGTTCTTATATGACTTACTTTAATGATTAGGAGTGCTAAACAATTAATCTCCAGTAGTAAAATCATACAATAAAAAACATGTTTACAAAGTATAGCATGTTAAGCGCATTTCTTACGTGAAAACTAGCCCAAAAATTGAATTCCCGAGACATTTTAAAGCCAAAATACACATTTTTAGCGAAAACAGACAGTGCTAGGGGCTTCTACGTGAAATATTACAGCAGGAATATAATACGTGTAAAAAGAAAAAAAAGTGTAGGGGCTAAAATGCAAAGAACCGCGCGCGTGCTCTCCGGCTCGGTCTGATTCGGCTGCAGGCTGAAAATGGGTCGTCGGTCCATCTAGGGCGCGCCGTCCACCTCTCTCTCCCTTTTTTATGCAGGAGATCGACCGCGACTCAGATGGGCCCTGGGCCCAGCAGCCAACAGGCTGGCCCTGGGCCCAGCATCAGCCGTCATCTGGACGTAGGCCTCGGGATGTCTAAATCGTCGTCGTGTTCATCGGGAACTTCGACGGCGCATGGCACATTGGGTGCGTTGCGGCGGTATCGTGACCATCGGATTCACGATCTGTACCGACTCCCTATAGTGCAGTCAACAAGTTTCTCTTGATCCAAGAACATCGACATTGGTCGGCGACGTATTTGTCAGCCCGTTCTTCGGAGAAAAATCCACACCACAGGTAGATTAAATCCGAAAAATAAACTAATCGCAAAAACAGAATCGTGGTAACGAAAGGAATCCATTTTTGCAAAAGTGGAGATTAGATCTTATACCTCCGCGGGATCGACGAAAGCCTGCGTGATGCAGGATTGATGGAGAGTTGATGGAGCGAAGCATCCTGATAACGTGTTTCGCAACTCCACCGGCAAGTCCGGTCCGAGGTTGCGGAGCGAGGGCGAGCATCGTAGACGAAGTAGTCGAACAGGCAGAAGTAGATGGACACAAATAAATATGGAAGAGACTATCTTTATTAATTAATGATCAACTGTTACAATGATTGCTCCTCGTCTCTTTATATAAAGGTAAAAGGTCAAGGGATAAGTACCCACTTAACGTAAAGTGTGGAACCGGGAGGGGCTAGCACGTGCGTATCGCACGCGGCCGCCGCCACCCCTCGTGGTGGCCCGGTTTCCCAACAATTCACACTCTAATGACGTGACGATTGTAGCGACCGTTTCTCTTCCAGGTTTTTATTCGGTTCCGGAAGCAAAACAAAGGTGCACTGTAGCAACCTGAGTATCTTGGCAGCCTGGTTACCGTAGTTTTTTTCCCATTCGGTTTTCTGGGAAAAACATGAAAAAAATATTTAAAAGGGGAAGTCCTTCAGAAAAGATGCGGATATTTTTCTTAAGTTAACATTTTTCAAACTTTGAACATTTTTCTCAATTTGTGAACATTTTTTAAACTTGAAAAATAATTTGAAAAGGTGAACATTTATTTTAATTTCATAACATTTTTAAAGCAGAAACATGTTCTAAAAACTCATTTTTTGAAAAACATAGAACATTTTTCACAAAAGCGGACAATTCCTTAAATTTCAAACTTTTTTACAATTGTGAACAATTTTTCTAGAATTGTGAACCGATTATGAAATTCTGAATAATTGTCTGAAAATACAAGCATTTTTTGTACTTCAAAAAACTCCTGAAAAATGTAAAAAAATAAAAAATTAAATATTTTTTGAAATTGTGAACAAACTTTGAAATCTAAAAAATCGAGAAATGTAAACAAATTTTGAAGGTTTTTAACATATTTTAAAATTGGGAAAGATTTTTTAAAAAAAGAGAAGAACAAAAAGAAATAGAAAAAACAAAGAGAAATCTGGAAAAAAGACAGGAAAAAACAAAGTTAAATAGGTTTAACGAGAACATTGCGAATACTGGAAAAAACAGACAAGAACCTGCTAGAAGGTTCCCAAAACTGGAACTAACAACAACCATCTTAGATGGGTTGGCCCGGTCCTCTCTACCCATTGAGACCCCTGTGCGTTTGGTCGATTGTTCGATCAAACAAGCGTCAAATAGGATTTCACGTCACTGGTGGCATGGGTGGGACTCTCGGGAGAAGTTAGCTGTGCCTAGTTTTCCGTTGTTCTTCACATTGACCAGTCAACCCGGATAAAACTGAACTGGACAAATTATGTTCAGTTAGCGAAAGTGAGAACTTAATTTACGTGTACCCGCATAAAAAAGAGATAATTCCATTTTCTTACCCCAAAGTTTCACCTTTGTGACAGATGTTACCTCATTTAGTGAAAATTCTTAATTTACACCCATTTAAGCAAACTTGTGCTACATTTTACCATGTTTAATTTTCCCTTCATTTTGATACTGGCTTTGCATGCCAGTTCGACAGTTTTTTTTACTTTCTAATTTTTTTAGTCTGGTTTATTTGCACTGAACCAACCTGGTCTAACTGGCAACGCTGGTCAAGCACACCTAGTCGAGCCGAGACCGACCAACATGCCACCCGCATGCAGTGGCGGAGCTAGACAGAATTTGTCTTGGAGGCAAGACATAAAATGACTGTTATAAGGGTCAAAGGCTAAAAATTTATCATCTGGCTGTCCAATAAAAAAATCTCCAGCAATTCCTTTATAGCTGGGGCAATGCCCCCTCAGCTTAACACATAGTTCTGATGAAGCAGAGAAACAACTTCACAATATTTTAATGGAAGTGTCGCCATTTGGTTAGATGTGGAATATAGTGTTTATGGGGAGTAGAGGTGGGTTGTATTAGGCTTTGAGCTGAAGAGCGAATTATATGTTGTTCGGATGAAACCTAATCTTCTATTTTCTTGGGCTTCGGTACTGAAGTATTTAGGCTGCACCAAATTAATTTAATACTCCCTTTGTTCCATATAGTATAGTGCACAATGATTTTGGTGGAAGTCAAATGTGGCAAAGTTTGTCCAAGTTTATAGAGAAATTTATATATTTCTATAATACTCCCTCCACTAAAAATATAAGATGTTCTAACTTTTTCAGAATCAGATGTATATAAACATGTTTTAGTGTGATTGTTCGCTCATTCCAGTTTGTAAGTAGTTCGCATTGAAATATCTCAAACATGTTATGCTCCCTCCGTTTTTGTATGCAAGGTCACTTTTTTGTGTGTCAAACTTTGACTTATAATTTTGATCAAGAAATATGGGTTATATGTCATTAAAAATATATCAACGAAAAGTTGTTTGAAATGTGCATCCAGTGGTACACATTGTGTGGCATATAACTCATATGTTATTGGTAAAATTAATTATCAAAGTTAGACATAAAAATATGAAGCGGTGTTATATAAAAAATGGAGAGAGTACTCCTGAACAGAGGGAGTACCAAATATACATCATATGAAAATATATTTCGTGATGAATCTAATGATAAAGATTTAGTATTCTAAATTTTCACATTTTTCCTGAAAACTTGGTCAAATTGGTATCATTTGACTTTTAAAAGGCCTAATACGACTATATTGTGGGACGGAGGAAATAGATTATAAGCATTCACAAAGAAAAAATTGCAAAATGTTTGTGGCAGCTTTGGCCCCCATAAGCCCCACACTGGATCTGGCCCATGCTAGTAACCAGTTCTTTCAAAAGAGGGTTCAAAGAGAGAGAGAGAGAGAGAGAGAGAGAGAGAGAGGGGGGGAGAGGGAGGGAGAGAGAGAGAGAGACGGAGGAGAGGGAGGGAGATGGCTTGGAATGGGTCAAGGGATGAGAAAGAGAGGGGGCTTGAGCTAACAATAGGATTACCTTTCTACTTCTCCAGATCACCAGGCCAAGAAGTAGTGGCAGAGGTAGACAAAATCTGTCGTGGGGGCACCATAGAATATGATTGTTTAAGGATCAAAGGCTAAAAGTTTCTCATCTAAGCCCTTCAATAAAAAATGCTCTGGAAATTCATTTATACTTAGGGCCAATGGCCTCATCAACTTAACACATAGCTCTGATGAAGCAGAGAAACAACTTCACAAGTTTTTAATGGAAGTGTCGCCATTTGTTTAGACGTGAAATATAGTATTTATGGGGTGTAGAGATGGGTTGGATTAGGCTTTGAGCTGAAGTATTAATTATATGTTGTTGGGATGAAACCTAATATTCTATTTCTGTGGGCTTCAATATTGAAGTATTTAAGCTGCACCAAATTAATTTAATACTCTCTTTCTCCCATATAATATAGTGCACAATGACTTTCGTGGAAGTCAAACGTCGCAAAGTTTAACCAAGTTTATAGAGAAATTTATCTATTTCTATAATACTGGCTCCATTGATACGTCCATTTTGCATCATGTTTTTATATCGATATTTATTGCATTATGGGCTGTTATTACACATTATGTAACAATACTTATGCCTATTCTCTATTATTTTACAAGGTTTACATGAAGAGGGGGAATGCCGACAACTGGAATTCTGGGCTGGAAAAGGAGCAAATATTAGAGACCTATTCTGCACAACTCCAAAAGTCCTGAAACCTCACGGGAGCACGTTTCAGAATATATAAAAAATATTGGGCGAAGGAAGTACCAGAGGGGGTCCACCCACCATCCACGAGGGTGGGGGCGCGCCCTACCCCCTGGGCGCGCCCCCCTGCCTCATGGGCCTCCTGGCAGGCCTCCGGTGCCCATCTTCTGCTATATGAGGTCTTTCGTCCAAGAAAAAATCATAAGAAAGCTTACGGGACGAAACTCTGCCACCACGAGGCAGAACCTTGGCGGAACCAATCTAGGGCTCCGGCGGATCTGTTCTGCCGGGGAAACTTCCCTCCGGGAGGGGGAAATCATCACCACCATCGTCATCATCGATCCTATCATCGGGAGGGGGTCAATATCCATAAACAACTTCACCAGCACCATCTCCTCTCAAATCCTAGTTCATCTCTTGTATCCAATCTTTGTCACAAAATCTCAGATTGGTACCTGTGGGTTGCTAGTAGTGTTGATTACTCCTTGTAGTTGATGCTAGTTGGTTTATTTGGTGGAAGATCATATGTTCAGATCCTTTATGCATATTAATACCCCGCTGATTATGAACATGAATATGATTTGTGAGTAGTTACGTTTGGTCCTGAGGACATGGGAGAAGTCTCGCTATAAGTAGTCATGTGAATTTGGTATTCGTTCGATATTTTGATGAGATGTATGTTGTCTTTCCTCTAGTGGTGTCATGTGAACGTCGACTACATGACACTTCACCATTGTTTGGGCCTAGAGGAAGGCATTGGGAAGTAATAAGTAGATGATGGGTTGCTAGAGTGACAGAAGCTTAAACCCTAGTTTATGAGTTGCTTCGTAAGGGGCTGATTTGGATCCATATGTTTCATGCTATGGTTAGGTTTACCTTAATACTTCTTTTGTAGTTGCGGATGCTTGCAAGAGGGGTTAATCATAAGTGGGATGCTTGTCCAAGGAAGGGCAGTCCAAGCACCGGTCCACCCACATATCAAATTATCAAAGTACCGAACGTGAATCATATGAACGTGATGAAAACTAGCTTGACGATAATTCCCATGTGTCCTCGGGAGCGGTTTCCTTTATATAAGAATTTGTCCAGGCTTGTCCTTTGCTACAAAAAGAATTGGGCCATCTTTCTGCACCTTATTTACTTTTATTACTTGTTACCCGTTACAAATTACCTTATCACAAAACTATCTGTTACTGATAATTTCAGTTCTTGCAGAGAATACCTTACTGAAAACTGCTTATCATTTCCTTCTTCTCCTCGTTGGGTCGACACTCTTACTTATCGAAAGGACTACGATAGATCCCCTATACTTGTGGGTCATCAAGACTCTTTTCTGGCGCCGTTGCCGGGGAGTGAAGCGCCTTTGGTAGGTGGAATTTGGTAAGGAAAAATTTATATAGTGTGCTGAAATTTACTGTCACTTGTTACTATGGAACACAATCCTTTGAGGGGCTTGTTCGGGGTATCTTCACCCCGAACAGTATAGCAAAGAGTTGCTCCTCAACCTACTGAACCTACTGAAAATGTTTACTTAGAAATTCCTTTGGGTATGATAGAGAAACTGCTAGCTAATCCTTTCACAGGTGATGGAACATTACATCCCGATTTGCACCTAATCTATGTGGATGGAGTTTGTGGATTATTTAAGCTTGCAGGTATGCCTGAGGATGTTATGAAGAAGAAGGCCTTCCCTTTATCTTTGAAGGGAAAGGCATTGACATGGTTTATGCTATGTGATGGTATGGGATCATGGAACTACAACCGATTGAAATTGGAATTTCATCAGAAGTTTTATCCTATGCATCTTGTTCATCGTGATCGTAATTATATATATAATTTTTGGCCTCGCGAAGGAGAAAGCATCGCTGAAGTTTGGGGGAGGCTTAAGTCATTGTTATATTCATGCCCCAATCATGAGCTCTCAAGAGAAATTATTATTCAAAAAATTTATGCTCGGCTTTCTCTCGATAATCGCTCCATGCTCGATACTTCTTGTACTGGATCTTTTATGATGAAGACTATTGGATTCAAATGGGATTTATTGGAAAGAATTAAATGCAACTTTGAAGATTGGGATCTCGACGAAGGTAAGGAGTCAGGTATAATACCTAAGTTTGATTGTGTCAAATCTTTTATGGATACCGATGCTTTCCGTGAATTTAGCACTAAATATGGACTTGACTCTGAGATAGTAGCTTCTTTCTGTGAATCCTTTGCTACTCATGTTGATCTCCTTAAGGAGAAGTGGTTTAAATATAATCCTCCCATTGAAGTAAAAGTAGTTGCACCTATTAAAGTTGAAGAAAAGACTATCACTTATAATCATTCTGTTGTTCCTACTTCTTATATTGAGAAACCACCTTTCCCTGTTAGAATAAAGGATCATGCTAAAGCTTCAACTGTGGTTCGTAAGAGTAATACTAGAACACCTACACCCTTTGAGAAAATTAAAGTTGAACCTAGTATTGCTATGGTTAAAGATCTCTTGGCAGATAATATTGATGGGCATGTTATTTACTTCTGTGATGAAGCTGCTAGAATTGCTAGACCTAACATTAAAAATAAACATAGACCTGTTGTAGGCATGCCTATTATTTCTGTTAAAATAGGAGATCATTGCTATCATGGCTTATGTGATATGGGTGCTAGTGCAAGTGCAATACCTCATTCCTTATATAAAGAAATTATGCATGATATTGCACCTACTGAGATAGAGGAAATTGATGTTACAATTAAGCTTGCCAATAGAGATACTATTTCACCAGTTGGGATTGTTTGAGATGTTGAAGTCTTGTGTGGGAAAGTTAAATATCCTGCTTAATTTCTTGTTCTTGGTTCCCCACAAGATAACTTTTGTCCCATTATATTTGGTAGGCCCTTCTTGAATATTGTTAATGCTAGGATAGATTGCAAAAAGGATGTTGTTACTATTGGTTTGGGGGATATGTCTCATGAGTTTAATTTTGCTAAATTTCATAGACAACCCCATGATAAATAATTGCCTAGTAAAGATGAAATTATTGGTCTTGCTTCTATTGACGTGCCTCCTAATGATCCTTTAGAACAATATTTACTCGACCATGAAAATGATATGTTTATGAATGAAAGAAGGGAAATAGATGAAGTATTATTTAAACAGGGACCTATTTTGAAACACAACTTGCCTGTTGAAATCCCAGGGGATCCTCCTCCACCCAAGGATGATCCCGTGTTTGATCTTAAACCTTTACCTGATACTCTTAAATATGCTTATCTTGATGAGAAGGAGATATATCATGTTATTATAAGTGCTAACCTTTCAGAGCATGAAGAAAAAAAATTATTGAAAACTCTGAAGAAGCAATGTGCTGCTATTGGATATACTCTTGATGATCTTAAGGGCATTAGTCCCACTCTATGCCAGCACAAAATAAAATTGGAGAAAGACGCGAAACGGATTGTTGATCACCAATGACGGTTAAATCCTAAGATGAAAGAAGTGGTAAGAAAAGAAATACTAAAGCTTCTAGAGGCAGGTATAATGTATCCCGTTGTTGATAGTCAGTGGGTAAGTCCTGTCCGTTGTGTCTCTAAGAAGGGAGGTATCACTGTTGTTCCTAATGATAAATATGAATTGATCCCACAAAGAATTGTTACAGGTTATAGAATGGTAATTGATTTCCGCAAATTAAATAAAGCTACTAAAAAGGATCATTACTCGTTACCTTTTATTGATCAAATGCTAGAAAGATTATCCAAACATACACATTTTTGCTTTCTAGATGGTTATTCTGGTTTCTCTCAAATACCTGTGTCAAAAGAGGATCAAGAAAAGACAACTTTTACTTGCCCTTTCAGTACTTTTGCTTATAGACGTATGCCTTTTGGTTTATGCAATGCACCTGCTACCTTCCAAAGATGCTATATTCTCTAATTTTTGTGAAAAGATTGTTGACGTTTTCATGGATGATTTCTCCGTATATGTAACTTCTTTTGATGATTTCTTAAGCAACCTTGATCGAGTTTTGCAGAGATGTGAAGAAACTAATCTAGTCTTGAATTGGGAGAAGTGCCACTTTATGGTTAATGAAGGTATTGTCTTGGGGCATAAAATTTCTGAAAGAGGTATTGAAGTTGATAAAGCTAAGGTTGATGCTATTGAAAAGATGCCGTGTCCTAAGGACATCAAAGGTATAAGAAGTTTCCTTGGTCATGTCGGTTTTTATAGGAGGTTCATTAAGGACTTCTCTAAAATTTCCAGGCCTCTGACTAATCTCTTACAAAAAGATGTTCCTTTTGTCTTTGATGATGATTGTGTAGAAGCATTTGAAATACTTAAGAAAGCCTTGATTTCTGCACCTATTGTTTAGCCACCTGATTGGAATTTACCCTTTGAAATTATGTGTGATGATAGTGATTATGTTGTAGGGGATGTTCTAGGACAAAGAGTTGACAATAAATTAAATGTTATCCAATATGCTAGTAAGACTCTGGACAGTGCCCAGAGAAATTATGCTACTACTGAAAAAGAATTTTTAGCAGTTGTATTTGCTTGTGATAAGTGAAGACCTTATATTGTTGATTCTAAAGTAACTGTTCACACTGATCATGCTGCTATTAAATATCTTATGAAAAAGAAAGATGCTAAACATAGACTTATTAGATGGGTTCTCTTGCTACAAGAATTTGATTTGCATATTATTGATAGAAAGGGAGCTGCGAACACCGTTGCAGACAACTTTTCTAGGTTAGAGAATGTTATTGATGACCCACTACCTATTGATGATAGCTTTCCTGATGAACAACTAGCTGTCATAGATGCTTCTCGTACTGATCCATGGTATGCTGATTATGCTAATTACATTATTGCTAAATTTATACCACCTAGTTTCACATACCAACAAAAGAAAAAGTTTTTCTATGATTTAAGACATTACTTCTGGGAGGACCCACGCCTTTATAAAGAAGGAGTAGATGGTATTATTAGATGTTGTGTACCTGAGCATGAACAGGAGCAGATCCTACGCAAGTGTCACTCCGAGGCTTATGGAGGACACCATGCTGGAGATTGAATTGCGCATAGGGTATTGCAATCTGGTTTTATTGGCCTACTCTTTTTAAAGATGCCCGTAAGTTTGTCTTGTCTTGTGATGAATGTCAAAGAATTGGTAATATTAGTAGACGTCAAGAAATGCCTATGAATTATTCACTTGTTATTGAACCATTTGATGTTTGGGGCTTTGATTATATGGGACCGTTCCCTTCCTTTAATGGGTATACACATATTTTAGTTGTTGTTGATTACGTTACTAAGTGGGTAGAGGCTATTCCAACTAGTAGTGCTGATCATAACACCTCTATTAAGATGCTTAAAGAAGTTATTTTTCTGAGATTTGGAGTACCTAGATACTTAATGACTAATGGTGGTTCACATTTTATTCATGGTGCTTTTCGTAAGATGCTTGCTAAGTATGATGTTAGTCATAGAATTGCATCCCCATATCATCCGCAGTCTAGTGGTCAATTAGAACTTAGTAATAGAGAGCTTAAATTAATTTTGCAAAAGACTGTTAATAGATCTAGAAAGAATTGGTCCAAGAAACTTGATGATGCATTATGGGCTTATAGAACTGCATATAAAAATCCTATGGGTATGTCTCCGTATAAAATGGTTTATGGAAAAGCATGTCACTTACCTCTCGAACTAGAACATAAGGCATATTGGGCCATTAAAGAGCTCAATTATGATTTCAAACTTGCCGGTGAGAAGAGGCTTTTTGACATTAGCTCACTTGATGAATGCAGAACCTAGGCTTATGAGAATGCCAAACTGTTTAAAGAAAAAGTTAAAAAGATGGCATGACAAAAGGATACAAAAGCGTGAGTTTAATGTAGGTGATTATGTTTTGCTATATAACTCTCGTTTAAGATTTTTTGCAGGAAATCTCCTCTCTAAATGGGAAGGTCCTTACATTATCGAGGAGGTCTATCGTTGCGGTGCCATAAAAATCAACAACTTCGAAGGCACAAGTCCGAGGGTGGTGAACAGTCAAAGAATCAAACATTATATCTCAGGTAATCCTATAAATGTGGAAACTAATGTTACCGAAACTGTGCGTCTAGTATGGCATTCTTCGGATCCTCTACTCGAACAAGATATGCCTTGATGTATCCATCCAGTTATAATAAAAATGGTTCGTGGCCCAGCTTCTATAGTTTTCGCTTCTTACTTCGTTTTATTTCAATCTGCCTATTTGCTGCATCGACGCCCTTTTACGTTTCATATTCTCTAGGGGCTACCTGTCGCCCCACAATACGGCAGCACAGTCCGAACACTTCTTATATATAAGTTCGGCACCCCGAATTTAGCATTATATGCATTGGCTCCAAATCATGTCTTTGGTCAATAGTTGGGTTGCCCGGCTCCTGTGCTTGCTACCCTACATTCCGCTCCATCGGCTAGGGTAGTAAAGGGAGAACTATTGCGATTGTGCACTGGCTTTGACCAGACGAGCACCTCAGTAGAGAAAGCCGAAAACTGACTATCATGATGTGGCGAGAGCCGGTCAGCTACTCGAGGGTTACAAATCGTTGGAGATTTTTTCCGCGTTACGCGAGAGATCGGCACTTCCTGATTAGAT
The DNA here is from genome assembly GCF_003073215.2 of Triticum urartu. Lineage (NCBI taxonomy): Eukaryota > Viridiplantae > Streptophyta > Magnoliopsida > Poales > Poaceae > Triticum > Triticum urartu. The sequence goes on along the minus strand of NC_053022.1, from coordinate 530,162,118 downwards.
GTTGATAATACTTTGGCTTAAACCAGGGGTTGCGCCCATGCTTTATTATAAAACTCCTATGGCTAAGTGAGGGCGTTAAAGCCATAAAGTCTGATTGCCTTGTTCGTTGCGCTAAACAACTCCTTCAAGGACCATGTAATTGGATCAAGATTGTTTAGATTCCATCCTGAACACCTCCGTACTATCTACGTGAGGGCAGAAGCCGACGACTGGCCAAACCTCAGATTACACACAACAAGGCCGTACAGGAGGAAACAATTCAAAGCATAATTACTTTACAAAAACTGGCTTTGTTCCCATAATACAAGACAAAGGCAACATGAATACATTCACTCAAATACAATGTCCTGTGAATATTGCGCCGCTACAAGTCGAGACCCTTCTACGACATCCTCGAAATATCGCTCCGGTGTGCGGTGCTCCTTGCCCTCCGGCGGCCCACTGGCGACTTCAACAGCGTTCATCTTCGCCCACCACATCTTGCAGCGAGCGAAGGCCATACGGGCACCTTCAATATAGACGGAGCGCTTGATAACATCTAGCCGAGGACAGGCGTTCACCATCCGCCTCATGAGTCCGAAGTAGCTGCTAGGCATAGCTTCGGCTGGCCACAGCCGGATTATCAAATCCTTAATGGCTAGTTCAGCCACCCTATGCAGCTCCACCAGCTGTTTCAGCTGATCGGTGAAGGACACTAGATGCTTTGGTGCCGCATACTGCGACCAGAAGAGCCTCTCCGAAGAACCCCCTCCTTCGGCTCGATAGAACTCCACGGCGTCTGATACACTGCATGGAAAATCCGCAAAAGCCCCTGGCGAACTCCGAACCCGGGTTAGTAAAAGGTACTGCTTCTCCGCATACTTGCTTTGCATCTTAAATGCCTTACCTGCTGTGATATTCTTGGCCTCCTGGATCTCCTGGAGGGCGGCTTGGGCCTCATTCCGTGCGGTCTCCATGCTCTGACGAGCCTTGGCGAGTTCGGTCCCTCGAACCGACGCATCATGCTCCAAGTCCTCGCATTTTTTTCACCGCATCCTGGAGCTCCTGATGGACTTCTTTGACCCGGGCCTTTAGCTTCTTACGGGCGGCTTGCTGCTTGACAGCCTGCTCCTCGGCCTCGCCCAGGGCCTTCCTCAGGGCCTCGACCTCGGTCGCAGCTTCTGCACATATCACAACACCGCTGTCAATATACAAATTTTATCCTTTCCCGAACATATAGCAAGTCGTTCCTCACCTTGCTTCTCCTGGAGCCGAACCTTAACCTCGCTGAGCTCGTTCTCGGTCCGCTCCAGCCTTCGCTTCAGCTCGGATACCTCGGCAGCATGCGAGGTCGCGGCCAATAGGGATGCCTGCTTATCGATACATATTCAGTCCGTCTTATAATTAAGGATTGATCCCCTGTCCGGTTCTCCTCGCCGAACACCGGACAGCGTCTCAGGGGCTACGGACCATACGGGGTTTTTCTCTTTCTTACCTTGAAACCTGTTAACAGGCTATTGCAGGCTTCATTCAGTCCGCTCTTGGCAGACTGAACCTTCTCGATCACCGCATGCATAAGGATACGGTGCTCGTCCATGACGGAGGCGCTTCGTAGCGCCCCCATCAGGTCATCTGGCGCTCCTGGATGGACAAGAGCCACCGGTGGAGGCGACGCACCCCCTTCTTGAAAGGGGGCTGCTCACCCGACTCCGGAGCCATATGGATCTCCGGAATCGTATTCGGCGGAGGGCCGAACTGGATACAGCCCTCTTTGCGAGTCTCCATGGGAATTGGCTCCCCTATGTGTCCGGTAGTGGAGGTCCTGCCTTGTGGTGCCTCCTGGACAACGTCCTGGGTTCCTCCCTTCGGAGCGGTCCTCCGGGATAACACTTTAATGTCGTCCTTGGCCCCGGGGAGTAAGCAGGCGGGGGCGACATGCTCGCCATCTCCGACGAAGCCAACGAACCTCCAGATGAGGATCGCTGGATAAGTTCACGGGCCGGACTGCAATAGTGTGGATTAACCATGTTAGAATAATAAAAATAAAGGACTGGATGTGCGCATAAATAAGCCATGTCACATACGATGCGGCCTGAGGCCTAGCACGGGGGCGACGTTCCGGACTAATGTCAATGTCCCCACGCGGTGTTGACCGCTGGGGCGCCCTTCCCCTTTTTGGGCGTGATACGTCCATTTTGCATCATGCTTTTATATCGATATTTATTGCATTATGGGCTATTATTTCACATTATCTCACAATACTTATGGCTATTTTCTCTTATTTTATAAGGTTTACATAAGGAGTGAGAATGCCGGCAGCTGAAATTCTGGGCTAGAAAAGGAGCAAATATTAGAGACCTATTCTACACAACCCCAAAAGTCCCGAAACTCCATGGAATACCTTATAATAAATAATGAAAAATCCTCGCCAAAGATGAAGACCAGGGGGGCCACACCTTGTCCACGAGGGTGGGGGCGCCCCCCTAGGGCGCGCCCCCTATCTCGTGGGCCCCCTGGTGGCTCTCCGATGACCATCTTCTGCTATATGAAGTCTTTCCTTCGAGAAAAAAATAAGAAGCAACCTTTCGAGAAGAAACTCCGCCACCACGAGGTGGAACCTTGGCGGATCCAATCTAGAGCTCCGATAGAGCTGTTCTGCCGGGGAAACTTCCCTCCCGGAGGGGGAAATCATCGCCATCATCATCACCAACGCTCCTCTCATCGGGAGAGAGAAATCTCCATCAATATCTTCATCAGGACCATCTCATCTCAAAACCCTATTTCATCTCTTGTATCCAATTCTTGTCTCCAAGTCCGGGATTGGTGCTAGTAGGTTGCTAGTAGTGTTAATTACTCCTTGTAGTTGATGCTAGTTGGTTTAATTGGTGGAAGATCATATGTTCAGATCCTATATACATATTAATACCCCTCTGATTATGAACATGTTTATGCTTTGTGAGTAGTTACGTTTGTTCCTGAGGACAAGGGAGAAGTCTTTCTATTAGTAGTCATGTGAATTTGGTATTCATTCGATATTTTGATGAGATGTATGTTGTCTAGCCTCTAGTGGTGTTACATGAACGTCGACTAGATAATACTTCACCATTATTTGGGCCTAGAGGAAGGCACTGGGAACTAATAAGTAGATGATGGGTTGCTAGAGTGACAGAAGCTTAAACCCTAGTTTATGCGTTGCTGCGTAAGGGGCGGATTTGGATCCATATGTTTCATGCTATGGTTAGGTTTACCTTAATACTTTTGGTGTAGTTGCGGATGCTTGCAATAGAGGTTAATCATAAGTGGGATGCTTGTTCAAGTAAGAACAACACCCAAGCACCAGTCCACCCACATGTCAAATTATCAAAGTACCAAACGCGAATCATATGAACGTGATGAAAACTAGCTTGACGATATTCCCATGTGTCCTCGGGAGCGCTTTTCCTTTTATAAGAGTTTATCCAGGCTTGTCCTTTGCTACTAAAAGGATTGGGCCACCTTGCTGCACTTTATTTACTTTTGTTACTTGTTGCTCGTTACAAATTATCTTATCACAAAACTATCTGTTACCACTTATTTCAGTACTTGTAGAGAATACCTTGCTGAAAACCGCTTATCATTTCCTTCTGCTCCTCGTTGGGTTCGACACTCTTACTTATCGAAAGGACTACGATAGATCCCATATACTTGTGGGTCATCAGGGCGCTTTCGCCTCCAGATGTGCCGAGGCCACCCTCTTCTTCTTCTTCTCCTCGGGAGGAGGGTTGTTTTCCTCCTCCTCCTCTTCTTCCTCGTCATTGTTCTCAGGGACAGAGGAATGGGCCACGTCGTCTTCGGACGTCGCATCCGAAGTGCCCTTGCGACAAGGGCCACTCTTGGCCCCCTTGGCCTTCTTCTTGGCCTTCTTCTTTGGCGCCGTATATAGCGCCGGCACCAGCATCTTCACCAGGCGCGGGATGACTGGTTCTTCGGGCAACGGAGCCGGACACTGGATCCGCTTCGCCCTCTCCACCCAATCCTGAGGGAGCAATACTAAGATCTCAGACATCATCCTCGAAACATTTAAGTTGGGAATATGTCAAAAGTAACATACCTCGCTGGCGGGGTGGTTACAATTGTGACCACGGTCTGAGTCCATGGCCGGTGGCTTCTCGTTGCCCTTAAAGAGCAACTTCCAGGCCCCTTCGTGAGAAGTATCGAAGAGCCTTTTCAGGGTCGGGTGCTTCTTCGAATTTAACTCCCATAAAGGGCGGCTTCGGCGCTGGCGCGGAAGAATCTGGCGGACTAGCATCACCTGGATAACGTCGACGAGCTTGACGTCCTTGGTCACCATGCTTTGAACATGCGTCTGCAGCGCTATCAGCTCGTCAGGTGAACACCAGTCTGGACTCTTCTCGACCCAGGAGGTGAGTCGCATGGGAGCACTTGAGCGGAATTCGGCAGTTGCGGCCCAGGTGGTGCCGCGAGGTTCTGTGATGTAGAACCACTGCTTCTGCCATTCCTTTATCGTCTCCACAAGGGTGCCTTTGGGCCAGGAGACGTTGGATAGCTTTCTCACCATGGCCCCTCCGCACACCGCGTGCTGGCCATCCACCAACTTCGGCTTCACATTGAAGACTTTGAGCCACAGCCCGAAGTGGGCATGGATGCGGAGGAAGGTCTCGCACACGGCGATAAACGCCGAGATGTTGAGGAAGGAATTCGGGGACAGATCATGGAAATCTATCCCGTAATAGTACATCAGCCCGCGGAAGAAAGGGTGGAGTGGAAACCCTAGCCCGCGGAAGAAATGGGGGATGAATACTACCCTCCCTGTGGGCTCCGGCGTGGGGACGACTTGTCCCTCGGTTGGCAGACGATGGGCGATCTTCTTCGCCAAATATCCGGCCGCCCGAATCACTACAAAAAAAGACACATCCGTGACATTTTGGACCGAACGAATTTTTTTCCTGTCATACATATGACACTTCTATGACGATAATTGTGACAAAACCCGGTATCATCATAGATGTGGTGGGCTCCTACTTCTATGACAAAAAATCATGACAAAAAATGGGCTTTTCGTCCTGGGCGGGCCGGAGACGCAGCTGCATGACATTCTTTGGGCCGTCCATGACGGAAAAAACCGTGGTAGAAGCGAGGGCGAGGAAAATTTCAGGGAGTTCCCGGTTACGGTGGGAGGTCGGGGGCCGAGCGATGCGCGTTTCTCTCGTACACGTACGCACGTGTGTGCGAGGCGTTGGCTCTAACTGAACCCGAGCGAGGCGTTGAGCTCTAACTGAACCCGAGCAATTGCACTGCAGGCTACGCGTTACTGAACCCGAGCGATCGATCGATGGCTGTTAACTGAACCCGATCGAGCGATTCCTTCGCTACTGCTGCTCACTGAAGCCGATCAATGCTGCCTCTAGATGAACAGTGAGCGTTGCGGGGGGGTTTGGATGAACAGTTCCCGGACGGGGTGGATGAACAGGACCCCGTGGTGTTGCCTCTGGATGAACAGGACCCCGATCGATCGAGCCGGTTGGGGTTGGATGAACAGGACCCCATGGAGGGCTGGATGAACAGGACCACCCTGTGGAGGGCACGATGAATAGTAGACGGTGGAGGGAAAGATGAACAGTAGCCCATGGAGGGGTGGTTGAACAGTAGCCGGTGGAGTAGCGCATGGTGGAGGCTGGATGAACAGGAGCCCGTGGATGAACAGTCGCAGGTGGAGGCTGGAGGAGGTCGACGGTGGATGAATAGTAGCTCATGGAGGCTGGAGGTGGTCGACGGTGGAGATGAACAGTATCCCGTGGAGTCCCGTTTTGTGGTACGCCACACCCCTCCCAATGAACAGGAACCCCGTTTCGACCGTAGCGCTCCAACACAAGTCCGTTTCGTCCGTTTTGCGGTACGCCACACCCCTCCCGGTCAAATAGGACCCTCGTTTCGATCGTAGGAGGTCCGTTTCCTCCGTTTTTCGGTACGCCAGACCCCTCCCGATCAACAGGCCCCGTTCGGAATGTAGGAGGTTCGTTTCCTCCATTGTGCGGTATGCCAGGCCTCGTTTCCATCGCCTGTTCCGTCCAAGCCCTCCCGATGAACACGACCATGCATTCTGTTCCGACCCAGCCGGTTGGCTCCCACGCGTTCCGTTGCCTCCCCATGAACACGACGCATTCCGTTGCCTCCCCATGAACACGACGCATTCTGTTGCCTCCCCATGAACACGACAACGACGCTGTTTCTCCGTTCTGACCCAGCCATGTCAACGAGCCCTCGCCGTACGTATGCGCGAGTAGGCGTTCGAGACCCCGCCCGTATGTACACATACATGGCCGTATTTTCTTTCTTGCACCCTGGCCGCCTCTACTACGACACGTGCGCGCCTCTACATCCACCAGTATATATGTATGTACACATTCGCGACCAGAATGACAACGCTACGTATGCTTCGACCAGGTGGGTCCCGACTGTCAGGCACTTTCCTTGCGTGCAAAGATGTAGCTGGTGGGTCCCAGCAGTCAGGGGCAAAATACGGTGGCCCGTCCGGTGGGTCCCCGCTGTCAGGTGGAGAAATAATAATTTTGCATGTAATAAGGAGGCACTTCCTTGCTACGGCTGTGGACCCAGTTGTCAGCCTCTCCATGTACAGTCCACGTCTGATGGAAGCCGTTCCTTGACCACGTTGACCACGCCGCGCTGAGAGCACCAGGGCGGTGGACGACGGCGAGGCCTAGGAAGGGGATGACGCGGGGCCGGGGAAGACGCGGCAGTGGATGCCCACGCGTAGAGGAGTACGAGGGTTCACTGGTTCGCTGATGGCCTGACCAGCGGTGGGAGTAGTAGGGGGCGGTGAGGCCTCCACCGCATCGCAGCCGGCCACGGGAGGCAGGAGCATGAGGCACGACTGGCGCTGGTTTGGGTGGCTGGAGCAACAAGACCAGAGGTTGAAGAAGCACTACGGCCGTTGGATGGACATCGTACGGTCACTGGAGCTAGAATCGTGCATATTGACTAAGTTGACAAAGCCCTCCGTCCCCGTCAACTTAGTAGGCCCACAAGTGAGCCTCCCACCAAGGTGGGTCCCAGCTAGCAGGGGGTATTCATTTTTTTGTGCGTAATAAGGAGGCACTTCCGTGGGTCTGAGCTGACAGCAGGGGGAACGTTTTTTTCGCGAAATACGGTGGCCCGTCGGGTGGGTCCCAGCAGTCAGGGGCAAACGTTTTTTTCGTGATATACTGGTGGGCGTCCGGTGGGCCCCTACTGTCAGGTGGATGAATAATTATTTTTCGCGTAATAAGGAGGCACTTCCTTGCGGCTGCCGTGGACCCAGCAGTCAGCCTCTCCATGTACAGTATTCTTCCGATGGAATTTGGTCGTTGACCACATTGACCACGCCGCGCCGACAGCACCATGGTGGTGGACGACGGCGAGGCCTAGGAAGGGGACGACGCGGAGCCGGGGAAGACATGGCAGTGGATGCCCACGCGGAAAGGAGTACGAGGGTTCACTGGTTCGGCTGCGCTGTCGTCGTTGCAGAATAACAGGGGGTGTGGGTGAGTGGAGTGGAGGGATGGCCTGGCCAGCGGTGGGAGTAGTATGGGGCGATGAGGCCTCCACGGCAGCACGGCCGGCCACGGGAGGCAGGAGCAGGCGGCACGACCGGCGCTGCTTTGGGCGGCTGGAGCAAGAAAACCAGAGGTTGAAGAAGCACTACGGCCGTTGGATGGACATCGTACGGTCAGTCGAGCTAGAATCGTGCATATTGACTAAGTTGACAAAGCCCTTCATCCCCGTCAACTTAGTAGGCCCACTATACTTGGTCCCAGCTAGCAGGGGGAGTATTCATTTTTTTTGTGCGTAATAAGGAGGCACTTCCTTGCGTGGGAAGATATAGCTGGTGGGTCCGAGCTGTCAGTGGCGGTAACGTTTTTTTCGCGAGATACAGAGGCCGTTTCGGTGGGTCCCAGATGTCAGGTGGAGGAAATCATTATTTTGTGCGTAATAAGGAGGCATTTCCTTGCGTGTAGTCGTGGACCCAGCTATCAGCCTCTCCACGTACAGTCCACTTTAGATGCATGTCGGTCGTTGACCACGCTGACCACGCCACGCCGAGAGCACCAGGGCGGTGGACGACGGCGAGGCCTAGGAAGGGAACGAGACGGAGGGAAGGAAGACTCGGCCATTGTTTTTGTTTCCCACGCGGAGGGGGGTACGACTGTACGAGGGTTTACTGGTTCGTCTGCCGTCACCGGAGAATAACAACCGGTGTGGGTGAGTAGAGGGATGGCTAGGCCAGCGATGGGAGTACGGTGGGGCGGTGAGGCCTGCGCGGCAGCACAGCCGGCCGCGGGGAGGAGGGACCAGGCAGTCCGCCGGCGCTTGTTTGAGCGGCTGGAGCAGGAAGAGCAGAGATTGAAGAAGCACGACGGCCGTTGGATGGACATCCAACAGTATACATGCCATCTGTGGAAAGCCTCAAATCTGTGGAAAACAACATACGGCCCATCTGCCATTATTTCAAATAATTTACAGCCCATTTGCTAATTCTTACGGGGTTTTTTGGAGCTCATATTCTTTATGTTAGCATTACAGCCCATATTGTGGCCACGGTTAAAAAATTATACGAAATTTTGCATATGTCGGTGCGGTCTGAACTGTTTTTAATCCCAAAATTTTGAATCACATTCAGACTGATTTTAAAAATAAATGTATGTCGATATAAAATCCAATAAATTGTCCACGCATAAAAAATCAATGCAATTTAAAATCTCGAAATGAAAAAAGATATTTGAAAATAATTGTCGGTTTGATGTGTTTTAAAAATATACAGCCCATTTCTTATTACTGATAGGCCATTTTCTCGGCCAGCCGAATGAAGCTCTCCTTGTCTTGAAAGATTTGCAGCCCAACAGGCCTGATAAAGCGACTTACTTGACAAATCACAAAAGAACTGGGCTAGCCATTTTCAGAAAAAAAAAAAAACTACTGGGCTGGTCTGTGGTAAACATAAAAGAAAAGGTTGTCTAGACAAGCCAGAGTGTCCCGCACAGCCCAGTTGACACCCTACTTCCGTCTCAAACACAAATTAGATAAATGCCACTTCAATTATGGCGATTCATAAAAATGCCATTGCAATTTTTGCAAACTTTGAAAAACGCCACTGCAGTTTGCAAACTTTGAAAAACGCCACTCTAGACTTCGAAAAATGCCACTAGAAATGGCATGAAATGGCATTTTTCAAAGTTTGGAAATTGCAGTGGCATTTCTCGGATACACCAGATTTGGAGTGGAATTTATCAAATTAACCCAAAACGAATATAACTGGGCGAACTGCTGGGTCCCTGGTGTCAGCCGCTCGTTGTGCAATTCTCTCGTTTATTGACTACGTTGACAATGGGATGGGACCCAGATGTCAGAAATCCACTAGGAGGAGCCATTTTTTTATTGGCTTGAAATAAGGAGGCACTTGCTTGCGTACTGCCATGACCTTGGCGGGTCCCTGTTGTCATCCTCTCCACGTACAATCATCTCCTGATTGTGTACGCATCAACTTGCTAGGCCCACAAGTCAGCCTCCAAACCGTGGAGGACAAATACAACCCATTTAAAAAAATAACAGTCCATTCCATACGTTCAAACGGAAAGTTCAACATTCAGACCAAAGTAACAGGTCTGATCCACATATAGAGTACTGAACTTCCACGTTGACAACCATCATAGCCAAGTTAACTAACTACTCCCACTAACACTCTAGTAGCGTACAAGTACTAACTTACTCTTAGCTAACTAGACGATGCCGTCCGCCATCTGCTGTCCATGCTAAACGTCGGCACCGACGTCCTCCGCCTCGCCTCGGACTTGCTAGAGGTGCGATAGGGCGCGTTGCTCGCGCGCGTTGGCCCTTTCCATGCCGGCGTGGTCCACCGAAGCTTCGGCTTCCAAGCGGGAAACCCACTTGACGAGCTAGTAGTAAAAATCGGCGTCGCAAACGCGTGCGTGCCCGACAGCCTCCAGGGCTATTTGCCGGGCGCCGGCCTCCACGTAGTCGGCCCAGTTGCGGATGCTCTGCTCGTGACTCACAGCGTCGGTGCGCTGCTGCTCCATGTCCCGCTGGCGGCGCAAATCGGCGATACGCTGCTCCTCCGCCAGGTGGTCGCGCTCCAACAACTCCTGCTCCTCCGCCATGCAGTCGCGCTCCAACAACTCCTCGATCTCCGCATTGCCATCTAAAGACAGATAGAATGCCTCCTCCCTCCGTCTTCCTTCTGGTGAAAACCCGAACACTAGTTCCGACGGTGACCGCCTCCGGCGCCGCCTACCGCGGACGGGCGTGGGCATGGCGGACGTGGCGAGCGACGTCGGGCCGGTGGGGGCTTATGAGGATATGGCGAGTTGGGTCACGCTGGCACCTGAGAAGGCCAGGAAACAGTACTTATAGGCGGAAGGTAGTACGACGGTCATCGGAATTCAATGCATAATGGCTTAGCGCGCCAGCTTGCCGTGGAAAACTAGAGAAACTGAAATTATGACTGTGCCGTCCCGTCCCGTCTGGGTCGCACGCCGGCATGGCGGTCAAACAAGTGCACTCGAATCATCTCCCTCCTTGTAAATAATGATTCCACGGATTTAAAGCGTATCTTTTTTCGCATCAGTTAGCTGCCTTAATTACGGTCGGCTGCATGCAGGCACTCAGAATCGCTTGCAGGCAGTACGCGAAGCAGCATGCAACGAGTCGCAGCTGAGGGCACGCATGCAGCCTCTTAAATCACTGGAATTAATTAGGCTTAAACTTCTGCATGCCGTTAATTATTGCCATGCCTTGGTCTTGCTGCTTTGCTCATGGGACTAATAAATCCCGGATGGAGGGAGTACCTTGGTTGGTGAGAGGTTTGAATTAAGCCCTGCAAATCGGAAAGGAGGTACTCCCTCTGTTTTTATTTAGTTCGCATATTAGCTTTGGTCAAAGTCAAGCTTTACAAACTTTGACCAAGTTTATATACAAAAATATTAAGATATACAATAACAAATCAACAACAAAAATATTAAGATATACAATAACAGATCATATACAAATATGTAGCTCCAAAAGCAGAGATCTAGAAAAAACATCTGTTCTTCCTACTAACATGGATGCTTCTCTTGGCCAACATTCAGTACAGACTGAAAGACAATTTTTTTTGTGAAGTCTACAATTCCTCTTGCAAACGTAAGTGGTTTCACCAACAGCTGGAACCATGAGAATGAACCACACATGATGGAGGAACATCCACTGCAATATGATTTGGTCTTCTCTCGATCACACCACGAGACTATTTTCGGAATACAAACTTTAACTTAGGCAAAATGATGCACATTGTATAATCAGACCAAAGTTCTGCAGTCCATGAAGTGACTATCCAATCTTTCTGTGTGTATTTTCAAATGGCACTGCATGCAGTGACTATACTATTCTCTTGTGCAGTTCAACCAAAATTGCGAACACTTTGTTTGTTTGCCAAATAGCAACAGGCAGGCATCTCTATCTGCACAAATATCAAGCAGCTAGTAAACATATACCACACCTTGTATTTTCGGTTTAAACATGTCTCTTTCGCTTAGCATCTGTCATGTTCTGCACTGGACAATCTGATACAGTTATGTTTTGCCCTGGACAATTTCATACTGAATTGATTTGCTGGTTCAGAGCAGAAATATAGCGCCTATTCTTCATCAGACCAAGGATATCCATGTTCGCAGTGATGGAAGAGGTGAAATCAATACAACTGAAATTGAGCATCCAATCATTGAATCCTGTCCTGCACCTCCAATGTAGGTCCACCCTGCCAATAAATTCACATGCAAACCACTAGTATTACTATCTAATGACAGTACAAAAAGAGTAGCAAGATAGTAGCAAACGATGTACCTTCGTAATGAACAGCTCATAGTGCCACCAATTGGATATAAAGGTTTGGAAAAAACATGCTCCTAATGCTGAACCAGTTGGACTTTTTGTGCAGTTCCACTAAAATCGAGCATCCATGTTTGCATAGATATTGAAAGTGTGAGTACTCTAAAAGTGGCACTAGTTGAAGCATAGACTCACAAATATAAGCATTCCAATTTCATAATGGGAAAAGGTAGCAAGACTGTTTCTAACCACCTATTTGAAGGAATAAATAAAGCAACAGCGGCTGATGTCAGGAAGGCATACATAGTTTTTTCTGAAAAACTGAGCCATTCCTGACCTTTCCTCTTCTTTTAAGCAAATTTTGTGCAGTTCTACTAAAATAAAATGCCATCACCGCCTTGACAATTCAGTGACACTGTACAAAAGGATTAACATTACATCATGATGTCAGGTATGTAGTTGACAGTCATTAGATACAAACATACAGAGCTCCTCCGATAACATAATGAACATTAATTTTAACAAAGGTGTGACCAGCTTTACTGGGATAATTTGAGTGAACTCTACACCCTTCGTTCCTTAATATAAGACGTTTTCGCGGTTCAATTTAATGTACCCATACATCTAGTATTTAGAAAAACAGGTAGTAGTTTTCTTGAGCACATATCTGGGAAAGCTTGCAACACTTTATTTATGTCCATACGCTAATGCAACACCATTCGAATACTACAAATATACCCTAATCCAGTGGCTAGTGCAACAGTAGAGTAGTTAGTTTATTACAGGGTACAGTACAATGGTTTTACTGAACATATTTCAATAAACTCTAGCACTGGAAGGTTTCTACAAGAATTAACAATACAAAATGTAAAGGTAACAAGTTTCAGCATTGGTATACTAGCTCTGCATGAGCATTAAACCAAATACAAAAGTCTGAAGGTAACTAGCATTATTAACTAATGATAGTATAAAAAATTGCAAACCATGTACCTCCAAGGTAAATATCATTTCGAACTCAGGGGACCTTAAAAATTGCTATCCCAATATTGATAATCGATCAAACATAAAAACTTGATCGAACGAATCAAGAGAACAGCCGGAGGAGGAGGTGCCCACTCTTGACCTTTCCTCTTGTCTTCATAATTGTCTGTGCATTTTAACCAAAATAAAATGACATCAGCGCCTTGGCATTTTGGTGACACTATACAAAAAAATTAACTTATCTCATGAAAGTGAGGTATGTAATCTATAAGCATTAACAGTGCAAAAATTTGAAGGTAGTAACAAGTTTCATCGTTGGTATACTGGCTGTGCAACAGCATTAGAATGTCTTAGCTGAAAAATCTTTAATACATCCACAATCAACAGCTAACCCTGAAATAATCCAGTGACATTAAATGGCATTGCTTAAATTTATCGGTGGCATTAGACTGAGAGCGGCATTAGTTAAATGTGGCATCACTTTAGCAGTAGCATTGCTTGACTTGACTGCTGGCGTTATACTAACAGCAAAAAAGTGGCAATAAGAGCATGGGAGGCCCATTCGGACAGTGGGCGCACCAGTACAATGTACCTCCACGGACGCAGAGTGGTGAGGGAGGTATGGTTGCCCAGAGCAACAAATATCCAGGCAGCATGTCACACCCTAGCTAGTCCATGCATTAGAGTGTGCATCATGTTTAATTTTCATCAGAAACTTGAAATGGGGAAGGCAGAACCCCCAGCACCCCTCTTGAAATCAACTAGGGTTTACTAAAAATAATTTCAATGAACCTGAAATGCTCTTCTAAAAAGTTCACCCTCTTTGCCTTGGGTTAGAACCTCTGGCAAAATAGGTGCACAATTTTCTAGGTCAACAAAAGGTCACTGGATTAAATCATATGTATGTTGCCTTTGGACATTTAAATGCAAATAAATATTTTAAATGTTCAAATAATTCTGTAATTAAGCCAGGGTTGTTAGGAATAATCCTAACAGAGCCCACAATTATTTTCAGGATTTTAGAAAGTGCCTAGGTATTTTAAATAAAGCCCTAAAGCTATAGAAAAAATAGAAAAGAAAACAAAAAAACAGAAAAACTTACCTGGCGCCACCTACCAGGCCCACCTGCCGGCCCAGCCCAGCCACCCCGCCAGCGAGAAGCTTGGCTTGGCCAAGCAGGCAGGTGCTCAACGGCGAGCACCGCATGCGCGCCACGCAGCTTCCGCCGCCTCGCCGCTCCCCTCGTCGACCTGTCGACGTGGGACGAACTCCCTTGCATCCCCCGTCCTCGCAGACACCGCACTTTCCCCCTGGTCCCTCTCCATCGCTCTTCCTCCGCCATGGCCGACGCTGCCGTGCTCGCGCCACCCGTGAAACCGCATCCACCGTCGTCCCCGTGTTGCACCACCGTGTCCATCCTCTCCGCCATCGTCGACTCCGTCGAGCAGCAGAGCCCCGAGCGCTCACACGCTCTCCAACGTCTTCTTCGACTCATCTTCACCGAGCATCGCCGGAGATCCTTTCGACGTCTCCGCCGCCATCGACTCGTCCCCGACCGCGCCGGTCTGCCTCTACGTGATCGCCATGAGCTGCTGCACCTCCCCATCCCTCCCCGTTCTCTTCTCGTGCCACCACAACGAGCACACAAAGCTCACCCGCACCGCGCCGCCGTGAGCTCGTCGCCGACGTGATCTCCGGACCAAACACCGGCCACGCCCACCTAGTCTAACTACTTCACCTGCGCATCCCATCCCTAGGGGCAGGCACCAACGCACCTCACCACACGCCTCGCCGTTGGCCCCCGTAGCCTCGGGCTCACTTCGCCCGACTCGACGACCGCAAGCTCGTCCGCCGGCGACGTTTCCGGCCACCCCGAGCCCAACCACCACCACCAAACGCCGCGGTTCGTTCCCAGCTACCCGTAGCTGCTCTCCGCGCATCAATTGGTGCCCTGTGGGCGATTTCCGCAGCGCGCCACCGCGTCTGGCCTCGCCGGCGGCTAAACGCCGGCAGGTTTTGACCCGCTGACCGGCGAGGTTGACCTGCTGACGTGGGTTGACCTCCCCCCTCTCTCTCACCGACATGCGGGCCCCGCCCGACTAATTACTCTGTTAGTGCTAACTAAATAGGTTAGTTAATTAGTATAGTCACTGACTAGTGGGCCCTGCCAGTCAATTAGGCTAACTAAACGTAGTTAGTGCACAGAGACACTGACCAGTGGACCCCACCAGTCAGGTTTGACCTGGACTGGCGCCTTTGACCTGCTGACGTCACCCTGACGCTTTGCTGACGCAGTAATTGATTTTCTGGATTTATTCTTATTCAGGAAATTCCAGAAAATAGTTCAAACTTCAAAAATTCATAGAAATTCAACCATAGCTCCAAATGAGATAAATTATATATGAAAAATTATCAGAAAAATTCAATCTATCCATCTGTAATGTTTCATGCATGACAAAACAAGTTTACCTTTGCTGTTTAGAGACTAGAAATAATGGAAAACTATTGCACACTCATGTTTAATGAGACTAATATTTTGAATCTTTGATTCCAAATGGGTTCATCCCTCCTATCTCTTAGCTTGCTATAGCGCCATTAGACACAATCATTAGCCATGCTCATAGCATACACAAGCATCAATATTGGCCATGTCACATGCATCATACTGTTGCATACAATGTGTTCATTGGTGTTCCGATGTGTCGTGGTAGTTCTGCCTTCCGAGATATTCACGAGTATCCAACTGAAGGGCAGTACACGTACCCGTTCCATCAACCACCCATTGTCCAGGCTCCATAGCAACCCATTTGATCATTCCGACTACCAACCCATGCTTCTCGCTCCTGCTTTGATTTACTTTAAGAACAGCGATTCAAAACTTGCTGTTGGTGACTACGGTAGTATGACCCTCTATACCTCTGCATGACCTGTCATTGCCAACGTAGTAACTAGATGAAAACCCACTAGCATGTGTAGGAGTGATTTGAGCCAATGTATGTATGTCATTCCTACCTTGTCATGCCTGCTATGCTTATAGAGTTGAGTCAGGTCTTGGTTCATCTGGGTGATGATCTAGAGACAAGTGCAAATTTATGTTCGGTAATATGAGGGGATGTATTGAACATGTTTTGTGGTAAGATAAAGGGTAATCGATCAATGAGAGAGGCCATGTAGGAGAGTACCATGGTGGGTTGTTTCATTGAGGCCGTCCATAAGAACTGAGATCTGTATGTGTGATTTAAGATGCAGTTACTACCGTACATTGGGCCCGAAAACCAATGGACCCTCTCGGCTTCTTAATCACCCTAGTACTCTGTCCAGGAGTTGCAATAGTTTCTGGTGTTTGTAGGTTATGTGTTGGCGGCCGTGCGTAGCGCTGACCCTAGGGGTGGGCTATGTTGCGGTAGATACACCGTGGCACGGTGTACCGAGTCACCCGTTTGGTGTCTCGGGAACCCTGTTCACATCGTTCGGGGCCGTATGTGGAAACCTCGGCCGGACTCCCTGCGGATGGAACCTGGATAGGCGATAAACCTGGACTAGAGACTTAAGTGTTTAGGTAGGCCGTGGCCGACACCCTCGCTGGGCTTCCGCTTGAAGGTTGCCGAGTACATGTCGTGTAAACGGCGGTAAGTGGTGAAAGCGTGTATGACGAAGTACACCCCTGCAGGGTATAAAACTATTCGAATAGCCGCGTCCGCGGTAAAGGACTACTTGGTTGCCTATACAGTTCATAGACAAGTTAATGGATACTACTAAAAGACTCAAGATAAGTGTGAGTACCGAGGATGGCCCTCTCGTAGGATGACGAGGGAGGATCCCCGGTGGAGTATTGTGTTGGTGAGTAGTGGACTCGTGTGCGAAAACTATTTTACTGGTGGAGTTCCGTAGGATAGCTTAGCCAAGAGTCAAAGCTGGCTTGCTGCATCAACCCCACCGCCTTCTTGAGAATAAGCATGTATAGTAGGTTCTGATGTAAGACTTGCTGAGTACCTTTGTACTCATGTTTGCTTATTTATTGTTTTCAGACGACAACACTGCCCCCTCCGATGGGTTTTATGTAGACCTTGACGTCGACGAGTGACTAGCCACCCAGGTGGTGATCCTGGCCATGGAGGGCCCTATGTAGATAGACAGGCTTCGAGAAGCCTTCTTTCTTTCTAGAGTCTGTACTCAGACTAGTTGCTTCCGCATGTGCTTGTATGTTTGTATGACTTGAGTGTCGGGTCATGTGACCCCTATCTGTATGAACATGTTATGTATGGCTCTCTGGAGCCTTTAAATAAAGTACTTGAGTTGTAGAGTTTTGTTGTGATGCCATGTTGTATGTACTCATATCGGGCATATTGTGTGTATGATTGAAATGCTTGGTATGAGTGGGATCCGACAATCTAGTTGTTTATCCTTGGCAGCCTTTCTTATGGGGAAATGTAGTCTAGTGTTCCTCGAGCCATAGTAGTCCGCTACAGCCCGGTTCACCGGAGTCCTGCTAGCCCAGCACTACTGTTCAGGACACTTGACTGGCCGGCATGTGTTTCACTTCGTCCCTATGTCTGTCCCTTCGGGGAAATGTCACACGGTGACTTCCGGAGTCCTGCCTAGCCTGCTACAGCCCGGGGTTCCCCGGAGTCCTGTTAGCCCAGTGCTACAGCCCGGAATCACTCGTTGATGACCGACATGTTCGATGTGATTCATGTATGCCTGTCTCCATAGGTCTGTGCCGCTTTGGGTTCACGACTAGCCATGTCGGCCCGGGTTCTCTGTCATATGGATGCTAGCGACACTATCATATACGTGAGCCAAAAGGCGCAAACGGTCCCGGGCCATGGTAAGGCGACACCCGTGGGATACCGTGCGTGAGGCCGCAAAGTGATATGAGGTGTTACCGGCTAGATCGATGTGACTTGGAATCGGGGTCCTGACAGCGTTGGCATCAGAGCCGGACTGCCTGTAGGTTCGTTGAGCCAAACTGGTCGATGTCGAGTCTAGAAATGCTCTAGTTATATGTAGGGGAATTGATTGTGGGAGGGAACGTAAGGTTCTTTTACTCCTTTACCTATGCCTCTGATCTGAGTCATTCTCTCCTCATTCAACGTGGGTTAAGGACTAGGCTCTCTTCCTCTATCAGGTTCACGTGTTACTAATCCGTAGTAGCTTATAGGATTGTTGTTACAAGTCCCAGTTCAGTTTCTACTATTCTTAGTATGTTGCTAATTGAATCAGAACCTTGATATGATGTTGTTGAGTGGTATTGTGAACTGTTGTGGATGTCTCAAATCTTTTTCTGAGCATTTACAGCCGTTATGCTGTCCAATTTTCCCTAGAAATTCTAATGTCTTTGCATTGTGGTTGTGCTTTCAGATGGCCAACCGTCCTCAAAACCAAGTGGTTCGCCTGACCAGGTGCCTCGACGTGCCCGGTCATACTGCTATGTTAGTCCGGGTCATGATCGAGACAGGTTACCGTTGGTATCCCGAATACACTGTCGAAGAGCAGTTCCGCGACTTTAATCCAAAGCCAGTATTTCTGCACCGTCAGGATATTTCCTTCTTATCCTGGATCTACCGAGCCCCTTCACTGTTCCTATGGACTCGGGGTTACTGTTGAGATGGCTGTGCAGGATGCTGCCTATTCCATGATGACCATCATGCGAGTCCGGACTGGCCTGCTTCGGAACACCGACTTCCGTTACATGCCAGCTTCACTTCCGGGAGCGCAAGGGTATCTTCAGGCTATCTATGCTGACTCCACTCAGGAGGACTCATTAACTCGTACCACTGCCGAGATGCTCGAAGATAAGGACCGAGAGAATCGGGCCTTGAGGTTGGAGCTTTTCAATACCCGTGCTGATCATTGGGCCACATTGACTCGGTTTGCACCTGCGGTGCAAGCTGGATGTATGGATACAAGGGATCTGTATCCTGTGAGATCAGCTCTGCCAGACATGGTGGATTGGCGTGATGTGGGAGGCATCACCCCACCCCGTGGTCCCCGCAGGCCACCGTTTGTTGGTCCAAGACCTCATCCTAGCCCCTATGGTCCACAGGCTCCTCAGGACCGTCTGTTTCCGGATGGTCACGTTGAACTTCCAGGCTATGGAGGTGACTTCTATGAGGACTACTACGGAGCTGTCTGAGTTAGTAGTAGTATCACTAGTATTGTAGTAGTTGTATCTCCACTGTCCTGCGTGACTTGTGGAATATGACTTTGTGTGTAATCAATTCCGGAGGTGTAGACAAATAATGTATAGGAGCTTGGAATGCCTCCGATGAGATGTAACGTCTTTCATCATAGTTGTACTGTAGCCTGGGCTTGTACTAAACTATGTATGATGTGTATGACCGTTGGTATATATATGGCAGTTTTATATTACCATGACATACGGATGAACATCTCTGCATTCCGTGTTATCCATTACATTCTGCACTTCCTTGCTAAGTTTGAGCCATCCTTGTCTAAACCGTTGTCTTGTTTTCTCCTAGGATGGTCAACACCGCGGCAACCCTGCTGTCCCGGAGCAGGGGGAAGCCAGTGCAGCTAGAGGTGAAAATCTGCCTCACCCGCCTTCTCTGGCCGAAGTGATGCTAGAGGCGGAAAGAAACAAGCGTGAGACTAACCGCCTGCTGGAGCGGATTGAGCAGAACACTGCACGCCACCCGCGAAATGACTTGGTGTCAATCAATGACTTTATCAAGCTGTACCCACCAAAGTTTAACCATTCCGTCGAGCCCCTCGACGCGGATGACTGGCTTCGCAGCATCACCCACAAGCTACGTTCTGCCAACGTAGCCGAAGCCGACAAGGTTACTTATGCTGCCTATCACCTCGAAGGCCCTGCTAGCCTTTGGTGGGAAAACTTCGAAGCTATGCGCCCGGTCGGCCAAATCACTACTTGGGCTGAATTCAGTGAGGCTTTCCGTGAGCATCACATTCCGGAAGGTCTCATGGATCGCAAGAGGGAGGAGTTCTGCAACTTCACCCAAGGAAGACTGACTGTGGATGCTTACAGTCGTGAATTTGGGAATCTGGCACGTTATGCTCCTGAAGAGGTATCTACTGACGCTAAGAAGCAGGCAAGGTTCCGCAAGGGACTTAGCCCTGAGCTTCGCCGCGATCTCCGTCTGCACGAGTGCACATCCTTTCAGAAGTTGGTCAATAAAGCCATCAGTGCTGAGACAGGCCAGACTGATTATGACGCTTCACGCAAGCACTCCCGTGATTTTGGCTCTTCATCCGGCTCTGGGGCTCAGAAGCGCCGGGTGTGGATTCCAAGCACGGCACTGCCACCCAGGTTCATCCCGAGGCCATCCTTTGAGGCGCCTCGTCCCAACCAACAATTTGCACCGCCCAAGCCCTATGGTGGCCCCGCTGCTAATGCTGCTCCACGCCCCAATGTGGTGACATGCTTCAAGTGTGGAGAGCCGGGTCACTATAGCCGAGAGTGTCCCCAGAACAACAACCCCAATCAAACTGGAAAGTCCGTTGGCCGTGGTAAGCCAGCGGGAAGACTTTCTACGCCAAGCCGGCCACCACTGCACGTGGCCATGTCAATTATGTTTCAGCCGAGGAGGCTCATGAGGATCCTAACGTCGTCCTTGGTACGCTCCTTGTTAACTGCCATCCGGCATCTGTTCTTTTCGATACTGGAGCATCTCATTCATTCATATCCGAGAACTATGCTCGATTGCATAACACGACATTCTGCGACATGCCCACTTCCATGGTAATTCAAACTCCGGGTTCCAAATGGCAAACTTCTAGAGTAAGCCATGGGAACGAAATTCTTGTCGATAGACTTGTCTTCCTTGCATCCTTAATAGCTCTCAAGTCCTCCGACATAAATATCATCTTGGGTATGGACTGGATGTCAGCTCATTATGCTAAGATCGATTGTGCCACTAGAACCGTTCAACTTACTCACCCCTCGGGCAAGACAGTTAATGTCTTAACTCGAGTGGCCAAGCGCCAACTTTACTCCCTAAATGCCAACCCCCTTCCAGACCTTGAAGATGTTCCGGTAGTCCGAGACTTTCCGGATGTCTTTCCAGAAGAACTGCCAGGTGTTCCACCTGACAGGGATGTCGAGTTTGTGATAGACCTTGTTCCAGGAACCGTTCCAATTTCTAGAAGACCTTACAAGATGGCACCCCTAGAACTAGCCGAGCTTAAGAACCAACTCGATGAGTCCTTGAACAAGGGTTTCATCCGTCCTAGTTCCTCTCCTTGGGCTTGCCCCGTCCTCTTCGTTAAGAAGAAGGATGGAACGGATCGAATGGTTGTGGATTACCGACCTGTCAACTTGGTCACCATCAAGAACAAATATCCGCTTCCCAGGATCAACGATCTGTATGATCAGCTCGCTGGATCCTCAGTCTTCTCCAAGATGGATTTGAGGTTGGGCTTACCATCAAATCAAAATCAGAAACGGGGACATTCCCAAAACGGCCTTTGTTACTCGTTATGGCCAATACGAGTACACCGTCATGTCCTTCGGTTTAACCAATGCCCCGGCTACCTTCTCTCGGTTAATGAACTCGGTCTTCATGGAGTACTTGGATAAATTCGTCGTAGTATACCTCGATGACATACTCATCTACTCCAAGAATGAAGAGGAACATGCCGAACATCTAAGGCTGGTATTGATGAAACTTCGAGAGCATCGCCTTTATGCCAAATTCTCCAAGTGTGAATTTTGGTTGCCAGAAGTGACCTATCTAGGCCATGTAATCTCTGGTAAGGGTATTGCTGTCAATCCCGAGCGAGTTCAAGCCGTCCTTGATTGGACTCCACCTGAGACGGTCAAGCAAGTTCGGAGCTTCCTTGGCTTAGCGAGCTATTGCCGCCGCTTCGTCGAGAAATTTCTCCAAGGTTGCTAAACCTCTAACTGAACTCCTCAAGAAAGATAAAAAGTTCGAGTGGACTCCACAGTGCGATCAGTTTTCAGGAACTGAAAAGACGCCTGACATCTGCCCCGTACTGGTACCACCAGACTTCTCCAAGGACTTTATTATCTATTGCGACGCCTCGCGACAAGGACTAGGTTGCATACTCATGCAAGATCGTCAGGTAATTGCCTATGCTTCATGGCAATTACACCCACATGAGGAAAATTATCCTACACATGATCTAGAGCTTGCAGCTGTAGTCCATGCACTTAAAACCTGGCGACATTACCTTCTCGGTAATCGTTGCGAGATCTTCACCGATCACCAAAGTTTGAAATATATCTTCACCCAACCAGATTTGAATCTCAGGCAAGACGTTGGGTCGAGTTGATCTCGGATTACGACTTAGGAATAACTTACACCCCGGGCAAAGCCAATGTCATGGCTGATGCGCTAAGCCGTAAGTCCTATTGTAACAACCTGATGTTACAACAAAGTCAACCACTTCTCCATGAGGAATTTCGTAAGCTAAACCTTCACATTGTTCCTCGAGGATTCCTATCCACCCTGGTGGCGAAACCTACCCTTACGGATCAGATCATCAAGGCACAGAAGGTAGATCCGGGAATCTCCCGTATTAAGAGAAACATTAAGAAAGGAGTCGCGAATTGTTTCTCCATTGATGATCAAGGTGTCGTATACTTTGGGAATCGCCTAGTGGTTCCAAAGGCACGAAACCTGAGGCGACTGATCCTTAAGGAAGCTCATGAATCCCCTCTCACCATTCATCCCGGTAGTACCAAAATGTATCAAGACCTACGCCAGAGGTTTTGGTGGACTAGGATGAAGAGAGAAATCGCTCAATACATTGCTAATTGCGACGTTTGTCGTCGTGTTAAAGCAGAGCATCAACGGCCTGCTGGCACCCTTCAACCTTTGGCTATTCCTGAATGGAAATGGGATAAAATCAGTATGGATTTCATCACTGGGTTTCCCAGGACCAAGAGAGGGAATAATGCCATCTTCGTCGTGATCGACCGACTTTCCAAAGTAGCCCACTTTCTACCTGTTCGTGAGAGTATCACCGCTAGCCAGCTAGCTGATTTATACATCTCCCGAATAGTGTCTCTTCATGGTGTTCCATTGGAAATTAACTCAGACCGTGGGAGTCTCTTCACCTCTCGATTTTGGGAAAGTTTCCAAAATGCTATGGGAACTCGTCTCTCCTTTAGTACCGCCTTCCATCCTCAATCAAGTGGTCAAGTAGAGCGAGTCAATCAAATTCTGGAAGATATGCTCCGAGCTTCTGTTATCTCGTTCGGAATGAGTTGGGAGAAATGCCTTCCATTCGCGGAGTTTGCTTATAACAATAGTTATCAAGCTAGCTTGGGCAAAGCTCCTTTCGAAGTTCTTTATGGACGAAAATGTCGAACGCCTCTTAACTGGTCAGAAACCGGGGAAAGACAACTCTTTGGCCCGGATATGATTCAGGAAGCAGAAGAGCAGGTTCGCATTATTCGTGAGAAATTGAAAACAGCCCAATCTCGTCAAAAGAGTCAATATGATCGTAAACATAAGCCTATGACTTATGAAGTCAACGAGAAGGCTTACCTTCGGGTTACCCGTTAAAGGGAACCCATCGTTTCGGTATCAAAGGCAAATTGGCTCCTCGTTACATTGGACCCTTTCGCATTCTTGCCAAACGAGGAGAAGTTGCCTACCAATTGGAACTACCTCCGCATCTTTCCAGAGTTCACGATGTCTTCCACGTTTCACAACTCAGGCGTTGCTTCGCGGATCCTATCCGTGGAGTGGACCACGAAACGCTTGATCTACAAGATAACCTCTCTTATCGGGAATATCCCGTTCGTATCCTTGATCAAGCCGAGCGTACCACTCGACGTCATAATATCAAGTTTCTCAAGGTTCAATGGTCACATCATTCCGAGGAAGAAGCCACTTGGGAAAGGGAGGATCGTCTTCGACTCGAGTACCCCACCTTCTTTCCAGAGGATCCTAAATCTCGGGACGAGATTCTTTTGAGTGGGGGTGAGTTGTCACACCCTAGCTAGTCCATGCATTAGAGTGTGCATCATGTTTAATTTTCATCAGAAACTTGAAATGGGGAAGGCAGAACCCCCAGCACCCCTCTTGAAATCAACTAGGGTTTACTAAAAATAATTTCAATGAACCTGAAATGCCCTTCTAAAATGTTCACCCTCTTTGCCTTGGGTTAGAACCTCTGGCAAAATAGGTGCACAATTTTCTAGGTCAACAAAAGGTCACTGGATTAAATCATATGTATGTTGCCTTTGGACATTTAAATGCTAATAAATATTTTAAATGTTCAAATAATTCTGGAATTAAGTCAGGGCTGTTAGGAATAATCCCAACAGAGCCCACAATTATTTTCAGGATTTTAGAAAGTGCCTAGGTATTTTAAATAAAGCCCTAAAGCTACAGAAAAAATAGAAAAGAAAACAAAAAACAAAAAAAACTTACCTGGCGCCACCTACCAGGCCCACCTGCCGGCCCAGCCCAGCCACCCCGCCAGCGAGCAGCTTGGCTTGGCCAAGCAGGCAGGTGCTCGACGGCGAGCACCGCATGCGCGCCACGCAGCTGCCACGCAGCTGCCGCCCTCGCCGCTCCCCTCGTCGACCTGTCGACGTGGGACGAACTCCCTTGCATCCCCCGACCTCGCAGACACCGCACTTTCCCCCTGGTCC
The DNA here is from genome assembly GCF_003073215.2 of Triticum urartu. Lineage (NCBI taxonomy): Eukaryota > Viridiplantae > Streptophyta > Magnoliopsida > Poales > Poaceae > Triticum > Triticum urartu. The sequence continues at coordinate 530,137,670 of NC_053022.1, read as the reverse complement.
CTCTCCATCGCTCTTCCTCCGCCATGGCCGACGCTGCCGTGCTCGCGCCACGTGAAACCGCGTCCACCGTCGTCCCCGTGTTGCACCACCGTGTCCATCCTCTCCGCCATCGTCGACTCCGTCGAGCAGCTGAGCCCCGAGCGCTCACACGCTCTGCAACGTCTTCTTCGACCTCATCTTCACCGAGCATCGCCGGAGATCCCTTTCGACGTCGCCGCCGCATCGACTCGTCCCCGACCGCCGTCTGCCTCTACGTGATCGCCGTGAGCTGCTGCACCTCCCCATCCTCCCCGTTCTTCTTCTCGTGCACCACAACGAGCACACGAAGCTCACCCGCACGCGCCGCCGTGGAGCTCGTCGCCGACGTGTCTCCGGCCAAACACCGGCCACGCCACCTAGTCTAACTACTTCACTGCATCCCTAGGGGCACAACGCACCTCACCACACGCCTCGCCGTGCCCCGTAGCCTCGGGCTCACTTTCGCCCGACTCCGGCGACCGCAAGGCTCGTCGCCGGCGACGTTTCCGGCCACCCCGAGCCCAACCACCACCACCAAACGCCGCGGTTCGTTCCCAGCTACCCGTAGCTGCTCTCCGCGCATCAATTGGTGCCCTGTGGGCGATTTCCGCAGCGCGCCACCGCGTCTGGCCTCGCCGGCGGCTAAACGCCGGCAGGTTTTGACCCGCTGACCGGCGAGGTTGACCTGCTGACGTGGGTTGACCTCCCCCCTCTCTCTCACCGACATGCGGGCCCCGCCCGACTAATTACTCTGTTAGTGCTAACTAAATAGGTTAGTTAATTAGTATAGTCACTGACTAGTGGGCCCTGCCAGTCAATTAGGCTAACTAAACGTAGTTAGTGCACAGAGACACTGACCAGTGGACCCCACCAGTCAGGTTTGACCTGGACTGGCGCCTTTGACCTGCTGACGTCACCCTGACGCGTTGCTGACGCAGTAATTGATTTTCTGGATTTATTCTTATTCAGGAAATTCCAGAAAATAGTTCAAACTTCAAAAATTCATAGAAATTCAACCATAGCTCCAAATGAGATAAATTATATATGAAAAATTATCAGAAAAATTCAATCTATCCATCTGTAATGGTTTCATGCATGACAAAACAAGTTTACCTTGCTGTTTAAGCAGAATAAGGAAATGCACTATAAATGCCATGTTTAATGAGCTAATATTTGAATCTTTGATTCAAATGGTCATCCCTTCTATTTTAGCTTGCATTAGGCCAAGACACAATCATATTGCCATGTCATAGCATGCATCATATTGTTGCATATCGTCATGTGTTGATTGTGTTCCGATGTGTTCTTCGTGGTAGGTTCTGCCTCCGAGGATATTCACGAGTATCCAACTGAAGGGCAGTATCCCGTTACCACTCCATCAGGCAAGCAACCATTGATCATTCCGATACAACCCATGTTCTCGCTCCTGCTCTTGTTTACTTCTTTAAGACATCGCGATTCAAACTGCTGTGTGCTACGGTAGTTGAACCCTTATCCTCTGCATGACCTGTCATTGCCACAGTAACTAGATGAAACCCACTAGCATGTGTAGGAGTTGATTGAGCCATGTATGTGATTCCTACCTTGCTATGCCTGCTATGCTTAGAGTTGAGTCAGGTCTGGTTCATCTGGGTGATGAGCTAGAGTGAAATGCTTATGTCGGTAATATGAGGGATGTATTGAACATGTTTTGGTAAAGGTATCGATGAGAGGCCATGTAGGAGTACATGGTGGGTTGTTTCATTGAGGCCGTCCATAAGAACTGAGATCTGTATGTGTGATTTAAGATGCAGTTACTACCGTACATTGGGCCCGAAACCAATGGACCCTCTCGGCTTCTTAATCACCCTAGCACTCTGTCCAGGAGTTGCAATTAGTTTCTGGTGTTTGTAGGTTATGTGTTGGCGGCCGTGCGTAGCGCTGACCCTAGGGGTGGGCTATGTTGCGGTAGATACACCGTGGCACGGTGTACCGAGTCACCCGTTTGGTGTCTCGGGAACCCTGTTCACATCGTTCGGGGCCGTATGTGGAAACCTCGGCCGGACTCCCTGCGGATGGAACCTGGATAGGCGATAAACCTGGACTAGAGACTTAAGTGTTTAGGTAGGCCGTGGCCGACACCCTCGCTGGGCTTCCGCTTGAAGGTTGCCGAGTACATGTCGTGTAAACGGCGGTAAGTGGTGAAAGCGTGTATGACGAAGTACACCCCTGCAGGGTATAAACTATTCGAATAGCCGCGTCCGCGGTAAAGGACTACTTGGTTGCCTATACAGTTCATAGACAAGTTGATGGATACTACTAAAAGACTCAAGATAAGTGTGAGTACCGAGGATGGCCCTCTCGTAGGATGACGAGGGAGGATCCCCGGTGGAGTATTGTGTTGGTGAGTAGTGGACTCGTGTGCGAAAACTATTTTACTGGTGGAGTTCCGTAGGATAGCTTAGCCAAGAGTCAAAGCTGGCTTGCTGCATCAACCCCACCGCCTTCTTGAGAATAAGCATGTATAGTAGGTTCTGATGTAAGACTTGCTGAGTACCTTTGTACTCATGTTTGCTTATTTATTTTTTTCAGACGACAACACTGCCCCCTCCGATGGGTTTTATGTAGACCTTGACGTCGACGAGTGACTAGCCACCCAGGTGGTGATCCTGGCCATGGAGGGCCTATGTAGTTAGACAGGCTTCTAGAAGCCTTCTTTCTTTCTAGAGTCTGTACTCAGACTAGTTGCTTCCGCATGTGCTTGTATGTTTGTATGACTTGAGTGTCGGGTCATGTGACCCCTATCTGTATGAACATGTTATGTATGGCTCTCTGGAGCCTTTAAATAAAGTACTTGAGTTGTAGAGTTTTGTTGTGATGCCATGTTGTATGTACTCATATCGGGCATATTGTGTGTATGATTGAAATGCTTGGTATGAGTGGGATCCGACAATCTAGTTGTTTATCCTTGGCAGCCTTTCTTATGGGGAAATGTAGTCTAGTGTTCCTCGAGCCATAGTAGTCCGCTACAGCCCGGTTCACCGGAGTCCTGCTAGCCCAGCACTACTGTTCAGGACACTTGACTGGCCGGCATGTGTTTCACTTCGTCCCTATGTCTGTCCCTTCGGGGAAATGTCACACGGTGACTTCCGGAGTCCTGCCTAGCCTGCTACAGCCCGGGGTTCCCCGGAGTCCTGTTAGCCCAGTGCTAGACATGTTCGATGTGATTCATGTATGCCTGTCTCCATAGGTCCGTGCCGCTTTGGGTTCACGACTAGCCATGTCGGCCCGGGTTCTCTGTCATATGGATGCTAGCGACACTATCATATACGTGAGCCAAAAGGCGCAAACGGTCCCGGGCCATGGTAAGGCGACACCCGTGGGATACTGTGCGTGAGGCCGCAAAGTGATATGAGGTGTTACCGGCTAGATCGATGTGACTTGGAATCGGGGTCCTGACACAACATATGTGGATTACGTCCCATTTTTGCTCTCTTTAGCCACCTTTTTCCTATGCGAGGACAACAAACCGATCGACCTGGTCATTCTCTATTGTGTTGTCATGCCTTTCTACCCTTCTTCAACCAAGAGACACGAGACTCATTCCTTAGCTACTGATCTTCCCCTTTTCAACCCAGATGCGGGTTCGATGCCTACTCTCTTGGACAGTACAGTCTCCCTTCCTTTACTTATTCAACCCAGACATGGATTAGTCTGCATGAAGTAGGGTTTCCTTTAATAGTGCAAATTATGGTTTTCGTCTGCGTGGCCAGCAGAGCAGAGGATAGCAAATTAGGAAGATGGTGGAGTGGAAAAAGATCCACATGCAACGACGTGGTAGATGGGGCCATAGAACAAGGTTATGGTTCGAAAAGAGGTAGCATACCTAAGGGTCGGCGGGAAGTGGCTTCGCTTGTGGTCGTCGTCCTCCGCACACACTATGGCAGCGAGCTTGGGGACGGAGGCCATCCCGCGTGGGCGCTAGGTCTGAGAGGACGGCCTTGTCGTCAGTGCGTGACCTCGCTCGCCGATGATGAGTGCGTCAACGCTGCACGTCCTTTTCTTCCCCGGCGGATCTGTGACCACCGGTGAAGAGGGAGAGAGGGGCCGTCTTTTTTAGATCTGGAGAGAGGGTGGTAGTGTGAGAAGCAAGTGGGCAGCCCTTAGCAAGAAAGCGCTCAAGCTCCAGCCTATATATCTTTTTATACTACTAGTACTGGAGGTGGAGTAGTGGTAGAGTAGTTTATATTTTCTCTGCGTAAAGTACCAATTAGTCGTGCTTCAAAACTGATCGGCACACCATTAAAAAATAAAGGTCTTTAACTAATGCGGCACCTCGGGCCAACGCGGCCAGATCGCATTTTGCACGAGAGATTACACACCATGTTTCATTGACATGTGGTCCCATTCCAACATATCAGTGAGACGACGGCGAGTAGTAGGAGTATTTTTGAACGGACGTGTAGGCTGGGGCGCCTCTTTGTGAACCGTGGCAAACTCGCAACCATCCACCGACTCTTCGCCTTTCCCTCTCGATTTGGAACTGCTGTCGCACGCTCTTCCTCTCCCTCCTCCATTTTCCTTCAGCCCTTCACCCTTTCTTCTGCCATTGTTCGATCGTCTTCTCCATGGAGGGAACAGGCCAGAAACGACCCCGTTATTCTTGCCCCGATCTGAAAGATGACGTGGTGGAGGAACTCATTGATCGGTGCGACATCATCACCTCGGCTAGCATGTCAGGTTCGTTCAAGCCCATTCTCGACTCAACTAATAACATCATTACAAAGAACCCAAGAGTCAAGGAGCGGTTTGATCTCCCCTATCTTCTTTGCCGGGACCCTGATGATGACTGGCGCCGGCACGACGGAGGCCTCGCCCTATGCAAGTTGATGTCGCTTGATAATGATACGTATGATGTTAAGATGCCATAGCTTGAGGGCAAGGCTTGGGCGGGCGCAAATGGAGATTGGGTTGTTTACATTGGGTCCAACTGCGAGTGGGAACTTGTGAATGCGTACACTCATCACCGGGTTCCACTTCCAAAAATCTCAGCACACTGCCCAGAGGTTGAGCACGCCGGTAATGTACGCACGTTCAAATATGATCATGGTGACTGTATTATACAGAAGATAGCAATTTGTCGAGTTCCCAACCACTCTTGGAATTACAACAACTATGATGTTGTTGCTATCTTCAACAAGCTTGTTGCCATCCTTGATGGTTTCACTCGATGGATATTGCTCAAAAATCAGTTTTTGTACACGGATGAGTATTGTGATGAAATTCAATACGAGCGCCTCGTGTTTGCTGCCACCACTCGTGGCACTGTTTTTGCATGGCATCCTCATAGTTTTGGTACGTTTGTCTTCCACCGTAATTATAATTGTTTCATCCACATGCATGCGGGTTAGCAAGTTTCCCTTTACTAATTAACCTTCTTCTTGGGTTTCCAAGGTCTTGTGAACATCCCACCACCTATACTTGAAATTTTTTATAACCAAGGGGGAGATGACGATGGTGATGATCACGAGCATGAGGACGAGCAGCGCCCATATACTCTGTGGTGCCTAGCAACTAATTCCAATGGATCACCTCTTCTTGTGTGTATACATCCCACTGATGATGTTACTGCTAAGGAAGCAGGTGTCTCCCATTATCGCACTCTCTGGACCTATTCCAACACCCATTGCATGGTATTCGGGATGGATACTAGTGTGCTAGCGCCAACTCCTTCTCCTTGGTACAGAATTGATAGTCTTGGAGAAAACTCGTTCTTCCTTGGACAAAACTATCTGATGATGGTGAAAGGCGATCCAACTGCTGTTGACACATTTATGAGAAGCAACTGTGCCTATACCTCGGACATTTGTGTGGTTCCCTACCCTGGTAGGGATATAGTAGGCCGCTTCAGCCTGGATGATCAGTCCTGCGTTGGTTTCCAGATCGACAATCGATGGCCCGTCCCAGAGAATCACTTGTGGTTCAAAGCAAGCGTTTCCAACGCCGAGGAATGGTTGAGTTGAAGTTCATTTCATTGCTTGTTATTTGTTGTGTGGTGAAAACTTTAGTATTTATAATGTATCCTCGTTGTCGATGTGGGTTGATGACCTGTTGTATGTAATAAAATGATATGCGTGTGATAAACTTACTAAATTTATGAATGGATTTCGAGTCGCTTCTCTGAGTGAGTGGTGTGACGAGGCAAAAAAATATTTTTCAAATAGATAATTGTACGTGCATTGCAACAGGTTATCGGATGAGGCCAATCAACAATAGTAGTACACTATTTGTACTAGCTTCAGATGCTTTGCGCGTCAGGCGGGTGTTTTTACTGTAGCCATATGTTAATGTGTTCGCTGTACGTAACCAGCACCTCGAATCCTCGATACTAGTACTATATAGTAGGAGTAAGTAGTAGGGAGTAGTAGGGTGGCATGGGCCAGAACAAGCATTCACGTCCAGGAGTATGTCACACGCCACCACCATGACATCCATCTGACACCATATTATTTCTTGGAGTCCGTGCTAGAGCAATCTCTTCAACCTCGTCGTTTCTCTAACTTCAGCCATCGCGCGGCGGGCGAGGTGGGGGTTTGCCGATAGTCGGTTTCCTTAACTGCGGTCCCACTTGTAAGGCCAACTCCAACGCACGACCCCAAACGCAGCTCCGTTTTGCATGGACTCCAACAATAATTTTGACTAGAAAAGCAAGACCAAAGAAAACAAGAACCACACGAATACATTTTACTACTCCTGTAAGTTGGATTAGTGCCTTCTCGATGCATTCATTGTTGATCTGCGGAGGCTCGATCTTGCGTCTGTGCTAGCTAAAAGTGATAGAACATCTACTAAATTGCGCTCTACCAATATATGGATGTACTCTTCTTCCCAATACAAAAACTTGCATCCATTCTACTCCCTCCGTTGCACAATACATGCCTTCTATTTGTCAAAATATATATGTATCTAGACATGTCTTAGTATATAGGTACATCCATTTTTGGACAAATGGAAGTCAAGTATTTTGGAACGGAGGGAGTACACAATAAAATTTTTAAGTTAGCACAACTAGTCTAATCCGAGAGCAGAACCGAAGATTTGGTCGGGTTCTTCCTCCTTTTGTCGACACGTGGGACATCCAGCATCCAGGTCGTGTCATGAAAGAAAATAGAGTGGTAGTTGAAGCCACGAGATGTGCATCTTGGGTTAAATTGTAAATAGAATCTTACTACTCTTAAGTAACTCCAAAAGCAGCCACCGAAGATCTTTATTGGATTTGTTTTTCATCACCAGCACGTCGAGGTGAAAGATGTGCAGGTTCAGTGGGTCCTCTTGCGTTTTCACTGACATGTGGGGCCGCATGTGAGCAAACAGACGATGGGCTCCGCGCGTCCGTTGGCTGGCTGAGAAGAGAGATAGAGGAGGGCTGAGCATGGACTGCAGGAAATTTGTTCTACGTACCTCGATATATAGGCTCGATATAGTGGGGTGGCATGGGCCATAACTCAATAGAATTCACGTCTAGCAGTACGGCACACGCCACCCACACGAGTCCCATCCGACACCAATTTTCTTGGAGTTCATGCTACAACCATCTCTTCTCCCTCCTGTTTTCTCAGCCATCGCACGGTGGGCGGGGTGGGGGTTTGCCGATAGTTGGTTTGCTCAACTGTGGTCCCACTTGTAAGTGAAAATGCAACACCGCACGCATTCCCGCTTGAGCGGCGTGCCGGACCAACTATGTGGGGGTGCGACGCGAACACGGCAGGCTTTTCCTTTTGAACTCGTAACTTGTAAAATTTGGTTCAGCTCCATGGCGCGACCGATAGATAGAAAATAACGATTTTTCCTAGAGTAATGAGAAGTTTGGTTCTGGCGCTGTTCATGCATGGAGTACGTACGAAAATTATGAAGTTGATGCGAAAGGTAAGATAATTACTGTAGTATCATATACTACTACATGGATTTGACGGAAAGATAAAAATACATACGGATCCATCAACGTTCAACGACATCCTCACGCCCTAGTGCGCTGGGTCACCAACCGACGTGTGAGGACCAGCGGCGTTGGCGGCGAGCTCAACGTGCTTCTGAACAGTGCCGTCCAAGGTTGCCCTGCGCTCCAAGAAGGCCAGCGTCCTATCGTCCTCCTCTTGCATGTAGTAGTCCTTGTGCACGATTTGCGCGTAGACGTGGGTGATTATGTCGATGGTGTCTTGCTGCGCCAGGCGCTGCGCGGCGAGCGCGACCTCGAGGTGGACATTCTCCGGCGCGACGGCAGGCAGTCGCAGGGCCACCAGTGCGTCGAAGAGGTTGTTACCATAGTGGCCGTTGAGGGTGGCGGGCATCGCAGAGCCTGGGCGCGTCGGCTGGAGGCTTACGTCAACGTTGTCCACAAGCTTCTTGACGACGGTGAACTTGTCGAGGAAACTGACGAGGACATCGTCGAACAAGGATACAAAGCTGTCGTCCAAGCGGCCCCTCGCCCTGGCGGCCTCAAGCAATACTACCTGGAGACGTTCCTCGGTGCCGGTGGACGTGATAGTACTCCTAAATCCAGACGGTGGTGCTACTAGTACTAGTAGTAGTGCTACCAATGTAGTAGTAGGAGTACTAGCACTGTACTACCCGTTGGTTAAATTATTACGTGCTGCTCCTCACAGTGAAGTGACAAGACCCTGCACCGAAGATGACACCTGAGTATAGGCGCCGTGTTCGGCATACCATAGTCAGCCTCACCATCTGCAGTCACTATCATCATGGCTGTAGAGCTAGCCTTCTTACAACTAGCCCTGTTCGACATAATTTCCCGTGCCTAGATGCCCGTGCATTGCACAGAACACCAAGATTGGGGGTGGACGGCTCCGGCAGCGGCCATCGCGCCAGATTTTTCCACGGCCTTCTACTCCTAGATGTGTACACGTGTGCTGGTGTGTGTTGTGTGCTGGGTGTGTGCGAGTGCGTCCTTCTGTGCATGCCGCCACGCAGTGGTGAATTATGCGCGAGTGCGTCCTTCGCGCGCAAGAACTTTTCCTCAATGCGCCCTCAATTTACTAGCGTGCGGGGTGCTACCCCGAGTGGTTTCAACTTTGTTTACTTCACCGCGTGTCATATGGGCCTCTAATTTACTTATTTTCACCCACTGCCACATGGGCCAGCACACGAAGATACAGAACACGAGCTGACAAGGCAGCATGTGGATTGGTTGACCGGTCAACTAAACAATATACGTAGCTATACGCTGACACAGTGAGCGTATAATCCGTCGGTATAGAGAGTTCGAGTGAGAGGGGAGGCCCGTGAGAGATAGCAGAGAGAGAGAGAGAGAGAAAGAGCTACTCCCTCCGTTCGATAATGTAGTTCCAACATTTTTTAAGTCAAACTTTTGAAACTTTGACCAAGTTTATAAAGAAATTACTTATATCTACAATACCAAAGATAAATGATAGTATGAAGTAAGTACATGTTGTGATGAATCTAATGATCGTTCCAGATGTAAATGTTTTTCTCCACATATACCTGGTCAAACGTTTCTGATGTTTGACTTTTCAAAATATCCATATGCTTATGGACATGACAGAGTCCCTAACAAGAGAGAGAGAGAGTGAGTGAAAAAAGTGTGTGTGCGTGTGTGAAAGAGACATGGACAACACACGATAAAAGTAGAGAAAAAGCATGCGTGTCTTATGCAAACATATCACACATGCATCTTCGACAACGGAGTCAAGGTGAGGGGATAGTGTGTGGTTGTTTGGAACCAAGAGGGGTCTGACAAACAAGGGAGAGAGGTCGAGAGAGACGTACGGAGAAAATGCAGACATGGGGAGGAGAGAGTGTATGTTTGTCATAGAGAGATCCCCTGGAGATCGTGATGGGACTACATGGGTGGGAGATCGAGTGACAAGGTGTGCGCACGATAGAAGATGCCCCGAGAGATATCGAGATAGACGCATGGATGGAAGGAGACAATACGTGTGTTCCTGTTGGCTAGTAAGAGATAATCATACTTAGGAGGGGGGTGCTTGCGCCTATGATGGATTGAGGGATTATGGTACTTAAGAGAGAGAGAGAGTGAGTGAAAAAAGTGTGTGTGCGTGTGTGAAAGAGACATGGACAACACACGATAAAAGTAGAGAAAAAGCATGCGTGTCTTATGCAAACATATCACACATGCATCTTCGACAACGGAGTCAAGGTGAGGGGATAGTGTGTGGTTGTTTGGAACCAAGAGGGGTCTGACAAACAAGGGAGAGAGGTCGAGAGAGACGTACGGAGAAAATGCAGACATGGGGAGGAGAGAGTGTATGTTTGTCATAGAGAGATCCCCTGGAGATCGTGATGGGACTACATGGGTGGGAGATCGAGTGACAAGGTGTGCGCACGATAGAAGATGCCCCGAGAGATATCGAGATAGACGCATGGATGGAAGGAGACAATACGTGTGTTCCTGTTGGCTAGTAAGAGATAATCATACTTAGGAGGGGGGTGCTTGCGCCTATGATGGATTGAGGGATTATGGTACTTAGGGGGGTGCATGTCACATGGAGAGAGAACAAGGGCGGAGAGTGTTGGATGGGTCTATATGTATAGCGCAAGCGAGACATGTGTATGTGTGAACCAGGGAGATATAAGGCCAGTTTGACTTGCGTCATGAGCATCTTTTGCCTGGCCTAGGGTTGTGGCTGGATTTCCATGCACGCTTGTTTGGTTGCTACCCTGTGAAAAAGAAAGCCCGCCTGGCATGGGTTCCTTGCACTTTAATTAGCCTATCTGAACTCCAGACACTGCAAGTAGCCTGGCCCAGGCGACCGATTTTGAATGCTTGGTCGTGCCTAGTCGTGTGGCCATGAGGCTAACCGCAACATGGATGGATATTAGAATTAAATAATTGATGCATGGATTGATTGATGGGACGTTGATGCTTTGCCTGGCCCAAGCATGAACCAAACACTTCAGCACCACACAAGCCTGGCCAGGCAGAAATATTTTACATCTCACGTCCACACCAGGCAGTACCGGCCATCAAGGCATGAGGGTCAGGTCACGAACCAAACTGACCAATAAAGTTTGAGAGAGATTGAGGAGCCCCGATAAGGCTGAGTGGTGCGTTAGATAGCTGAGAGGGGGAAAAGATATTCCATCCGCTCCATAATGCAGTGCATGTAAATTTTTTAGAAGTCAAACTTTGGAAACTTTGATCAGGTTTACGCAAATGTTATTTATATCTACAATACCAAAGATACATCATACAAAACTACATCTCACGGTGAATCTAATGGCATATGTTTGCCGTACTAGATGTAATTCTTTTTCTCCACGTACATGGTCAAACTTTGTGATGTTTGACTTTTCAATAAATCTATATGCTATGGACCGAGGAGAGTGCCTCAGTCGAGACAGATCAAGTGCATGTGAAGGAGAATGAGTAAGTGTGCAAAAAGAGTATGTGTGTGAAAGAGAAAGTGACAGCAAACGATAAATTAGAGAGAGTGTGTGTTTTTTCGTTTCTTATGCGAACATATCACGCATGCATCTCCGAGATGGAAAAGCGAGGCGAGGAGATACACGAAGATAGCTAGTGTGTGATTGTTTGCAACAGAGAGAGACACCCGTGTAGCACATGTCCAATAGAGGTGTGGCCAACAAGGAACAAAGGTCGAGAGGGACACATGGATGGCATGGACGCATGAGGAGGGAGAGAGGGTGTGTTTGTGATAGAGAGATCCCGTCGAGATCGTGAGAGGACTATATGGGTGGGAGATCGAGGGAGTGCGTGCGCGATAGAAAGATGCCCTGGGAGAAATCGAGATAGACCATGCACATGTTTGTGATGGAGACTAAGATTAGCTAGTCATATACATATAGGGGGGACTGTGTGTGCCTACAATTGAGTGAGAGACCATCATACTTGGCTAGCTGGGCATGAGATTGTGTGTGTGCGCATGTGAGATGGAGAGAGAACGAGGGGGAGAGATAGAGTTTTAAATGGGCCTATCGAGTGCGAGTGAGATATGCATGTGTATGTGTAACCTAGGTGGATGGAGAGTTTGAGAGAGGGGGGAAGAGCTCCAAGACGACATAGTGGTGCGTGAGAGAGTTACAGGCAAAGAGCCAAGGAATCTGTGTGCGTACGATGAGTGCACCCAAGATATCTAGCTTGGACTAGCTAGAGTATCATACATAGTGTGCGAGCGAGACCTATAGATGGTGTATATATGCATGCGAACTAGAAAGACCCCCCCCCCACACACACACAAAGAGAGAGAGAGAGAGAGAGAGAGAGAGAGAGATGGAGAGAAAGGTAGAGGGACGAACAAGGTTTTTGTGTCGGATGCGTGTGACAGAATTGAAGATTTTCGGAGAGAGAGAGAGAGAGAGAGAGAGCGAGAGAGAGAACAGGAGTCCGGGAGAGGGGAGGTCGCGTTTTATGCATTAAAGACTGATATAAACCATGTTTCGATATAAACTTGCATTCAAATATTTAAATTGGAGAACATGTTCTCTGCAATCCACACATGAACAGATATATGCGTATATCAAACAAGTTCATTAATTTGATTTTCAACATGTTCATGGAGTACTATAATACTGTACAACATGCTACTCAATTGAGGTGTTCAATTTTGGATTTAGTTCACTATTTTGACCTACTGAACGAGCTATTTCATTGAATTGAGATATTTCATTTTGGGTTTGATCCGCGTTTTTGAGTGGGTCAACTATTTGTCATATAGTAAATCGCTAGCAACGAGCATGTAAAAACACATTACTCCTGAGCATCATCTCTCCATCTAAAAAAGAAGTGGCAAGCTAATATTTCAAAATTTGATCCGAATCGACTTGCTAAGGTAGACGTGGATGCTCGTTCTCCCAAAATTTGAACGAACCGTTAAACATCCTCTCTTCTCGGTGGAATTCGCCCGAGCAAATAAATGGGAGACGCGAAATTACCGTCTTATGTGGGACACGCATCAATTGGTCCGTTGTACATCGAGGGTAGGTTCGTAACTTCATACAAGCGCGCCTTCTCCTCGGCCGAAATGACACGTGCTGAATAATTCATAAACCATGGTCGGCAAAACACGCCCTCCTCGCCCGAAATAGCTCGCACCCACTATTTCAAAACACGCTCTCCTCACCCGAAATCGCTCGCGCCCACTATAGTTCAAAACACGCCCTCCTCGCCCGAAATCGCTCCAGCCCAGAGAAGCAAAGTTACTGTACTATCCCCGACCCTCAGTACACAGACCCAAGCCGAGAAGCCTATAGGCAAGGGTAGAACTGTAACTCCCCCTCACATTTCAGACAAATGCGTCCGTAAGACATGGTTCCACTCCCCTCCCAATTTCCCCCGCCTACCCCCATTCATACCTCGTGGGCGCCAAATCACCTTCTCCCCTGGAAGCTCCCTTCTCCCGAGCCCCACCTCCATGGCGCCCCCCACCGCACCAATTTCACAGCCGCCCTCCTCCCTAATGACGGAGACGCTGTCCATTTGCCGTCGTGCACTGGGCCATGTGCCTCTTACTCCGTGCTGCTGGTGCTGCCTCAACGACGGCTGCGTGAACCGTACCGGAGCCGATTCACCCCCGCTGTTGTTCATGGCGCCGGAGCAGCTCCAACTTCGGATCCGTCCAGAGTCCTGGCGCTGCTTCGGCGTAGCCGTCGACCGTCGCGACATCGCTCTTTCCCTGCCGCCGGTCGCCACCGCAACTGCGCCGGCCTCACCAACCCGGCAGCTGGACCTACCTACTTCACCATGCCGCCAGATAGGTCGCACCCTCATCTCAAATCACTTTATTTAGGCGTCAGTTGTCTGAATTTTTATACTGGGCCAATCGATTTGCAATGGGAAGCAGCACCCCTCGAGGCGGCGGAGCTCCTAGGCTGCCGGTTGGCTGGTGTCTAATGTAAGGGTGCGGGGCCGCAAAGTTCGCCGCGGAAGCAGCGCTTAGATGGCTATCTTTTAGAGTTGTGTGGGTTGAAGGTACTACCGCCGCCGGATCTGGATGACAGGGAGTCTTTGTGGATTGGCCCAGGGGCGGCGCAACCACGGAAGTGCGGTGGGGCGGGGAGCGGGGTTTTGGCCGGGGCCACAAACGATGGAGGCAGGCTGCTCTGCCGTTGGTCGCTGGCTCTTCGGGGAAGGTTCCGAACAGTGTCAGCCGGGAGGCACAAGACAGCCAGCCATCCGGTGTAGATCGGATAGTGCCAAAATAAAATAAAATCGTGTGACCCCAATTTAGTCTTCAGTCAACAGACGTGTGACCACTCTCGTACCTTGCTGTTGATCTCTTAGTGTATTTCTTCATATCAAAGAGATATGTCGTTCTTAACATTATGCATTATCTGCATCTTCAGACACACCATCTTCCGACTCACCGCAGCTGCTCCAACAAGGGAAGCATACACCAGAAGGGAGTTATAGTCCCCACTCAACAGTTCCCTGCATCGAATGCGCGTGCTCGACATGCACAGCCACAACAACTGCAGGGCCATCCACAAGTCAGCACATGATGCTCACTCCTATGGATGGCAGCCAGATAGGTTGTACCCTCATCTTACTTGTGTGCAACATTTATGGCTTTGTTATTCATCTAAGCATGGAAAATAGATCATCACATTTCACTATATATTCATGCTGATCTCTTACGGGTCTTGTTCAGGAGTTAACGTTGTTCCATAGTTCAGCTAAGATACTTGTTCTTTAGGTAACACTGTTCCATAGTTATCATCCATCAGCCAATGCTATCCCACAGGCTGGTGATTATAGTATTATACCACTTCTAGTATTTCCTATGTTGTTCTTTAATACTTTTGTGTGCCATCTAGTTAATCTCGAGTACAAACGATACATATTCTGTAGCTTTCATCTGTGTTCTCCCTTTAGTTTATGAGACCTGTTGCTGCTAGTTAACCCCGGTCCTACTATTTATGTCGTCTCCTACAGGCACTCATTACATAAATCTAACTACTAGTTGCCGTCCATGCATGTCAGATATAATTGCACACACTGATATATCCACAAGAACCTCACGCAGCAATGTAAAGGCCAATAAACTTGATGTCAATGATACCCAATATGATGGAACATGTAAAGGCAGTTCTTCAGAAGACTTGCAGAAAGATGATGAATCCTCTTCACCCCACAAGGTCCTTGCTCTAACTTGGCCTGTGATACGGGTACAACATGCATATAATGTCCTGGAGTGTATCTACTCTGTTGCAATGACATGTGCTTAGCATGCTGATCATGCATGTAAATATGTCATGCCTTCATGTTTTTCAGTACCTATTCCATTCATGATAACATGTTTTCAAATTTAAGTACTGTCATTCTACTCTATCGCAATGCCATCTGCTTAATTTGGACATCATGCTTCTGAATATCTTATGCATTGTTATTCATCAGTATGTACTTCATCTGTCTACCATACCATGTTTTTTTACATTGAAGTGTTGTTCTAGTGCTCTATTGCAATGCCATCTTATTTTCCCAATCATACACGTGTATGTTGCCTTAGTTATTTCTATATGTATTCTGCTAGCATACAGTTTTACATT
Source organism: Triticum urartu (assembly GCF_003073215.2). Taxonomy (NCBI): domain Eukaryota; kingdom Viridiplantae; phylum Streptophyta; class Magnoliopsida; order Poales; family Poaceae; genus Triticum; species Triticum urartu. Next base: position 530,122,109 of record NC_053022.1, on the reverse strand, counting down.
CAACTAGTGTTTTTTTGCTGTGTTGTCCTGTCATATCCCTAGCTCTTACACCATACTCCCTCCGTCCGGATTAAATGTCACAGAAATGGATAAAACTGGATGTATCTAGAACTGAAATACGCCTAGACCCATCCATTTATTTTTGGATGGAGGGAATACATGTCAGTATGTCATGCCTTTCTATTCTTCAGTACCTATTCCATCTCTGTTGTAGCATGTTTTTATAACTGAATCACCATTTTTCTATATAAGGCATGCAAGGGGAAGATGGCTATGTTAGAATCTAAAGGGTTACAAACCAGGTCTTTGCAAAAGATCCAAACGCCAGGAGATAATAAACCAACTCCATTTTTCATAGATACTGCTCCAGCACAGAGAAACCCAACTCCCACTGATAATAAGAAGATTCTAGTGGCCAAAGAACTAGTCCGCTCGAGTCCAGCAAAAGAATGTCAACTCCATTCTAAGAAGCGTGTGCGTATCCTCGCATCATGAAATTTTATAGCATTCTGATCATATTTTCTACGTGTTTCTTACCCGTCTCTCTTTTAGAAAATAAGGTTAAACGATACAAGACTTCCTCCATTGGGATCGTATTCGAGGAAAATATCTTGCGGGAATTCTCTATGCTCCAGTGCTGATGTAAGTACCTGTTGTATATCACTATATTTTTACATCAACATGTATTTTGTTAATCGGCCTGAATCTAACCTTTATCTGATCTAAAATTAGTTGTAGCAAAATGTTAAAGGCGCCAATGTTGATTTTTGTAAGGAAAACTGCCTGGTAGTTTTGCGTACTGAGCTGCATGAATGTGCTATCTCATATCACGCACATTACTGAATTATAGTGCTTCTCTAGTTGCCCATTCATTCATTGTGTCAATGTTGCTTTCATATTACCTTACCTGGCTGATGATAGCTGTGCCATATTGTGTTAATTTGGTGTAGGCTAGTTGCACAAACGTTCGTTGTGTCAATCTTGCTTTCCTGTTGTCTGACTTGGCCAATGATAGCAATGCTAGTGTGTTAATTTTGTGCAGGCTGCTGAAGATAAGAAGACAAACTCTGAAAACAGCAAGGCAACCCCATTGTTTCTTTCCAGTAAATCTAGGCCAGGTAATATGGCAATAACTCATGATTAATCTGTTTGGTTCCCGTCCTAATTTATGTTATGATGCAATGGTCAAGGCACTCTCCACTATCAATAATACAAGCCTACCAAAATCGCCATCTGAATCTGTTCAGTATCCTCTGTCTCGAATGCGACAGAATAAATGTATGTTTGTGAGCCAATTAATGGCTGAAGCAATGATGGAAATGGTGGATGAATCAGAGGTGCAGAGTCGTGCAACACAACAACTGATCAATGTTTTCAGAGACAGTGTGGCAAAGCAGCAAGAACTTGCCCACATGCTTATGGGCATCATCTGTGCTGAGGTTGCAGATTGTGACGTTGTAGATGGTTAGGTTCTGCTCATTTATTTGCACTGGCATCAATCTTTGATTGCCCAGTGGATGTAATTTCCTGTAATATATTCTGGATGTGCAACGTTATTCCCTGTATGTCGTACCTTTGCTCATCGTAATGGGCTCAAATTATCTAATTTGGCCTAAAGACATGAACGAACTTTAGTGGGCCCATTAAGTTAATGGGCCGTTACTAGGCCAAAAGTTAATGGTCGTCCCTCTTACCTCCCGGGTCGTTAGCAGGCCGACATCGAAGCGGGAAACAGGTGGCCCCAATTTATTTCACAGGCCGTTACTAAGTTTGGGCTACATATGGCCCAACTATACTGTAGGCCTTTAGCAGGCCGAAAGAGACAGCGGGCTTGTATTGGACCATGAAGAGCATGGGCCGCTAAGAGGCCGAAAGTCAGGTCGTATTGTAAACGGCCCAACTGTGTTGTGGGCCTTTAGCAGGCCGAAAGAGAAACCGGGCTGGTATTGGACCATGAAGGGCATGGGCCGTTAAGAGGCCAAAACTAAGGTCCGACTACAAATGGCCCAACTCATTTATGGTCCGTTAACAGGCCGAAAGGCACACAGGGCCGGGAATTGGCCCAACACTTAAATGGGTCGCTAAAAGGCCAAAACTCAGGTCCGACTACAATGGGCCCAACTGATTTATGGTCTGTCAACAGGCTGAAAGTGACACCGGGCCAGAAATTGGCCCAAAACTTAAATGGGCCACTAAAAGGCCGAAACTCAGGTCCGACTACAAATGGCCCATCAGATTTATGGGCCGTCAACAGGCTGAAAGACACACCGGGCCGGAAATTAGCCCAACATTTAAATGGGTCGCTAAAAGGCCAAAAGATGTACATCCTGAAAATTGGCCCATCCATTAAATGGGCCGTTAACAATCTGAAATCTCATCGGGCCGATATTGAGCCCAAATATATAGCGGGCTGTTAACGGGCTCGAACCGACGATGGGCTGCAATGGTGTCAAATCTTTAACGGGCCGAATTGGCACATCTCGTATGGGCCGTGGGCTTAAATGGACCTGACACAAGTAGGCCTTATATGGGCCGGCCTGCTAATTTTTACTGGGTCGGCCTTTTTCACCGGAATGGGCCACTGTTGGGTCGTGCCACGTGTCGACCTATCATAGGCGCCTCATGTCCAATGAGTGGATGACATCTGTCCCAACGATGAGTCGACACGTGTTTCCTCTAGCCAATGATGATTTTACACATGGAAAATCCCCATTGGTCGGTGTTGTTAACGGGTTATCGGATCCAAAACCCGACCCGATAGCTTAACGGCGTTCCATTACGGTGGATGCCACGTGTCGGTCACCCTTGACGAAAGCACTTCTGTGACACGCGATTTATCATCATGGAAGTGGACACTTCCGTGATGATAATTTTGGTAATGTCATGGAACACTTCTATGATAGCACAGGTATGACTATCTTGATTCTGTCATAAATTTGTCATGGATGTACATGCATGACAAAAAGCGACCTACTGTGACAAACACGTATCATCATGGAAGTGTATTTTTTTGTAGTGGGAGCTTAGTAATGTCCTCCTCCTTGACAGAGGAGACCATCCATTTGCCCTGACCACCAGATCCGGACATGGTTGGTTGAGTGGAAAGGAGATGAGAACTTGGGCGCTGGAGCTTGAGAACAGAAAGGCGGAGACGGAGAGAGAGCGTGAGGAGAGGAAGAGGGAATCCTCATCCCCTTATAAAGGCAGCAAATATTAAATGCCTCCTCACTCGCCTTAGGATTTGCATGTTCCCTAGGGCTGTATAAACGACACGGTTGAGTTACCCATGCCCGTATTGATGAGAATCCCGCAATAAGGGGGCACGATCTCTGTTTCGACAAGACGTGTCGATAGCAACTCCGTCTCGAAGCATGGAATGGCAGAAGAAAAATGGTTCGAAATTATAACCGGACAGACGTGATGTCGTGTTGGAAAAAAGATGTCAACAGATTAGATTCGTGCAAATATTATATTCTCTCTGCGGTTGTGTATGGTGTGCGTAACAGGTCAGGATACTATCATTGCATCCGAAGACTATCTTGGAGTTCGGAGAAAGGGGAACCCGCCTTGCAATTCCGAAGACAATCTGCACGCCGGACTCCTCGTCATTGAAAGCCTGGTTCAGGGGCTACTGAGGGAGTCCAGGACTAAGGGGTCCTCGGGCGTCCGGCCTGTTATCCATGGGCCGGACTGATGGGCTGTGAAGACATGAAGGCCGAAGACTGCACCGTGTCCGGATTGGACTCTACTTGGCATGGAAGGCAAGCTTGGTGACCAAAGATTCCTTCTTATGTAACCGACTCCATGTAAACCCTAGATCCCCTCGGTGTCTATATAAACCGAAGGGGATAGTCCGGAAAGGACACAACATATACTCATTAACATACCCATATAGGCTAGACTTCTAGGGTTTAGCCATTATGATCTCGTGGTAGATCAACTCTTGTAATACTCATATTCATCAAGATCAATCAAGCAGGAAGTAGGGTATTACCTCCATAGAGAGGGCCCAAACCTGGGTAAACATCGTGTCCCCCGTCTCCTGTTACCATCGATCCTAGAAGCACAGTTCGGGACCCCCTACCCGAGATCCGCCGGTTTTGACACCGATAGTAACCCCGGAGGAATACAAAATGGACACTTTACAGAATGTTTCAGACTCCGAAAAGGAATAGGTATGAGGTACGGTAAGTAAACCGACTCCAAAATAGTTATAATAGCAATTTTTCTCCGTTTTGGAATATTTAAGAAAATAGGAAAATAAGAAGTAGTCCGGGAAGGACACGAGACGTCCACGAGGGTGGAGGGCGCGTCGTACCCCCTGGGTGCACCCCTTGCCTCGTTGGCACCTCGTGTGCTCTCCGGACTCCGTTTTCTTGCACGATACTTCTTTTGGTCGGTGAAAATTCATTATATAATCTCCCGAAGGTTTTGACCACCGTATCACGCAAATATCTCCTGTTTTTGTTTTGAGCTGTTTTCTGCCAGGGTTGTCAAGGCCAGGCATCATGTCGTATCCTTCCTCCAACAATAAGGGCAATGATGCTTGGCTAATGAAGATAGAGCTGAAGAGAGAAGAACCCCGGGAGATCAACAAGGATGATGGGATCAAGAAGGCCATGGGAGATCAAGTTCCGGCAGTAGAAGACGAAGACATCCTTCAACTTCATCAAAATCTCCTTACCCCAACGAAGATTGAAGCTTTCAAGATGATTGAGTTAGCTCGCATTCAGAACAAGTATCTCACAAGTGAAAATATTTTGTTGAAGGAATGATACGTCTCCAACGTATCTATAATTTTTGATTGCTCCATGCTATTATATTCTCTATTTTGGATGTTAATGGGCTTATTTTTACACTTTTATAAAATTTTGGGGACTAATCTATTAACCCGAGGCCCAACCCAAATTGCTGTTTTTTGCCTATTTTAGAGTTTCGCCGAAAAGGAATATCAAACGGAGTGCAAACGGAATGAAACCTTTGGGAGAGTTATTTTTGGAACAAACGTGATCGAGGAGACTTGGAGTGGACGTCAAGAATCAATCGAGGAGGCCACGAGGCAGGGGCGCGCCCACCCGCCTGGGCGCGCCCTCCAACCTCGTGGGGCCCTCGTTGCTCCACCGACCTACTTCTTCCTCCTATATATATATATCCATATACCCCGCAAACATCCTAGGAGCACCACGAAAACCTAATTCCACCGCCGCAACCTTTCTATACCCAAGATATCCCATCTTGGGGCATTTTCCGGAGCTCCGCCAGAGGGGCATTGATCACGGAGGGTCTCTACATCAACTCCATGGCCCCTCCGATGATGTGTGAGTAGTTTACTTTAGACCTTCGGGTCCATAGCTAGTAGCTAGTAGCTAGATGGCTTCTTCTCTCTCTTTGGATCTCAATACAAAGTTCTCCTTGATTCTCTCGGAGATCTATTCGATGTAATCTTCTTTTGCGGTGTGTTTGTCGAGATCTGATGAATTGTGGGTTTATGATCAAGTTTATCTATGAACAATATTTGAATCTTCTCTGAATTCTTTTATGTACGATTGGTTTATCTTTGCAAGTCTCTTTGAATTATCAGTTTGGTTTGTCCTACTAGATTGATCTTTCTTGCAATGGGAGAAGTGCTTAGCTTTGGGTTCAATCTTGCGGTGCTCGATCCCAGTGACAGAAAGGGAACCGACACGTATTGTATTGTTGCCATCGAGGATAAAAAGATGGGGTTTATATAATATTGCATGAGTTTATCCCTCTACATCATGTCATCTTGCTTAAGGCGTTACTCTGTTCTTGTGAACTTAATACTCTATATGCATGCTGGATAGCGGTCGATGTGTGGAGTAATTGTAGTAGATGCAGAATCGTGTGGGACTACTTGTCTCGGACGCAATGCCTATATACATGATCATACCTAGATATTCTCATAATTATTCGATTTTCTATCAATTGCTCGACAGTAATTTGTTTACCCACCGTAATACTTATGCTATCTTGAGAGAAGCCACTAGTGAAACCTATGGCCCCCGGGTCTATTTTCCATCATACAAGTTTCCAATCTACTTTATTTTGCTATATTTTACTTTCAATCTATATCATAAAAATACCAAAAATATTTATATTATTATCATCTCTATTAGATCTCACTCTTGCAAGTGGCCGTGAAGGGATTGACAACCCCTTTATCGTGTTGGTTGCGAGGTTCTTATTTGTTTGTGTAGGTACGAGGTGACTCGCGTGTGGTATCCTACTGGATTGATACCTTGGTTCTCAAAAACTGAGGGAAATACTTACGCTGCTCTATTGCACCACCCTTTCCTCTTCAAGGGAAAACCAATGCAGTGCTCAAGATGTAGCAAGAAGGATTTCTGGCGCCGTTGTCGGGGAGGCTTATGCAAAGTCAAGTCAAGATTCGATCTCCCGCCAACGTGCGATTTCTGGCGCCGTTACCGGAGATCTACGCCAAGTCAAGACATACCAGGTACCCATCAAAACTCTTATCCTTCATATTACATTATTTTCCATTTCCCACTTGTTTTCCTCTCCCCCACTTCACCCTTGCCGTTTTATTCGCCGTCTTTTCCTTTCACCCTCTCTTTCTGTTCCCCTTCTCTTTTTCAATTTGCCTCTTTTGCATGTTTCGTGTTTGCTTGTGTGTTGGATTGCTTGCTTGTCATGATGGCTCAAGATAATACTTGTGTGACTTTGCCAATAACAACAATAATGATTTTATTAGCACTCCGATTGATCCTCTTACCGATGCTGAATCTTGTGAAATTAATACTGCTTTGCTGAATCTTGTCATGAAAGATCCGTTTTCTGGCCTTCCTAGTGAAGATGCCGCTAACCATCTAAACAACTTTGTTGATTTGTGTGATATGCAAAAGAAGAAAGATGTGGACAACGATATTGTTAAACTTAAGCTATTTCTGTTTTCGCTTAGAGATCATGCTAAAGCTTGGTTTTCGTCTTTGCCTAAAAATAGTATTGATTCATGGAATAAGTGCAAAGATGCTTTTATCTCTAAGTATTTTCCTCCCGCTAATATCATCTCTCTTAGAAACGATGTTATGAATTTTAAGCAACTTGATCATGAACATGTTGCACAAGCTTGGGAGAGGATGAAATCAATGATACGTAATTCCCCACCACATGGTTTGAATTTATGGATGATTATACAAAAAATTATGCCGGATTGAATTTTGCTTCTAGAAATCTTTTAGATTCGGCCATGGGAGCCACTTTTATGGAAATCACTTTAGGAGAAGCTACCAAACTCCTAGATAATATTATGGTTAATTATTCTCAATGGCACACTGAAAGATCTAGTAGTAAAAAGGTGCATGCAATTGAAGAGATTAATGTTTTGAGTGGAAAGATGGATGAACTTATGAAATTGTTTGCTAATAAGAGTGCTCCTACTGATCCTAATGATATGCCTTTGTCTACTTTGATTGAGAATAATAATGAATCTATGGATGTGAATTTTGTTGGTAGGAACAATTTTTGTAACAACGCGTATAGAGGTAATTTTAATTCTAGGCCGTTTCCTAGTAATTCCTCTAATAATTATGGTAATTCCTACAACAATTCTTATGAAAATTATAATAAGATGCCCTCTGATTTTGAATCTAGTATTAAAGAATTTATTACTTCACAAAAGAATTTCAATGCTTTGATTGAAGAAAAATTGCTTAAGATTGATGAGTTGGCTAGGAACGTGGATAGAATTTCTCTTGATGTTGATTCTTTGAAAATTAGAACTATTCCACCTAAGCATGATATCAATGAGTCTCTCAAGGCCATGAGAATTTCCATTGATGAGTGCAAAGAAAGAACCGCTAGGATGCGTGCTAAGAAAGATTGCTTTGTAAAAGCGTGTTCTTCTAGTTTTCATGATAATAAGGATGAAGATCTAAAAGTTATTGATGTGTCCCCTATTAAATCTTTGTTTTGCAATATGAATCTTGATAATTATGGGACTGCAGATGAGTCAACTTTAGTTATAAGGCGTCCCAAAAATTCGGAGTTTTTAGATCTTGATGCAAAAATTGTTAAAAGTGGGATTGATGAGGTCAAAACTTTAAATAGCAATGAACCCACTATCTTGGATTTCAAGGAATTTAATTATGATAATTTCTCTTTGATAGATTGTATTTCCTTGTTGCAATCCATGCTAAATTCTCCTCATGCTTATAGTCAAAATAAAGCTTTTACTAAACATATCTTTGATGCTTTGATGCAATATTATGAAGAAAAACTTGAGTTGGAAGTTTCTATCCCTAGAAAACTTTATGATGAGTGGGAACCTACAATTAAAATTAAAATTAAAGATCATGAATGTTATGTTTTGTGTGATTTGGGTGCTAGTGTTTTCACGATTCCAAAAACTTTGTGTGATTTTCTAGGTTTTCGTGAATTTGATGATTGTTCTCTAAACTTGCACCTTGCGGATTCCACTATTAAGAAACATATGGGAAAGATTAATGATGTTCTTATTGTTGCAAATAGGAATTATGTGCCCGTAGATTTCATTGTTCTTGATATAGATTGCAATCCTTCATGTCCTATTATTCTTGGTAGACCTTTCCTTAGAACGATTGGTGCAATTATTGATATGAAGGAAGGGAATATTAGAAATAAATTTAAATTACCATATGAATCTATTACGAGAGCCACTTATGGATTGCCTACCAAAGATGGCAATACCTAGACCTATCCTCGCTTTTATGCCTAGCTAAGGGCGTTAAACGATAGCGCTTGTTGGAAGGCAACCCAATTTTATTTTTATTCCTTGATTTTTGCTCCTATTTAGTAATAAAAAAATTATCTATCCTATATTTTGGTTGTGTTTTTTGTGTTTAATTAGTGTTTGTGCCAAGTAGAACCGTTGGGAAGACTTGGGGAAAGTCTTTTTGATCTTGCTGTAAAAAACAGAAACTTTAGCGCTCACGAGAATTGCTGCCATATTTTATTGGAGAGTGCTATTTAGTTAATTATTTTTTAAGATGATTAATAGATAAATTCCTCACGTCCAGAAATTTATTTTAGAATTTTTGGGGTTCCAGAAGTTTGCGTTAGTTACAGATTACTATAGACTGTTCTGTTTTTGACAGATTCTGTTTTTCATGTGTTGTTTGCTTATTTTGATGAATCTATGGCTAGTAAAAGAGTTTATAAATCATAGAGAAGTTGTAATAAAGTAGGTTTAACACCAATATAAATAAAGAATGAGTTCATTACAGTACCTTGAAGTGGTGTTTTGTTTTCTTTCGCTAACGGAGCTCACGAGATTCTCTTGTTAAGTTTTGTGTTGTGAAGTTTTCAAGTTTTGGGTAAAGATTCGATGGATTCTGGAACAAGGAGTGGCAAGAGCCTAAGCTTGGGGATTCCCATGGCACCCCAAGGTAAAATACAAGGACACCAAAAAGCCTAAGCTTGGGGATGCCCCGGAAGGCATCCCCTCTTTTGTCTTCGTTCATCGGTAACTTTACTTGGAGCTATATTTTTATTCACCACATGATATGTGTTTTGCTTGGAGCGTCTTGTATGATTTGAGTCTTTGCTTTTTATTTTACCACAATCATCCTTTCTGTACACACCTTTTGAGAGAGACACACATGAATTAGAATTTATTAGAATACTCTATGTGCTTCACTTATATCTTTTGAGCTATATAGTTTTTGCTCTAGTGCTTCACTTATATCTTTTAGAGCACGGTGGTGGTTCTATTTTATAGAAATAATTGATCTCTCATGCTTCACTTATATCATTTTGAGAGTCCTTTAGAACAACATGGCAATTTTCTTTTAGGCATAATAAAAACTTTCATACAAGTGCATAGAATACTAAGAGAAGTTTGATACTTGATGATTGTTTTGAGATATGGAGATGGTGATATCAGAGTCATGCTAGTTGAGTAGTTGTGAATTTGAGAAATACTTGTGTTGAAGTTTGTGATTCCCGTAGCATGCACGTATGGTGAACCGTTATGTGATGAAGTCGGAGCATGATTTATTTATTGATAGCCTTCCTTATGAGTGGCGGTCGGGGACGGGCGATGGTCTTTTCCTACCAATCAATCCCCCTAGGAGCATGCGCGTAGTACTTTGTTTCGATAACTAATAGATTTTTGCAATAAGTATGTGAGTTCTTTAAGACTAATGTTGAGTCCATGGATTATACACACCCTCACCCTTCCACAATTGCTAGCCTCTCTAGTACCGCACAACTTTCACCGGTACCATAAACCCACCATATACCTTCCTCAAAACAGCCACCATACCTACCTATTATGGCATTTCCACAGCCATTCTGAGATATATTGCCATGCAACTTTCCACTATTCCGTTATTATGACATGCTTCATCATTGTCATATTGCTTTGCATGATCATGTAGTTGACATCGTATTTGTGGCAAAGCCACCGTTCATAAAAAATTTTCATACATGTCACTCTTGATTCATTGCATATCCCAGTACACTGCCGGAGGCATTCACATAGAGTCATATTTTGTTCTAAGTATTGAGTTGTAATTCTTGAGTTGTCAGTAAAAAGAAGTGTGATGATCATCATTATTAGAGCAATGTCCCAGTGAGGAAAGGATGATAGAGACTATGATTCCCCCACAAGTCGGGATGAGACTCCGGACGAAAAATAAAAAAAAAGAAAAGAGAAAAAAAGAAAGAAGGCCCAAATAAAAAAATGAAATGAGAGAAAAAGAGAGAAGGGACAATGTTACTATCCTTTTTCCACACTTGTGCTTCAAAGTAGCACCATGATCTTCATGATAGAGAGTCTCTTATGTTGTCACTTTCATAAACTAGTGGGAATTTTACATTATAGAACTTGGCTTGTATATTCCAATGATGGGCTTCCTCAAATTGCCCTAGGTCTTCGTGAGCAAGCAAGTTGGATGCACACCCACTTAGTTTCTTTTGTTGAGCTTTCATACACTTATAGCTCTAGTGCATCCGTTGCATGGCAATCCCTACTCACTCACATCCATTGATACGCCTAGTTGATGTGAGACTGTCCTCTCCCTTTTTGTCTTCTCCACAACCACCATTCTATTCCACCATAGTGCTATATCCATGGCTCACGCTCATATATTGCGTGAAGATTGAAAAAGTTTGAGAACATCAAAAGTATGAAACAATTGCTTGGCTTGTCATCAGGGTTGTGAATGATTTAATACTTTGTGTGATGAAGATAGAGCATAGCCAAACTATATGATTTTGTAGGGATAACTTTCTTTGGCCATGTTATTTTGAGAAGACATGATTGCTTATTTAGTATACTTGAAGTATTATTATTTCTATGTCAATATTAAACTATTATATTGAATCTTTCAGATATGAACATTCATGCCACATTAAAGAAAAATTACATTGAGAAATATTTTAGGAAGCATTCCACATCAAAAATTCTGTTTTTATCATTTACCTACTCGAGGACGAGCATGAATTAAGCTTGGGGATGCTGATACATCTCCAACGTATCTATAATTTTTGATTGCTCCATGCTATTATATTATCTATTTTGGATATTAATGGGACTATTTTTACACTTTTATATTATTTTTGGGACTAACCTATTAACCGGAGGCCCAGCCCAAATTGTTGTTTTTTTGCCTATTTTAGAGTTTCGCCGAAAAGGAATATCAAACGGAGTCCAAACGGAATGAAACCTTCGGGAGCGTTATTTTTGGAACAAACGTGATCTAGGAGACTTGGAGTGGACGTCAAGAATCAATCAAGGAGGCCACGAGGCAGGGGGCGCGCCCACCCCCTGGGCGCGCCCTCCACCCTCGTGGCCCCTCGTTGCTCCACCGACCTACTTCTTCCTCCAATATATATCCATATACCCCGCGAACATCCAGGAGCACCACGAAAACCTAATTCCACCGCCGCAACTTTCTGTACCCAAGAGATCCCATCTCGGGGCCTTTTCTGGAGCTCCGCCAGAGGGGGCATTGATCACGGAGGGCCTTTACATCAACTCCATGGCCCCTCCGATGATGTGTGAGTAGTTTACTTCAGACCTTCGGGTCCATAGCTAGTAGCTAGATGGCTTCTTCTCTCTCTTTGGATCTCAATACAAAGTTCTCCTCGATTCTCTCGGAGATCTATTCGATGTAATCTTCTTTTGCGGTGTGTTTGTCGAGATCCGACGAATTGTGGGTTTATGATCAAGTTTATCTATGAACAATATTTGAATCTTCTCTGAATTCTTTTATGTATGATTGGGTTATCTTTGCAAGTCTCTTCGAATTATTAGTTTGGTTTGGCCTACTAGATTGATCTTTCTTGCAATGGGAGAAGTGCTTAGCTTTGGGAGAAGTGCTCGATCCCAGTGACAGAAAGGGAACCGACACGTATTGTATTGTTGCCATCGAGGATAAAAAGATGGGGTTTATATCATATTGCATGAGTTTATCCATCTACATCATGTCATCTTGCTTAAGGCGTTACTCTGTTCTTATGAACTTAATACTCTAGATGCATGCTGGATAGCGGTCGATGTGTGGAGTAATAGTAGTAGATGCAGAATCGTTTCGGTCTACTTGTCTCGGACATGATGCCTATATACATGATCAGACCTAGATATTCTCATAATTATTCGCTTTTCTATCAATTGCTCGACAGTAATTTGTTTACCCACCGTAATACCTATGCTATCTTGAGAGAAGTCACTAGTGAAACCTATGGCCCCCGGGTCTATTTTCCATCATACAAGTTTCCAATCTACTTTATTTTCCTATCTTTTACTTTCAATCTATATCATAAAAATACCAAAAATATTTGTCTTATTATCATCTCTATCAGATATCACTCTTGCAAGTGGTCGTGAAGGGATTGACAACACCTTTATAACGTTGGTTGCGAGGTTCTTATTTGTTTGTGTAGGTACGAGGTGACTCGCGCGTGGTCTCCTACTGGATTGATACCTTGGTTCTCAAAAACTGAGGGAAATACTTGCGCTGCTCTACTGCACCACCCTTTCCTCTTCAAGGGAAAACCAACGCAGTGCTCAAGAGGTAGCAAGGAACATATCATCGCACTCAAGGGCATCATCCGCAAATTGGAGGATCTCCTACGCTCGATGTGCGACTATCCATCATTGCCATCATCTTCTCCACCAACAAAGAGGAACTGAGTATCTGGTATGGATGTAACGCCCCGGACACACCCGCCGGTGGTCGTTACTCCTGGCGGGATCTAGACTGGCCCCACAGATTAATACTAGTCTTTTCTGCGCACTTTGTCCTCACTCGTGCGCACCCGGGAGCAACTTCCCGGTCGGTCACCCATCCTGACACTAATCCAAGCTGAGCACGCTTAACTTTGGAGTTCTGTCAGAATGGGCTCCCGGAAAAGAAGGAAATTTCTTATTGATATGAGTAGTCTATCATCCCTAATAAGCCAGGCCATCACATACACCCCCACTCAGAGGAACCGACGTCCTCGTCGGGCCACAGGAACGTTCCCTCTTGGCACATACGTCTGTGCATCCAGTCCAGTACATGTGCCGTGTCGGGTGCCATGACGGGTCACAAATGTCATGAACAACATGACCGCGCACCTGTCCGCAACCATCCGTGTAACCGCGAGGGTCGGCTCTGATACCAACTTGTAATGCCCCGGACACACCCGCTGGTGGTCGTTACTCCTGGCAGGATCTAGACTGGCCCCACAGATCAATACTAGTCTTTTCTGCGCACTTTGTCCTCACTCATGTGCACCCGGAAGCAACTTCCCGATCGGTCACCCATCCTAACACTACTCCAAGCTGAGCACGCTTAACTTTGGAGTTCTTTCAGAATGGGCTCCCGGAAAAGAAGGAATTCCTTATTGATATGAGTAGTCTATCATCCCTAATAAGCCAGGCCATCACAATGGACACTCCCCTTGGCAACTGCCAAGCTTGGGGGAGGTGCCCCGGTATCGTATGACCATCACACTCCTATCTTTACCCTTTTTCTTAGTTCGATCCTTTTGGTAATATCTTGATCTAGTAGAATAAAGTTTTAGTATGATCTAGTTTTGAGTTTTGCTTTATGATCCTTCTATGTAACAGAGTCCATGAGCTATATAATAAAGATTAGTGTTGAGTCAAGGGCTTTGCCATCTTGCTATGATCTTGAGGGAATAAAAATAAAAAAATAAAAAATAAGAGAAAAAATAAAAAGAATTAAAGAGATCATGTGGATCTTATGGAGAGTAATGACTTCACATATAAAAAGTATGATGAACAAAAGTTGTTGAGAGTTGACAAACATAGTTTTGGTCATCATTGCAATTAATAGGAAGTAATAAAGAAAGAGAGGTCTTCACATATAAATATACTATCTTGGACATCTTTTATGATTGTGAGCACTCATTAAAATATGACATGCTATAGAGTTGGTGTTGGACAAGGAAGACAACATAATGGGTTATGTTTTCTTACATCCGAAATAAATTATATTGTCATGGATCATCCAACATGTTAAGCTTGCCTTTCCCTCTCATGCTAGCCAAATTCTTTCCACCAAGTAGAGATATTACTTGTGCTTCCAAATATCCTTAAACCCAGTTTTGCCATGAGAGTCCACCATACCTACCTATGGATTGAGTAAGATCCTTCAAGTAAGTTGTCATTGTTGCAAGCAATAAAAATTGCTCCCTAAATATGTATGGTTTATTAGTGTTGAGTTTGTTAGTTTTCAATGAAGTTTATGATTCATACTTGAAACTGTGAATGAATTGTTACTTTAGCATAAGAGATCATATGACAATATATATATATATATATATTGCTGTTCTAAGAATGATCATGATGCCCTCATGTCCGTATTTTATTTTATCGACACCGCTATCTCTAAACATGTGGACATATTTTTCGATTTTGGCTTCCGCTTGAGGACAAGCGAGGTCTAAGATTGGGGGAGTTGATACGTCCATTTTGCATCATGCTTTTATATCGATATTTATTGCATTATGGACTGTTATTACACATTATGTCAAATACTTATGCCTATTCTCTCTTATTTTGCAAGGTTTACATGAAGAGGGGGAATGTCAGCAGCTGGAATTCTAGGCTGGAAAAGGAGCAAATATTAGAGACCTATTCTGCACAACTTCAAAAGTCCTGAAACTTCACGGGAGCATGTTTTAGAATATATAAAAAATATTGGGCGAAGGGAGTACCAGAGGGGGGCCACCCACCATCCACAAGGGCGGGGGCGCGCCCTACCCCCTGGGCGCGCCCCCTGCCTCGTGGGCCCCCTGGCAGGCCTCCGGCGCCCATCTTCTGCTATATGAGGTCTTTCGTCCGAGAAAAAATCATAAGCAAGCTTACGGGACGAAACTCCGCCGCCACGAGGCGGAACCAATCTAGGGCTTCGGCGGAGCTGTTTTGCCGGGGAAACTTCCCTCCGGGAGGGGGAAATCATCGCCACAGTCGTCATCATCGATCCTCTCATTGGGAGGGGGTCAATCTCCATCAAAATCTTCACCAGCACCATCTCCTCTCAAACCCTAGTTAATCTCTTGTATCCAATCTTTGTCTCAAAACCTCAGATTGGTACCTGTGGGTTGCTAGTAGTGTTAATTACTCCTTGTAGTTGATGCTAGTTGGTTTATTTGGTGGAAGATCATATGTTCAGATCCTTTATGCATATTAATACCCCTCTGATTATGAACATGAATATGATTTGTGAGTAGTTACGTTCGTTCCTGGGGACATGGGAGAAGTCTCGCTATAAGTAGTCATGTGAATTTGGTATTCGTTCGATATTTTGATGAGATGTATGTTGTCTTTCCTCTAGTGGTGTCATGTGAACATTGACTACATGACACTTCACCATTGTTTGGGCCTAGAGGAAGGCATTGGGATGTAATAAATAGATGATGGGTTGCTAGAGTGACAGAATCTTAAACCCTAGTTTATGAGTTGCTTCATAAGGGGCTGATTTGGATCCATATGTTTCATTCTATGATTAGGTTTACCTTAATACTTATTTTGTAGTTGCAGATGCTTGCAAGAGGGGTTAATCATAAGTGGGATGCTTGTCCAAAGAAGGGCAGTATCCAAGCACCGGTCCACCCACATATCAAATTATCAAAGTACCGAACGCGAATCATGTGAACATGATGAAAACTAGCTTGACGATAATTCCCATGTGTCCTCGGGAACGCTTTCCTTTATATAAGAATTTGTCCAGGCTTGTCCTTTGCTAAAAAAGGATTGGGCCATCTTGCTGCACCTTATTTACTTTTATTACTTGTTACCCGTTACAAATTACCTTATCACAAAACTATCTGTTACTGATAATTTCAGTGCTTGCAGAGAATACCTTACTGAAAGTGGTTATCATTTCCTTCTGCTCCTCGTTGGGTTCGACACTCTTACTTATCGAAAGGACTATGATAGATCCCCTATACTTGTGGGTCATCATCCATCCACAAATATAAGATGTTCTAGCTTTTTTCAGAATGGGGTGTATATAAAACATGTTTTCACTCATTTCAGTTGTAAGCACTCCATATTGAAATATCCCAAACATGTTATACTCCCTTCAATTTTGTTTACAAGGTCACTTTGTTTTTTGTGTTAAACTTTGACTTATAATTTTGGTCAATAAAATATGGGCTATATGTCATTTACAATATATCATCGAAAAGTTGTTTGAAATATGCATCCAATGGTATACTTTTTGTGGCATATAACTCATATTTTATTGGTAAAATTAATTATCAATATTAGACATAAAAATATGAAGCGGTGTGTATAGAAAAATAGAGAGTTCTTGTGAGCAGAGGGAGTACCAAATATACATCATATGAAAATATATTTCACGATGAATCTAATGATAAAGATTTAGTATTCTAAATTTTCTTTTTTTGAAAATTTATCAAAGTTTATATCGTTTGACATTAAAAGGACCTAATATGAATATATTGTGGGATGGAGGAAATATATTATAATCATTCAAATTGATCCTGATATAATTACTTTGGTTGAATCTGATCCTTTTCATGGCTATGAATCTGAAACTGTTGTGGCACATCTTACTAAATTGAATGATATAGCCACCCTGTTCACTAAAGATGAGAGAACTCGTTACTTTTATATCCTTAAAATATTTACGTTCTCATTAAAGGGTGATGCTAAGATATGGTTTAATTCTCTTGATCCTGGTTGTGTGCGTAGTCCCCAAGATATGATTTATTACTTCTCTGCTAAATATTTCCCTGCTCATAAGAAACAAGCTGCTTTAAGGGATATATATAATTTTGTGCAAATTAAAGAAGAGAATCTCCCACAAGCTTGGGGGAGGCTTCTCCAGTTACTTAATGCTTTGCCTAATCATCCTCTTAAGAAAAATGAAATACTTGATATCTTTTATAATGGACTAACCGATGCCTCCAGAGATTACCTGGATAGTTGTGCTGGTTCTGTTTTCAGGAAAGAACACCAGATGAAGCTGAAATTCTATTGAACAATATGTTGACAAATGAAAATAATTGGACACCTCCGGAGCCAATTCCTGAGCCTATTCCTAAACCAACTCCGAAGAAGAGGGGTATTCTATTTCTCAGTCCTGAAGATATGCAAGAGGCAAAGAAATCTATGAAAGAAAAAGGTATTAAAGCTGAAAATGTTAAGAATCTGCCTCCTATTGAAGAAATACACGGTCTTAATTTACCGCCTGTTAAAGAAACATATGATCTTAATCCTTTACCTATTGAAGAAACTCATGGTCTTGATAACCCGACACAGGTAGTAAAGGTAAATTCTCTCTATAGATATGATAAAGCTGAAATCCCATTTACTAAGTTTGCTAGCCCATGCTTAGATGAGTTTGATGAATTTATGGCTAAGCAAGAAGACTTTAATGCCTATTTTGGTAGACAATTGAAATATAATTCAAATATGCTTGAAAACTTGGGTGATTATATGGCTAATGTCAAAGGTGAACTTAAACTTATTAGTAAACATGCTTCTATGGTTACCACTCAAGTAGAACAAGTACTTAAAGCTCAAAATGATTTGCTCAATGAATTGAATAGTAAAGATAATGATCATGCTGTTAGAGTTATGACTAGAGGTGGTAAAATGACTCAGGAACCTTTGTATCCTGAAGGTCACCCTAAGATAATTGTGCAAGATTCTCAGAGAAATAATATAGATGCACCTAGTCCTTCTAAAAGGAAGAAAAAGAAAAATGATAGGACTTTGCATGCTTCTAGTGAACCTGTTATTCAACCACCTGAGAATCCAAATGATATTTCTACTTCTGATGCTGAAACTCAAGCTAGTAATGAACCTGAAACTAGTAATAATGTTAATGATAATGTTCATGATGATGATCAACCTAGTAATGATAATGATATGGAAATTGAACCTGCTGTTGATCTTGATAACCCACAATCAAAGAATCAACGTTATGATAAGAAAGACTTTGTTGCTAGGAAACATGGTAAAGAAAGAGAACCATGGGTTCAGAAACCCATGCCTTTTCCTCCCAAACCATCCAAGAAAAAGGATGATGAGGATTTTGAGCGCTTTGCTGAAATGATTAGACCTATCTTTTTGCGTATGCGATTAACTGATATGCTCAAAATGAATCATTATGCTAAGTATATGAAAGAAATTGTTACAAATAAAAGAAAGATACCGGAAGCTGAAATTTCCACCATGCTTGCTAAATATACTTTTAAGGGTGGAATACCAAAGAAACTTGGAGATCCAGGAGTACCCACTATATACCATGCTCCATTAAAAGAAACTATGTTAAAACTGCTTTATGTGATCTTGGAGCCGGTGTCAGTGTTATGCCTCTCTCTTTATATCGTAGACTTGATTTGAATAAGTTGACACGTACTGAAATATCTTTGCAAATGGCTGATAAATCAGCTGCTACACCTGTCGGTATTTGTGAGGGTGTGCCTGTTGTAGTTGCAAACGTTACTATTTTAACGGACTTTGTTATTCTTGATATTCCCGAGGACGATAGTATGTCTATTATTCTTGGAAGACCCTTTTTGAATACTGCAGGGGCTATTATTGATTGCACTAAAGGCAATGTCACTTTTCATGTTAATGGTAATGAGCACACGGTACACTTTCCGAGGAAACAACCTCAAGTTCATAGTATCAACTCTATTGGAAAAATTCCATCGATTATATTTGGAGGTTTTGAATTTCCTCTTCCTACTGTCAAGAAGAAATATGATATTCTTATTATTGGGGATGTGCATATCCCCGTTGAGGTAACATAGTGTTATTCGAAATTTCTCCGGTTCCATGTTATTCGGAATGAGTTCGTTAACAAGACTTCATCAACCTTGTTAGTGGATTCCTTTTGATGAGCATGAGATGGATGAAACTAGAGAGCACAACCTTCTGTACCCCACTTTTACTTTCTGTTATTTATATTAAATAAAATAAAATAAATATTTTTCTGTCTGTTATCTGATTATTCATGCAATATAAAAATACCCAGAAAATAAAAGTTCTCCAAATGCCCTGAAATCTAAATATGACTTTTTTCCAGAATATTTGAGAATATTTAGCACTGAGAACACAGCAGGGGAGTCAACCACCTGCCCATGAGGGTGGAGGGCGCGCCCCCTACCTCGTGGGCCCACGGTGGCCCTCCTCCACTTATTCCTGCACCCACACACTTCCTATTCCTCCCACAAACACGAATATCCAGCTCAAGCACGAGTTCTAGCTCATCTTGCTACCATTTTCGATCTCCTTGCTCAAAGCACCTCTCACAAAACTGCTTGGGGAGATTGTTCCTTGGTATGTGACTCCTCCATTGGTCCAATTAGTTTTTGTTCTAGTGCTTTATTCATTGCAAATTTTTGCTGCTTAGGTGACCCTGTTCTTGAGCTTGCATGTCAAATTTATATGGTCAAAAGTAGTTTTGATGCATGATATAGGCTCTAGGCACTTGTAGGAGTAGTTGCTATCAATATTATTGAGTTTGGTTTACTTTTATTTTGAAGTTACTAAAAATTTCAGAATTTTTCACAAAATGATGAGGAGACTTTTGAGGGGCTCATCGAGCCGAAGCTCAAAGGAAAAGGCACCGAAGCCTAAGTATAATCTGCCTCGCACCGCGGAGGTTTGGTCGTGTGAATGGCCTTCCGATGATTTCTTGAGAGCAGCCGGGATTTATGAAGATTTTCATGAATTGGCTAAGAATGCAGGCCTCACCGCTTTCCTCCACGACCAACACGATCCGTATCTCTTACTCACAAATTTTTTTGTGCAAAACTTTCATTTCCATTCTAGGAGCTCACCACCTACGGTGGAGTTTTATTTATATGATGAGCATAAGGAGATGTCACTTTATGATTTTTGTCGGGTTTGTTTAGTCCCTTTTGAGGGCAAGACAGAAGAACCACATCGCGATGATGTGGACGGGTTTATTGATACTATCACTGTAGGGGAAACAAGGAAGGTTTTCGATGCACGAATCACTAGCATACATTTTCCTATTTTACGCTATTTTACATTATTTTCTAGTCATTGTTTAATTGGTTGAGGAAACTGTGGAAACCTTAATATCCCTGATATTATTATTTTGCTCCACGGTTTATACGGTGATAACTCTGTTAGTATGGGCGGCATTATTGCTAAACGGTTAAGTCTGAACCGTACTAAGGGCCCAATCTTTGGAGGCATCTATGCTTCACACCTAGCTGCACATTTTAACATACCTATTAGGCATAATGAGAAGGAAGAAAAAGTGCTGCCTCGTGTTTATTTAGATTATAAAAGTATGGTGGCACATGATTTTATTGTTAAGAATAGGGAAGGAGAGCTTAAATACTAATTGTTCTTTGATAAACATCATCCTGAGACTATTACCCTGCCTGCTCCTTCTTTGTTTGATTTATCTGCAGGCCAGTACCTTGTTCCGTTAGAGGCTATTCACACCTACCGGAACCCTGCACCAGCCATGGAGCCAGAGCCGGAACCACAAGTTGATCCTTTACGACAGTCTAATTACCTGTGGGATCCGGAGATGATTGCCAGCCAGTGGCAATCTGAGTCTTCTTCTTCTTCTTAGTACGACCCCAACTATTATTATGGATATCCGCCAGGCCAGCCGTGGCCATAGACCAACTTAGTCCAAAAGCCTAAGCTTGGGGGAGTACGTATTTCTCACCGACATTACATTTATGCTCACACACTCATTGCTAGATGTCGGTGCTCATACTTTTTCATTGTATCATCCATGCTAGTTTATTTTCCTTTTATGCTTTCTTCTTGTGTGTTTGATAAACCTTAATAAAAACCAAAAAATTAGTTGTAGATTTTAATTAGTTTACTTTCCATGCTTGTAGTAGTAATTAAAAAGAAAACTCAAAAAGATTTCATGTTCTTCTTTTGCTTGATTGGAGCTTTCCCGTGTAAATAGTTTTATTTCTTTTCTTTCCTTTGGGGGTCGATAGGAGAAGACCATAATTAAATTGTTGAAGTGGCTCTTATATGCATTATTGTTGATCTGACAAAAGAGCCCATATTGCCTTGTCTTCTCTTGTTTATTGAATGCTTGCAGATTCCACCTTAGTCCAATGCACGCGCATTATTATTATTATTTACATCGTTCGGTCGTGCAAATGAAAGGCAATTATGACGATATATGATGAACTGACTGAGATGAGAAAAGCTGGTATGAACTCAACCTCTTTTGTTTTTGTAAATATGATTAGCTCATCGTTCCTGATTCATCCTATTATGAATAAACATGTTTGCAATGACAACTAGAGATCATAGTTTCTTGTGACATGCTTGATTAGCTATGAGTTATAATGGTTTACCTTGCATGCCAACTTAAAATGGTTGTGATGTGGTATGATAGGGTGGTATCCTCCTCTGAATGATTTAAGTGACTTGACTTGGCGCATGTTCACGCATGTAGTTGAAACAAAATCAACATAGCCTTCACGATATTTATGTTCATGGTGGATTATATCCTACTCATGCTTGCATTCGGTGTTGATTGATTTTAATGCACGTTCATGACTGTTGTCGCTCTCTAGCTGGTCGCTTCCCAGTCTTTTGCTAGCCTTCACCTGTACTAAGCGGGAATACTGCTTGTGCATCCAATCCCTTAAACCCCAAAGTTATTCCACATGAGTCCACCATACCTACCTATATATGGTATCTACCTGCCGTTCCAAGTAAATTTGTATGTGCCAAACTCTAAACCTTTAAATAAATATCTTGTTTTTGTATGCTCGAATAGCTCATGTATCAACTAGGGTTGTCCGTATCTTCCATGTTAGGCGGGTTATTCTCAAGAGGAGTGGACTCCGCTCCTCACTCGTGAGATAAATGGCTGGTCACCGGGATGCCCAGTCCCATGCTTTATGCAAACTAAATCAAAATAATTGCAAACAAAAATCCCCCTGGGACTCTTGTTAGTTGGAGGCACTCATTGTTTCGAGCAAGCCATGGATTGATGCTTGTTGGTGGAAGGGGGAGTATAAACTTTACCATTCTGTTTGGGAACCGCCTATAATGTGTGTAGCATGGAAGATATTGCCATCTCTTGGTTGTTATGTTGACAATGAAAGTATACCGCTCAAAATATTATTCACCTCTATTTCAAAACTGAGCTCTGGCACCTCTACAAATCCCTGCTTCCCTCTGCGAAGGGCCTATCTATCTACTTTTATGCTGAGTCATCATCATCTTATTAAAAAGCACCAGTTGGAGAGCACCGCTGTCATTTGCATTCATTACTGTTAGTTTACATTGAGTATGACTTGACTGGATCTCTTTTACCATGAATTACAATGTCCAGTCAGTCCTTGGTCTTTAAAGGTGCTCTGCATTTATGTTTTGCGGTCTCAGAAAGGGCTAGCGAGATACCATCTTGTTATATCATATTATGATTGTTTTGAGAAAGTGTTGTCATCCGAGATTTATTATTATTGCTCGCTATTTGATTATGCTATTGATATGAGTAAACTTGAGACCTAAGCGTTATTGTGAATGTGGTTAGTTATAATCTTTGCTGAAAACTTGAATGCTGGCTTTACATATTTACAACAACAAGAGCAAACAGAGTTTGTAAAAGTTTTTCTTTATCACTTTTAGTTTATCAACTGAATTGCTTGAGGACAAGCAAAGGTTTAAGCTTGGGGGAGTTGATATGTCTCCGTCGTATCTACTTTTCCAAACACTTTTGCCCTTGTTTTGGACTCTAACTTGCATGATTTGAATGGAACTAACCCGGACTGACGCTGTTTTCAACATAATTACCATGGTGTTATTTATGTGCAGAAACAAACATTCTCAGAATGACCTGAAACTTCACGGAGCAACTTTTCAGAAAATATGAAAAATACCTGCAAAAGATGAAGGCCAGGGGGCCCACCACGTGTCCACGAGGGTGGGGGGCGCACCTGCCCCCCTAGGGCGCGCCCCCTACCTCGTGGGCCCCCTGATGCCTCTCCAACTCCAACTCCAACTCCATATATTGTGTTTCGGGGAGAAAAAATTCAGAGAGAAGAATTCATCGCGTTTTACGATACGGAGCCGCCGCCAAGCCCTAAAACCTCTCGGGAGGGCTGATCTGGAGTCCGTTCGGGCTCCGGAGAGGGGAATCCGTCGCCATCGTCATCATCAACCATCCTCCATCACCAATTTCATGATGCTCACCGCCGTGCGTGAGTAATTCCATCGTAGGCTTGCTGGACGGTGATGGGTTGGATGGGATCTATCATGTAATCGAGTTAGTTTTGTTAGGGTTTGATCCCTAGTATCCACTATGTTCTGAGATTGATGTTGCTATGACTTTGCTATGCTTAATGCTTGTCACTAGGGCCCGAGTGCCATGATTTCAGATCTGAACCTATCATGTTTTCATCAATATATGAGTGTCTTGATCCTATCTTGCAAGTCTATAGTCACCTATTATGTGTTATGATCCGTTAACCCCGAAGTGACAATAATCGGGATACTTACCGGTGATGACCGTAGTTTGAGGAGTTCATGTATTCACTATGTGTTAATGCTTTGTTCTACTCTATTAAAAGGAGGCCTTAATATCCCTTAGTTTCCGTAAGGACCCCGCTGCCACGGGAGGGTAGGACAAAAGATGTCATGCAAGTTCTTTTCCATAAGCACGTATGACTATTTCGGAATACATGCCTACATTATATCAATGAACTGGAGCTAGTTCTGTGTCACCCTAGGTTATGACTGTTACATGATGAACCGCATCCGGCATAATTCTCCATCACCGATCCATTGCCTACGAGCTTTCCATATATTGTTCTTCGCTTATTTACTTTTCCGTTGCTATTGCTATCATCACTACAAAATACCAAAAACATTACTTTTGCTACTGTTACCTTTTGCTACCGTTACCACTACTATCATATTACTTTGCTACTAAATACTTTGCTGCAGATATCTAAGTTTCCAGGTGTGGTTGAATTGACAACTCAGCTGCTAATACTTGAGAGTATTCTTTGGCTCCCCTTGTGTCGAATCAATAAATTTGGGTTGAATACTCTACCCTCGAAAACTGTTGTGATCCCCTATACTTGTCGGTTATCAAGGGTGCCATGGGCATCCCCAAGCTTAGGCTCTTGCCACTCCTTGTTCCATAATCCATCAAATCTTTACCCAAAATTTGAAAACTTTACAACACAAAACTTAAAGTAGAAAATCTCGTGACCTCCGTTAGCGAAAGAGAATAAAAGAACACTTCAAGGTACTGTAATGAACTCATTCTTTATTTATATTGGTGTTATACCTACTGTATTCCAACTTCTCTATGGTTTATAAACTATTTTACTAGCCATAGATTCATCAAAATAAGCAAACAACACACGAAAACAGAATCTGTCAAAAACAGAACAGTCTGTAGTAATCTCTAGCTAGCACAAGATCTGGAACCCAAAAAATTCTAAAATAAATTTCTGGACGTGAGGAATTTATCTAGTAATCATATGCAAAAATAATTAACTAAATATCACTTTCCAAATAAAAATGACAGCAGTTCTCGTGAGCGCTAAAGTTTCTGTTTTTTTACAGCAAGTGTAACAAGACTTTCCCCAAGTCTTCCCAACGGTTCTACTTGGCACAAACACTAATTAAACACAAAAAACACAACCAAAACAGAGGCTAGATAAATTATTTATTACTAAACAGGAGCAAAAATCAAGGAATAAAAATAAAATTGGGTTGCCTCCCAACAAGCGCTATCGTTTAACGTTCCTAGCTAGGCATAACAAGCAAGAATAGATCTAGGTATTGCCATCTTTGGTATTAGGAAAGAAAAGAGCAAACTTGCTATCTATAGAATTAATCTTCTATTTTGATAAAGCACATGGCTATTAATGGTAGAAGAAAGATTAAGTATGTTACGGAAATTTGTATCTAGGCTAGCCTTTATCTCTTTAATAGATTCGTTGTGGTAAGAGAGCAAAAGAGATGTAGATTCAACTTTCTCATTCATGGGGTGCCCAAATATAGTTTTCATTTTTTCATAAGTGTCTACGACATCCCCTTTAATAAAACCTTCTTCAAATATAGAATCTAAGACATGCTTAAGAGAAGAAGGAAGGGCAATATAAAAGCTTTTTAAGTAAACTTCAATTTGATATTGAGGAACGTAACTATCCTTAATAGTCTATACCAAGCATCTTTCAAAGATTCATCAAGTAAATAATGAAAAAATTTAGAATCATCTTCATCAAAATTATTAAGACTCTCATTGATAACTCCGGTAGGTTTTTCCATAGTATCCTTATTTATAAGCTTAGCAAGAATAGAAGGGTTGTCCAAAGTACTAAAACTCTGGAGAGAACCCCCAACCCTTTTTGATTCAGACATGGCGGAAGAAAGGCGAGCAGAAAGAGAGGGAGGATAGAGAGAGAGGGCGAATAAAACGGCAAGGGTGAAGTGGGGGGAGAGGAAAATGAGAGGCAAATGGCAAATAATGTAATGCGGGAGATAAGGGTATGTGATGGGTACTTGGTATGTTGACTTTTGCGTAGACCTCCCCAGCAACGGCGCCAGAAATCCTTCTTGCTACCTCTTGAGCACTGCGTTGGTTTTCCCCGAAGAGGAAGGGATGATGCAGCAAAGTAGCGTAAGTATTTCCCTCAGTTTTTGAGAACCAAGGTATCAATTCAGTAGGAGGCTACGCGTGAGTCCCTCGTACCTACACAAAACAAATAAATCCTCGCAACCAACGCGAATAGGGGTTGTCAATCCCTACATGGCCACTTACGAGAGTGCGATCTGATAGATATCATAAGATAATATTTTTGGTATTTTTGTGATAAAGATGCAAAGTAAAATAAAGGCAAAGTAAAAAAGCAAAGGAAATAACTAAGTAGTAGGAGATTAATATGATAAAGATAGACCTGGGGGCCATAGGTTTCACTAGTGGCTTCTCTCGAGAGCATAAGTATTCTACGGTGGGTGAACAAATTACTGTTGAGCAATTGACAAAATTGAGCATAGTTATGAGAATATCTAGGTATGATCATGTATATAGGCATCATGTCCGAGGCAAGTAGACCGACTCCTGCCTGCATCTACTACTATTACTCCACTCATCGACCGCTATCCAGCATGCATCTAGAGTATTAAGTTAAAAACAGAGTAACGCCTTAAGCAAGATGACATGATGTAGAGGGATAGACTCATGCAATATGAAGAAAACCCCATCTTGTTATCCTCGATGGCAACAATACAATACGTGCCTTGCTGCCCCTACTGTCACTGGGAAAGGACACCACAAGATTGAACCCAAAGCTAAGCACTTCTCCCATTGCAAGAAAGATCAATCTAGTAGGCCAAACCAAACTGATAATTCAAAGAGACTTGCAAAGATAACCAATCATACATAAAAGAATTCAGAGGAGATTCAAATATTGTTCATAGATAGAGTTGATCATAAACCCACAATTCATCGGTCTCAACAAACACACCGCAAAAAGAAGATTACATCGAATAGTTCTCCACAAGAGAGGGGGAGAACATTGTATTGAGATCCAAAAAGAGAGAAGAAGCCATCTAGCTACTAACTATGGACCCGTAGGTCTGAGGTAAACTACCCACACTTCATCGGAAGGGCTATGGTGTTGATGTAGAAGCCCTCCGTGATCGATGCCCCCTCCGGCGGAGCTCCGGAACAGGCCCCAAGATGGGATCTCGTGGATACAGAAAGTTGCGGCGGTGGAATTAGGTTTTTGGCTCCGTATCTGATCGTTTGGGGGTACGTAGGTATATATAGGAGGAAGGAGTATGTTGGTGGAGCAACAAGGGGGCCACGAGGGTGGAGGGCGCGCCTGGTGGGGGTGGGCGCGCCCCCCTACCTCATGGCCTCCTCTTCTGTGTCTTGACGTAGGTTCTAAGTCTACCGGGTCTTGTTTGTTGAGAAAATCACGTTCCCGAAGGTTTCATTCCGTTTGGACTCCGTTTGATATTCCTTTTCTTCGAAACCCTAAAACAGGCAAAAACAACAATTCTGGGTTGGGCCTCCGTTTAATAGGTTAGTCCCAAAAATAATATAAAAGTGGATAATAAAGCCCAATAATGTCCAAAACAGTAGATAATATAGCATGGAGCAATCAAAAATTATAAATACGTTGGAGACGTATCAATGCGCATGACATGTGCAAGTTTTATGCAATAATTATGAAAATGTTGATAAGAGCATGATATGAAGCATTTGTCACCGTGGCGAAAACAAAAGGGGTGCCACGACAACGAATCAGAAAATGATGCCACGGCAACATGTCAGTTCCGGAAGCTCATGGAGATACCGGTGCAAAAGGAAATGTGACGTGAGCGTGTCATGCAAGATGGTGGGGTGATCCCGGTAGCCGGGTTCCCACGGGTTATCGGCAAACGAGGAGGACCGAGCAAGCAGCGATTCGACCAAGGCGCAAACATGGGCATCTCATACAATACATCACATGCATATGGTCCACTTTAAAGGACTCGAGGGCTACGCTGTAGGCCGGATGACTAAGAGTCGTCGCGGCAAGCTCTACATCGACGACGCAGGCTGGGGCCCCGAGGCCGGCTCAATTGAGTACGGGTACCGGGTCCCCTTTGGTAGCATTCACGTTTTCATTGGCAAGATCGGTGAACCGGGCCCTGAGCCGGACATCTGCACCGACCTCGTCGAGACGGCTCAGCGTGCGCAATCTGCCCGGGTTAAACCGGCCATGAAGCGTGCCTTCGTGGGAATCATCCATGGAGGAAGTTATGAGGATGGATCGGAATCTCACGGCGATGCCGTCGTTTGTTCCGATGACGAGTCATCGACCGGAGAAACCGAATCTCTTTATCAGCTACAAGACGGCCGGATTGGGGGTTGTTCCGATGGCGACAGTATTCCGGACCCCTCTGATCTGCCCAACCGGGTTGGAATATTCATGACTGGCACACAAGTAGCGCTTCATTCTTCGACCGCTGCGGCAACGACCTCCGGTTCAGCAACGGCAACGGCTGCCGGGGCAGGAGGCCCTGTGCGCCCGCCGGCTCAGGTTCTATCAGAACTATTTGATGCGTTGGCTGTGCTTATGGCGGAAGTTAATCCGCCGGATCAGGACATTCACAACGCGGAGATTGCAAAGTTAAAGGGACAGATCACCCAGGCCAAGGCGGATCTGGCGGCTGAGGACACCAGGATGGCCATAGAGCGGGCCGCTTTAGACGCACAGGCCTACAGGCTTATGTTGGACCAGAGCGCGTCGCATGAAGTCATGAGGAGGAAGCACCGATCCCGTTTACCTCCGGTTTTCGAGGCCAGAGACCTTTTCAACACTCCAGGACCAAGAGCCGGCAATCCTCTGGAGGGAAACCGGGCAGAAGCCCCTGGGACCGGTGCACCGGCTCAGCCTCGTCAGATGGACCCGCCTCGTCAAAACACCGTTATACCTCAGGATGCTTTAACACCTCCGGGTCACTACTCCAACCCAATGGACAATCTTGTCGCCACTGCTGCACGGCTGGAGGCCATTCCAATTGAAGGTGACTCACCGTAGGCAGTAGAGATGCGACGGGTCAAGGAACTTCTGAGGACAGCTTTGGCCCAACAGGAAGCGTACTCGTACAGCCGTGACCGGATCCACTCGACCCCCCGTCCAAGCCGGAGCTATAGCAGACATATGGATGAACCAGCAGTGTCGAGTAATGAACGACGTGGGGCACCCCGTGGCAACAACCCGACGGGTGGTGCTGATGACGCTCAGGAAGTGGTGAACCAGGCCCGAGCGCGCAGGGAGGCCGAGTTAGCCGCACAGCATCAGGCTCGGCAGCTCACACCGGTTCGTCCAACCATCTCGATCAAACTTGGTGTTACTTCTAGTTCTTTGGGGGTGCCTTGCCTTATCCCCGCTTTACACAACGTGCGCCTGCCCAAGGATTTCAAAGGCCCGCGCAAGGTACCAAATTACACGGCGGATCAACCTCCAGAGACATGGGTGGAGAGCTATGAGATGGCCATGGAGATGCTTGATGTGGATGACGCGGCGTGTGCGAAATACTTCACCATGATGCTTGAAGGAACGGCCCGTACTTGGTTAAAAAGCTTGCCGGCTAATTCTATCAGTTCATGGGCCCAATTACGAGCCCGGTTTATCAGCAATTTCAAGGATACCTGTAAACAGCCTATGTCGATAGTGGACTTAGCTGCATGCGTCCAGGAGGAAGAAGAGTCAACAACTCATTGGGTGCGCCGGGTTTCACAAGTGTTGCACTCATCAGACCGCATCAACGCTGACACCGCAGTATTAACCCTAGAAGGCAACTGCCGATTTGGGCCCCTGAAGCTGAAGTTGGGACGGATGAAGCGTCATTGCACTGACATGGGGACCCTCATGGCCGCTTTGGTGAAATATGCTGATTCTGATAGTACCAAGGATCCCGAATCTGATGATGACAAGATAGGGAAGGGAAAGAAGAACAGCAGCTCCAAAGGTCAGCAGCATCACTGGGCAGGCAATGGTGGTGGAGGCAAGCGTAAAGCGGATGGTAACATGGACTTTGTGGCTAATACCAACGCACAGGACAATGGCCAGCGATGCAAGGGTAGACCGAAAAATCGTAATGGAGCAACCCAACCCTAACCCAAACCGCCTAAACTATCTGCTAAGCCAGCCCTGTCCAAGACATGGGACGAAGGAGGCGCCAGCAAACCACCTTTGGAAGAATTGCTTTATTATGCAGGAGTTCAAGAATTCTAATAATTTCCGGTGTGATCACGAATCTGGCGGTGGCTCAGGATCCGGGCCGGGTTACGGTGGAGGAAGTTCCGGTTCAGGATTCAATGGTAATCCGGGCGGACATAATGGTCAAAATAGTCAGAACAACCAGGGTGGTTACAACCAACAGCAGCAACAGTCAGGTTACCAGAGCAACCCAAAGCAGTTGAGTAGTGGGCGGTACCATGTCTTCACCACTAGCTTGGACAAGCAAGACCGGAAGGTTCAGAGGCGGGCGGTCAACTCTGTTGAACCGGCCATACCCCGTTATCTACGTTGGTCTGAACAGCCAATCATATGGAGCAGAGAGGATCACCCACCCCAGGTCGATAATCCGGGTCAGTTGGCTCTGGTGGTGGCACCTCAGGTGGGAGGTTATAAGTTCACCAAGGTGCTCATGGATGGAGGTAGCAGCATTAATATCTTGTACTATGAGACCTTCCGTCATATGGGACTGACAGATAAAAATCTTAAACCGTCTAATACGGTGTTCCACGGTGTAGTACCTGGCAGATCAGCATATCCTGTTGGCAAGATAGCTCTGGAAGTGGCCTTTGGGGATGACCATGATTCCAGGTCGGAGACATTGACATTTGAAGTGGTGAAAATCCAGAGTCCATATCACGCCCTGTTTGGGCGACCGGCTTACGCCAAGTTTATGGCACGGCCCTGTTATGTGTATTTGCAGCTCAAGATGCCGGGTCACAGGGGGACAATAACGGTTCACGGAAGCCGCAAAATCGCTTTGGAATGCGAGGAAGGAGATGCGGCTTATGCAGAGTCGGTTTGTGCCACCGAGGAGTTGAAGTACTATAAAGACAATGTTGATCCGGCGGACATGACTCCGTTGAAGAAGCCAACTACGGAGCATGATCCGGCCCTGAAGTTCAAATCGGCAGCAGAAACTAAGCTTGTTGACTTCGTACCTGGCGATTCGTCCAAGCAGTTCAGCATCAGTGCCAACTTGGATCCGAAATAGGAAAGCGCGCTCATCGAGTTCATCCGTGAGAATCGGGACATTTTTGCATGGAAGCCCTCTGACATGCCAGGTGTACCGAGGCAACTCGCTGAGCACACACTTAATGTGGATCCTAAATATAAACCGGTGAAATAGTTCCTCCGCCGGTTTAACGAAGAAAGACGCAAGGCGATTGGAGAAGAGGTAGCCAGGCTCTTAGCAGCTGGCTTTATTTTTGAAGTTTTTCACCCTGAGTGGCTTGCCAATCCGGTGTTGGTCCTCAATAAAAACGGCACCTGGCGCATGTGTGTGGATTACACAGATCTTAATAAGGCTTGTCCAGCAGATCCTTTTGCCCTCCCCCGTATTGATCAAATTATTGATGCTACGGCGGGTTGTGAGCGTTTAAGTTTTTTGGATGCGTATTCTGGCTATCATCAGATCAAAATGGCAGTTAAGGACCAGGAGAAGACAGCATTTATAACCCCCTTTGGAGCCTTCTGCTATGTGTCTATGCCCTTCGGGCTCAAGAGTGCCCAGGCAACTTACCAACGGTGTGTACAAAATTGTCTTCACAAGCAGATTGGCCGTAATGTACATACTTACGTGGATGATATCGTGGTTAAGTCCAGGGAGAAGGAGACTCTGATTGATGATTTGAAGGAAACCTTTGATAACCTGAGAACATACAAGATGATGCTTAATCCGGACAAGTGTGTCTTTGGTGTACCGGCGGGCAAGCTATTGGGTTTTCTGGTGTCCAACAGGGGAATTGAGGCTAATCCGGAGAATATCACGGCTATCACCTCCCTGGCTAAGCCGAAGTGTATCAACGATGTTCAATGCGTGGCAGGCCGGATTGCCGCGTTAAGCCGGTTTATCAGTCGTCTTGGTGAGAAGGCAATCCCTTTGTATCAGATGTTGAAAAAAACGGATCAGTTTGTTTGGAGCTCCGCCGCTAATGAAGCATTTGAGGACTTAAAGCGGCAGTTGGCCAATCCACCTATGCTCGCCGCTCCCATTGACAAGGAGCTGTTACTGCTATATGTTGCTGCTAATGCTCGGGCGGTCAGTGTGGCTATTGTGGTGGAGCGAGAGGAGGTAGGCAAGGAGCATCCGGTTCAACGACCGGTCTATTATATCAGCGAGGTGCTAATCGAGTCCAAGCAAAGGTATCCGCATTGGCAGAAGCTGGTGTATGGAGTTTTTATGGCAAGCCGGAAGCTTAAACAATATTTCTAAGGGCACCCAATTACGGTGGTCAGTTCTGCCCCTTTGGGAGATATCATCCAGAACCGGGAAGCAACTGGCCGAATTGCAAAGTGGGCCATAGAGCTGGGGCCGTACGGTTTGAAGTATGTGCCTCGAACAGCGGTTCTCAAGCACTTGTTGATTTCATCAATGATTGGACGGAAATGCAAGCACCTGAAGAAAAGCCGGATCACACGTATTGGACCATCCATTTTGACGGATCCAGGCAGTTGGAAGGCTCGGGGGCTAGAGTCATATTAACTTCCCCACGAGGTGATAAGTTTTCTTATGTTCTCCGTTTAATGTTCCCTTGTACTAACAATGCAGCTGAGTATGAAGCCTTGCTCCATGGTCTCCGGATGGCTAAGGAGATGAATCTAAGTCGAGTTAAGTGCTTCGGTGACTCGGACCTTGTGGCTCAGCAAGTGTCTGGCACTTGGGACTCCAAGTACCCACTCATGGCAGCATATCGTCAGGAGGTGGATACTATTGCAGGTTATTTCAAAGGCTACCAGGTGGACCACATGGACCGGCGGAAAAATGAAGCGGCGGACGCTTTAAGCCGGCTGGGCTCTCAGCGCAAACCAGTCCCGCCCAATGTTTTTCTAGATGTGCTGCACAACCCGTCGGTCAAGATCCCTGGAGAAGAGGATTTGGCTATTCCTGATCCGGAGGCTCAATTGGTGGCGGCTCTTCATGTTATTCCGGATTGGACGCTTCCTTACCTAGCGTACAAGAACCGGGGTGAGTTGCCAGAGGATGAGATTTTGGCCTGGCAGATAATCCGGCGATCCAAGTCCATGGCTATCATCAATGGCGAGTTGCATCATTGCAGTGTATCAGGAGCTTTTCAACGCTGCGTGTCTCCTGAAGAAGGCCGTGAAATTTTGTGTGAGATCCACGAAGGAGATTGTGGTCACCACACCAGTTCAAAGTCTCTGGTGGCTAAAGCGTTTCGCCATGGCTTCTATTGGTTAATTGCTCATGCTGATGCGGAGGATCTGGTCAGACGATGTGATGGTTGCCAAAGGTTTTGAAGACGTGCCCATGTACCGGCTCAAGAATTGAGAATGATTTCAATTACTTGGCCGTTTGCGACTTGGAGGCTGGATATGGTTGGGCCTTTCAAAAGGTCCAAAGATAAGAAGATCCACCTCCTGGTGGCGGTTGACAAGTTTACAAAGTGGGTGGAGGCAGAACCTGTTAGAAAGCGTGATGTGGCCACGGCGGTTCAGTTCATCAAAAAGGTGATTTTCCGGTTTGGCTTTCCGCACAGTATTATCACAGATAATGGTACCAATTTGTCCAAAGGTGCTATGAAGGAGTTCTGCGAACGGGAGCACATCCGGCTCGACGTTTCATCAGTGGCACATCCACAGTCCAATGGTCAAGCAGAAAGAGCTAATCAAGAGATCTTGAGAGGCATCAAGCCCCGGCTCATGGTTCCTTTGCAGAGAACGCCGGGTTGTTGGGTAGAAGAATTACCATCTGTGTTATGGAGCATCAATACAACACCCAACAGATCAACAGGATACACACCGTTCTTCATGGTTTATGGAGCGGAGGCGGTTCTCCCCAGTGATATCCGTCATGATTCACCTCGTGTAACGGCTTATATTGAAGCGGACAATGAGGCAACACGGCAAGATGCTTTGGACCGGTTGGATGAAGAGCGTGATATCACAGCCGCCCGATCGGCGATTTACCAGCAGGATCTTCGTCGTTATCACAGTCGCCGAGTCAGAACCAGAACCTTTCAGGAAGGAGATTTGGTGCTTCGGCTCATCCAAGATCACACTGATATGCATAAGTTATCCCCACCTTGGGAGGGGCCTTTCGTGGTCAGCAAGAATCTGCACAACGGGTCATACTATCTGATCGATATTCGAGAACATAAGGACTCACGTACATAAGAGGAGGAGACCAACAGGCCGTTGAACATAGCTCATCTTCGGCCTTATTATACCTGAGCCATTGGTTCTACTTATGTACATATTACAACGATGTATATATTAACTATAATAAACCGGAACCTCAGCTAAAGTGGGGTATCTGTTCTTTTACATCATGTGTGGTTACACGGAGTTGTTCTAAAGCGGCTTCCGGTTTACCCCTTGAGTTCGCTTTGCTAAAAGCATCATGTTATATCACTTGGAGGATTGGTCGTGTCCGAACCAATACCATGCCTCTTGATAGGCGAGAGCCACCAGATCACTTGGGGACTTGGTCATGTCTGAACCAGTCATGCCTCTTGATCGGCCTAAGGCCACAGAATCACTTGGGGGCTTGGTCGAACCCGAACCATGACCATGCCACTTGATCGGCATAAATGCCACGGTTTCATTTGGGGACCTGGCTGACTAGAACCATAGTTACACCTAACGGGAGCTTGGTCGTGTTCGGCCATGGTAACACCATCTGATCAGCTCAAATAAACCTTTTTTTGCAACGTTTTGTCATTGCACTTGATTTACACTTTTCTTTGAAGGTTTTTTTTGCTTTTTATTGTTTTTTAAACCGACAAAGTTTTTTAACCAATCAATTGACGGAACACAGTTCACGTCAATCCGGAGACTATTTGCCCGGTTTGATCCTTGTTGTTAACATCCTTTTATGGAGTAGCATGGTGTTTATTATAACCCGGCACGGTTTACATGGTAAACCAGCGTCATATATATACAGGAGCTGTTATCTCCGCCAACAGTGTGGGTTTGCAAAACTCCGCTTCAAGATTGGCCAAGCCAACTTCACGCTCAACGATGGCAGGTATTATGTATCTCAAAAATTTGGTCATATACTTAAATTTTTTTGGATGTTTTGACTTCATATATGCAGACATCATATTCCGCCTGACGGTACAACCGCGGTGGCACTTGATGAATTTTTCATTTCAGAAGTGTTTTGGAAAGTTCATTACCACAGGAAGAACAAATTATACACGAAGGCATATCAACATCAAAGGTATCAGCTAGCCTATTACAAGGCAACATGGTGCCCATAATAATATAATTGTTTTTCTTCGCAAAGGAGAGGCAGTTTTAAAACCGGCTTCCGGTTCCAGCTTGGTCACCAGCCTGGCCTGATGGTTGTGGGTCATCCTGCGCCGCTTCAGCCTCCGTTTCTCTACCCAGTGGCTGGAAATCCACAGTTGTCCAGTCGATTCCCATTAATGCTTGAAAAACAGCTTCATCATGGATCAGCAATGACGGGTCAATATCGGGAGCGTAAGTATGCTTACGGATTGGAGGGATCAGATTTTCCGATTCATGGATTGGTGCAGCTATTCGCTTGTTCTGACTGTCATATTGGCTTGATAATGAGACAAGTCTGCTTCCTCAGCCAATTGACAAGCTAGCGGACGTACCTCCCGGTTTATTGCTCGCAGATCCGCTTCACCAAATTCTGACCCGTCTTCCTTCAAGCTGGGATAGCCCTGAGCCGCTTCAATAGGATCAAAATCCGGCACCCAGGCTTTTGCCCGGATTAAGGCATTGATTGCACCGGTTCGAGCAGCAGATTTCTTCAGCTCTTCAACCCGGGCAGGAAGCACCGACAGTTTCATCAGAGTATCTTGAATCAAAGTGGGCGCCGGTTTGTTATGAGATGCGGTACAGATGATCCGCTGGGCACCAGTATACAATTGTTCAACCAATGTATAGGCGGCTTTCGTTTCTTCCGCACATCTGACCCCAAGTGACCAATGCGTGTCCCTGAAATACCATAAAGGGTTAATAAACCGGCGACTCTGTCAGAAGGCAGAGCCAATTCAGAAGGCAAACTGGCTTACCAAAGATAGCAGTAGTCATGGCATGCACGTGCCGCTTTATGCTGGTCAGTTCATCCGCCACTGGTTTTAGTGCAGCCTCGGCATCCTCTGCTCGTTTGATCAAAGCGGACTTTTCAGTGGCCCAATCCGCCCGCTTCTTCTTGAAGCTCTCCTTAAGCTGTTCCATGGCGCTTAAAGCGCTGGCCAATTCCTCTTTTGCTTTGGAGGTTTCAGCCTGTTGGGTTTTCAGGTTTTCTTGGAGATCGGTGACTTGGTTTTCTTTCGTCTTCAGCTCCGCCTGCATGCATACAGATATATGCTTCAACAAATCGGTATAAGGATTCAAGTACCAATCACATAACAAGTTATGCACTTAGCACTTGGGGGCTAATGCATATTCGATCTTCATCTTTCAATTGCTTACAAAGTCCCAAGATCAATACAAGTATTCAACTTGGCACTTGGGGGCTAATGGCTATTTGCTCGTATATATTCTGATGCGGCAATTTCAATTACTTAAAGTACCGGTTTAACTACTAAGTTGAACCGGCCCTTGGGGGCTACATCAGCGAATTTCAAAGCATCAAGATTTATATTAGTAAGTCCCGGTTTGAAAGAATATTACAAACCGGCCCTTGGGGGCTAGGAGAGTCAGCAAGAATGGAAGCATACAAGCAGGAAGGAGCATATGGAAGTTACCTCATATTTATCTTTCATCATATTAACCAGACCGGCTTCATAGTCGCGACTGGTATACAACCGGTTCAGATAGCCGGAATGGATATCTTGGGCGTTCAGAGCAGCAAAGTCGTCAGATCAGCGTTCCACTTGCCTTTGCCAAAGGCAGCAAATTCTTCCTTGGCAGAATGTTTGGATAAAGCGACAGGATTGCTTGGCTCAGTATGGCCAGTGCCAGTAATGACAACCTCATCATCCTGGGTACCGCCGGTTTGCACTGGGGCTGTTGGCTTGTTAGTAGGTTTTGCTGGACCGGTGGAGCTTTCAATCCGGATGGAACCTGTGGGCTGATTGACAGGACCTGAGGCATCAGTAGGTCTCTCTTCAGCAATAAGATCATCGTCTTGCTGCGGTGGATCAGTTGGGTATATCCTCAGGAATAGCCGCTTCATAGATCTGGTGTCTTGCCGGTTCAAGAACGACATCTTCTTCGGCCGCTTTGTCCAGGCGGGCCTTCTTGCTTGGCCTAGGTTTGGCCCTGAGAAGAATACAAAATCAAATACAGCATATGTTCTAAGGCGATGTACTGCAAATATCACAATAAGTATAGCTTACCCAAGCACCGTTTTGAGCGGTGGCAGCTGAGTAGCCGATGACTCGCCAGAAGATGAGTGGGAAGTAACCTGGTAATCGGAGTCAGACGGATTAAGAGGTTGACGAAAGCAGCCCGCTTTAGGACAAGCACTGACAAGCAAATTAGAGACCTCTGAATGGCGTTTCCGAACCGGACTGTTCGGTAAACCGGCGGAGGTAACTACCTGGCCGCTGTGCCGGGTTGTGCGACGAGCTTCGTGTTGTTGGGTCTTCATAAGAAATTTGGATCCAAATAAGCAAGAGGATGAGAAAATTTAACTTTCCGGTTTGCCTGACGGATTTTTTGTGAAGGCAAAGTTTCTGAATCGGAAGAGAGAATAATTACCTCTGCACATCCGCGTGGCTGGCTTCGGCATCATCCTGACAAATATCATCATCAATAAGACGCATGAAAAATAAACCAAGTGAGTCAAGCTCTACCTCAAAGTCCGGATTATCCACATCATCATCAGGGGCCGGATTAGAAGATGCAGTGGTTCTTTTCCTGTGGGCAGTCTTCTTCACAGCTTTAGTCTTTTGCCGAGGTTGCTCTTTCCGGTTTGTCTGGTTTTTCTGGTTTCTCCTGCGGCAGTTTCTTGCTCCAAAACGGATCATTGCCCTGATTACACAGACACTGATATTAAACAAAGCCAGATATATCAATAACAGATTCAGCAAAAAGAATCAAAGTCTTACAGCTGGCGGTTTGTTGGTGGCACAGAAGGGAAGCAGGCCGTTTCTAGCACGATGTGTTCCGGTTCATTCAGTATCTTATTCAGCCTCTGTGATTTCTTCATCGGTGAGCTGGATTTTGGAATGTCGCAGTGGGTCATCAACACCAGTATACTCGCACATCAAACCGGAGCGCTGACTAAGGGGCAGTATGCTCCATGATATCCAACAGCGAGCGAGATCAACCCCTGTTAAACCGTTGGCCATAAAGGCTCTGAGCTTTGACAGTTGAGGAGCATATTTGCTTCTCTCCTGTGCAGTCAATCTTTGTGGAAAAGGGTGTGTATTGCTGAGCCGCTCCGGACGAAAGCCAGGCAAGGGATTCTCACCAGCAGGGGAGGTGTCTTTGCAGTAGAACCATGTCTGATTCCACTTTGGGGTGGTGGCTATGCGTTTGGCGTGAGGGTATGTGACCTCTTTCCTTTTCTTGAATCGCCACGCCACCCAACTCCGTATTGGAGCCGTCAGTAAATTCTCAGTACGGCGGTTTAGATGGAATGGTCTCTGAAAATATTCCACTGTGGGCTCCCTCTTGAAAGAACGGTATAACTTCAAATTTAGAACTAGTTAATAGCTAAGATTAATAACTAATATCTGAGATTTTATGGTCAGAGCACTTGGAAGTGACACATATTTGTAACAGAGTTGGGGCCGGTATCTTGTGGATGGAGCTGGAAATCGGCTAAAACATCCCGGTAAAATTTAGAACCGGGCGGCTTAAAGCCCCGGGCTAAGTGATCTACGAAAACAACAACCTCTCCTTCTCGAGGTGTGGGAGGGCATTCTTTGCCAGGAGCCCTCCAATGGATGGTATCTTTGCTGCCTAAAGCGCCAATCAGGACTAAATCGTCCAGTTGAGCCTCTGTGACACGAGAAGGAACCCAATTGCACTCATACACTTGCTTGGCCATGATGGAATCTACAAGGTAGAAGATCCCGGTTCAAAAATGCATTTGATCAAGATACATTGGTATGGGCACTGTTAAACCGGAGACAGAACTATCTGAACCGGAGTTTTATGAAGCAATAAGCATCTAGCGGTTCAATAAGGGGACTAATGGCATATACCGGTTTGGAAAAAATTTCTATAAGGTAAAACCGCCTGATCTAAGCATTGCGGATGGACAAGTACGCAGAAACAGGTTTCACAAGATTTCCTTATAGCATTGGATCTGAAACAAGTTCAGAAAAGAGATAAATACTTAGAGGTTCAAAGGAGCAGTACCGAACCAATGAGCAAAACGTTCATATAGATCTATGGTTTGAGATGCATAAGTGAAGGCGAAGGTCAAACAACTATCATTGCACAGAGTAAAAATTTGCAGATTCATCTAAAGATCTATCGTATGAGCAAGAGGCAGACGATGAACACTGAAGAACTGTGAAACCCTAGGTCAGATCTGCGGGGGAAAGGATAGAAGATTTACCGGGGCTAAGGAAGATGCGGAAGGTTGCCGCGATGCTCTGGTGCGCTCAGGTTGATGCAGCGGCCAAGGATGAGGCAGAGGTCGACGGCGGCGGCGGAGCTCCGAGGCTGGCGACGCGAGGAAGACGAAGAAGGCACGGAAGGAGAAAAGAAATGACCCTTCGGTCCTATTTATAAGGCGAAAGAACATGAGTCGGGCGCGACAATCAAGGGGCCACAAAACGGAGCTGTCGCCTCGATTTCCGCCGATCTATTAAACAAAGAAGCATAATGGATAGCTTCATTATGACAGGTGACGTCACTCCGGTTTACAGCAATCAGAGAAGATGACATCATGGCGGTTTACCAATTTATAAGAAGATGTTGAAGATGAAGCTTTTTTTAAAGGATTGACATGAACTCGTTCAAATCAATCTGGGGCCTAATGTTGGGGATATTACTACTGGACGTAAACCGACCTATCTGGGCCGGGTTAACTTCGTCAGTAGTTAAGTATGTTAAAGCCCAAGAAGACAGAGGAGGGCTCAAGACCCATGGTCGGTTCAAGGCCTGTAGCCGTAAACCGGCGTTAGTAGTTAACTTATATTGTAAGTTAGGAATAAGTAGAGACCAAACCGGACACATCTATGAGCCGGTATTGGGACTCCGTAGAGCCGACAGGAGTCACCCGTGTATATAAGGGGACGACCCGGCGGCGGTTCAAGAACAACAGACAACAACTCGAGACATAGGCGAAGCTTGTTTGCTCCCTAGTCATCGAAACCCCATCAATTCCATCACAACTAGACGTAGGCTTTTACCTTCATTGAAGGGGCCGAACTAGTATAAACTCTCTTACGTCCCTGTGTCCGCTTTAACCCTTTCAAGCTAACCCGTCGCGATGGCTCCAGGACTAAGTCCTTTCTCTAGGACATCTGCCGTGACAAAACCACGACATGCATCGTTCCGGCGGTTATACCTTCCAAAAGTGGAATTACAGAGTGGTTCGAGTTCGGTAAAGGAAGTAGGCGTTCTCGCGACGATAGTGGTACAAGGTCGTCGTGGAAGTAGTTGTTCACGGGTCGTTGTGGGAAGTTGTCCTTCTCGTGGCGACGGTAATGGAAGTAGTGGTACTATCGATCCTCGACGATGGTAGTGGTACTAGCGATATTGGCGACGGTAGTCATTCACGTTCTTAGTCGCACAAGTTTCCGTAGATGTTCGGGGTCACAACGAGGAACTTGACATCCATGGGGTCTTCGGCGACGGTGTTCGTACTTGTCAAAATCCACAAAGGGGTCTTGGCGTTCTTGGCGATTCCGAAGATGGCGATAAAAGTACTTGGCGCATCACCACGTAGACGGACTTGAGAGTCATCGATATCAGGGTACATTGGGGTCTTCGGACTTGCCGACTTGATGTAGTTGGTGTGGACGGCTAGCACGAGGTGCTCGTGGACGTCGGTGTTGCGTGAACGTTCATTGGAACGGGACTTGACGAAAAAACCCGAAGATGTCCTTGGCGTTTCCTGGTTCGGTGGTTGTGGAGTCGGGGTCGGCCTAGGCGTGAAGCAGCGGCTGGTGCAGGGAGCAGGGAGGCCGTAAGGCGCGGTCGTCGTGGCTCGTCGGCGTCCGTGAGGAGGCGTAGAGAGGCGTGGCCTGCTCGGGCTCCAAGCAGTTGGGCGGCGAGCGGACGTGGCTCCGGCGGAGCTGCTCGCTAGCGGCGGCCGAAAACGAGGCAGGGCCCGGGCTCCTAGTGGCGCGCGAGGATGGCGTTCGGGGAAGCTCCTGGCGACGGTAGTTGGCGGCGCATGGGAGAGTGAGGAGGGCAGCAACGGTCGTAGCGCCAAGGCGAGGTGGAGGAGGAGCTGAGGACGGGGAGGTCGGCGTGGTCGTGCGCACAGGGCGGCGGCGGACCGGAGAGCGGGCGGCGGAGGCGGAGAGCTGCTCTTTCTCTCCCTCTGCCTGTAGGTGCGGCGCAGGAGGAGGACGAAGGGAGATGGGATCGACAGGAGAGGGAGGCTGCGGCGCTGGAGGAAAAAAGTCGAGGGATGAGAAGGCTCCCTAGGGTTACAGGTGGGCGCGACCGGGCCTTGGGCCACTGGAGGCTGGGCCTGGGAGGTCCAAGAGGCCGGACTGGCTACTGCTGGGCCCGAGGCTAAAAGGGCTGGTTTTTCTCTCCTCTACACTTTTTTTCCTTTAACAGAAAAGCATAGAGAGAAGAAAAAGGAAGAGGGGGGTTAGGGAAAGAATTTGCGCACAAGGGTAATTTTTCTGGACTCACAAAAATGTGAGGAATTTAAATAAAATGACAAGAGGATTTTTGGAGAAAATATATTCGCACATGTTGAATTTAATTCAACATGTTCTAATTTTGAAACCCATTCGAAAGGACTCTAAATGGTCTGAGATTTTAGAGGAGCCTCAATAAGAAGTGACAAGAATTGTTGGGAAAGTTTGAGGAAGAACTTGAGATAGAATGGGCATGGGAATTAAATTGCAAGTATGTTAAGGTGAATTCCAAAATAGTGAAATATTTATTATAGCTCCCTAATATTGGGATATATGTTGTAAAGAGAATCACCACGTCAATTCCCTCGGTTTAAATGGACCGAAGATCCATATGATTTATTTAGTTGAGCTGGAAAGATTAAAGACATGATGACATGATGCAATGCACATGATGCAATGATGAATGCAACGAACCAAACAAATCACACGATGAAAACCCGGAAATTATGAAAGGCATCTGAAGCTCCGGTCTTGGGGTGTTACACAGACCCTGCATGCAGGGCTAGTTTGGTATAAACCGCATCTCCACGTCATACATTGGTCTTAGTGCTAGAAACCATACGCATTATAAAGTGGAATGGAGGGAGTATTTAACTTAGCCTGGCCCACTTACATCACTTTATTATGCTTGTTTTAAGAGAGAAGAATGTTGAGATCACGGTCTCTTCGGAGGTCACAAAGATGTTGAGCTTGAAGATTGAGGAGTTGGATGGCGATGCAATGATGATCGTGCAAGCGTCCGTGTTAGGATGTTGAAGCGCATGGCGGCCGACCTGGAGGCGGCCGAGAAGGAGGTGGATGGTGAGAAGGAGCTGGCGAGAGAGAGAGAGAGAGAGAGAGAGAGAGAGACGGATTGCCAGACTAATATTCTTCTGTGATCGAACATGTAAAACTCTGCATACTTGCCTCTTCTTGAATGTGATCGAGCACTATGTGATCGGACCCTATACATTTGAATTTTAAATTGGCCGGACCTGAGTGTACTTTTAGGGGATGAGGTCGGATCATCGGCTCCTGCATCACTGTGCACGGACTAGCCCCCACCGGTCCACTGAAGGATATGTGTCCAATTTGAGGATCAACATTGGAGATGCGCTTAGTATTCTGTAAGGGTTTT
Organism: Triticum urartu; assembly: GCF_003073215.2. Taxonomy (NCBI): domain Eukaryota; kingdom Viridiplantae; phylum Streptophyta; class Magnoliopsida; order Poales; family Poaceae; genus Triticum; species Triticum urartu. The sequence goes on along the minus strand of NC_053022.1, from coordinate 530,079,029 downwards.
TCTTTGCCTTCGTCTATCCTAGCAAACAAGGGACTAGGGTTTCTACCTCCTGTCGGTGGCGCCGACCTGCCTCATCTCCTGTGTCCTCAGGGCGATGGGGGTGGTGGATCACGGCCCTTGTCAGTGGGAGGGCTCTGTTTTTTATATATTTCTTTGAGTTTTGTGAGAGTTTGTGTTCTGCTTAAGAAGGCGAGACGACGACGACTCCCTGAAGATGGAACACGGTTCTCCCCAGCTAGCCCCCGTCCTGGTGGTGCGCCTAGCAACGTCAGATGGCGTGTGGAGGTCTGTCTCCAGTGGATCTATCTTTATTAGATCTTTTCGTATCTAATCTTCATTTGTCTATGTCGTGTGTCTTCGGGTTCGATCCTTTCGATCTACACTTCTTTTCATCAATGAAGGTTGTTATTCTGGTGCGCTGGTCATATGGGGCCTTAACATGATGACTTTTCGACTATATACTACAACAAATTTTGTCCGGCGCCGACGAGGGGGCGATGACCACGGCGCACCATCGGCTCTCTTCACTGCTTGTAGTCATCGCTAGATGGTCTACAGATCAGGATATATTTTTTATTATTTCTGGTGTTCATTGTACTGCCATGAGTGAAGACGAATAGATCAGAAGTTTTTCTAAAAATAAGATTTTTCTTTGCCCCCATCTGGTATGGATTGTGCTCCTTTTTTTAGGGTATGGATATTGCTCTTTGGTGGGACTCTGCTTGGTGCACATAATATATACGCAGGGTCTTGTTGCAAAAAATACAAGTTGGATCTGGTATCATTGCATCATTTGGTCAGGTTTCATTGCATCATTCGCATAGGCCTTCCCCCTCCTGGTCGGCCACTGTAGAAGGCAGCACGCTGTAGCGACGCGACGATGGTAGCAAAACCGGAGCACTGTAGCGACGTGATGATTGTAGCGACCGTTTCTCTTCCAGCTTTCTATTCTGTTCCGGGAGCGAAACAAAGGCGCACTGTAGCAACCTGAGTACCGTGGCAGCCTGGTTACTGTAGTTTTTTTTTTCATTCGGTTTTCTGGGGAAATATATTTTTAAAAGGTGAAGTCTTTCAGAAAAGTTGTGGATATTTTTCTTAAGTTAACATTTTTCTCACTGTGTGAACATTTTTTAAACTTGAAAAATAATTTTAAAAAAGTGAACATTTTTAAAAATACTGAGAACATTTTTTTAAACCGGGAACATGTTCTGAAAACTCGATTTTTTTAAAAAAAATTAGAACATTTTTCGCAAAAGCGGACAATTCTTTAAATTTCAAACTTTTTTACAAGTGTGAATATTTTTCCTAGAATTGTGCACAATTGTTGGAAAATACGAGCATTTTTTGTACTTCAAAAAAACTTCTAAAAAATGTAAACAAATTTTAAAAGTTTAACTATTTTTTGAACTTGTGAACAAACTTTGAAATCTAAAAAATCAAGAAATGTAAACAATTTTTGAAGGTTTAACACATATTTTAAAATTTGTGAAAGGTTCTTTTTTAAAAAAGAGAAGAACAAAAAGAAATAGAAACAAAAAACCCAAGAGAAATCTGGAAAAACCCAGGAAAAACAAAAATGTTAAACTGGTCTAACGAGAAGGTTCCGAATACTAGAAAAAACCGCACAAGAACCTGCTAGAAGGTTCCCAAAACTGGAACTAACAACAACCATCTTAGATGGCTTGGCCAGTCCTCTCTACCCATCGAGACCCCTGTGTGTTTTGTCGATTGTTCGATCAATCAAGCGTCAAATAGGATTTCACGTCACTAATGGCATGGGTGGGACTCACGGGAGATGCTAGTTGTGCCTGGTTTTCGGTTGTTCTTCACGCTGACCAGTCAACCGGGATAAAACCGAACTGGACAAATTATGTTCGGTTAGCGAAAGTGAGAACTGAATTTACCTATACCAGCATCAAAAAGAGATAATTCCATTTTACCCCAAAGTTTCGCCTTTGTGACAAATATTACTTCATTTAGTGAAAATTCTTAATTTACACCCATTTAAGCAACTTTATGCCACATTTTACCCTGTTTAATTTCCCCTTCATATTGATACTGACTTTGCATGCCAGTCCAACGGTTTATTTTACTTCTGATTTTTTTGTCTGGTTTATTTGCACTGAACCGAACCTGTCTAATTGGTTGCGCTGGTCAAGCCCACCTAGTCGAGCTGAGACCGACCAACATCCCACCCGCATGCAGTGCTGGAGCTAGACAAATTTGTCTTCGGGGCAAGACAGAAAATGACTGTTTAACGGTCAACGGCTGAAATTTCCTCATCTAGCCCCTCCAATAATTTTTTTTCCAGAAATTCATTTATAGTTGGGGCAGTGCCCCCTCAGCTTAATACATAGCTCTGATGAAGCGGAGAAACAACCTCAATTTTTTTAATGGAATTGTCGACATTTGTTTAGACGTGGAATATAGTATTTATGGGGAGTAGAGATGGGTTGTGTTAGGCTTTGAGCTGAAGACTGAATTATATGTTGTTCGGATGAAACCTAATCTTCTATTTCCGTGGCCTCTGGTACTGAAGTATTTAGGCCGCACCAAATTAATTTAATACTCTGTAAGTGCATCTAGTGCCACCCCTAGTTGATTTTGGAGTATTGACGACAAACCTAGTTGAGGGACTAATGTGTTTGTGAGAATTGCAGGATAACACAGGTAGAAGTCCCTCATTGATTCGGTTTTTCTACCAGAGATGACCCCTAAAAATATATGAAGACATTGAAGTCAAAGGTGGTATGTGAAGATATTCACATTGAAGACTATGACAAGAGAAGACATCGCATGAAGCCTACGGAGCTCGAAGACTTAGATCTTTCGTAGTTCTTCTTCTTCTTTGTTGAGTCATAGGAACCACCGTACTGTTAAGTGGGGTCCATGAGAACCAGTTAGAATGACTGAAGTGATGCTTAACCAAAACCTATGTCTTCGAGTGAAGACTATGAGAGCGAATCTTGTCCAGAGTCGGACAAGTCAGCTTTGCTTGTAGCCCAAGTAAAGTTGTCATGTGTGTTTGAAATCTGACCGTTGGAACACGTGTCAGTTCCTTAGTGACCCAGGGTCATTTCAGACAAATCAGGTCGGGTTGCCTAGTGGCTATAAATAGCCCACCCCCTACAACTATAAATGGTTGGCTGCTCAGAGTTAAAGTACCGCTTTTGTCGTGTGAGAGCAACCCACCTCGAAGCCTTTGAGAGAGAATTCCTTGCGAGGATAAAGCCCTAACCACTCAGAGCCAAAGAGTGTTAGGCATCACTTAAGTCTTCCTGTCTGTGTGATCTGAAGACTTATTACACTTGAGTACTGTGAATCCTCCAGCCGGTTAGGCGTCACGTTCTGAGCATCCAAGAGTCATTGTGGATCGCCGGTGAACGAAGTGTGTGAAGGTTTGAGAGTCTACCTTGAAGACTTACCAGAGTGATTGGGCGAGGTCTGTGTGACCTTAGCTCAAGGGGAATACGGTGAGGACTGGGTGTCCTGAGCTGTGTGTTCAGGACTGGGTGTCCGGGACTGTGTGTCCTCAGGTTTAAATACCTAGCCGCCCTAACCAGACGTACAGTTGTCACAGCAACTGGAACTAGTCCAACAAATCATTGTCTTCAACGAGTCACTGGTTCCATCCTTCCCTTCCCTTTACTTACTGTTGGTCCTTGTGAAGTCATCGTATGATTGCACTATCTTTTGTCTTCACTGAGTGACTGCTTGTTCTGATTGGCTTCTTAATATCTTCCTACCCGATCCTTACTACCTAGCTGCTATTAGTCATTGTGCTTTCACTTCATTGAATACTTGACTATGGTTTGCCTAGTGTAGTCTACCTTCCGTTGTATGGTAATAGGTTTATTTCTATCGTTTGTCTTTGAAATTTCCACGTTTTGAAGACTTTCAACAAAATCGCCTATTCACCCCCCCTCTAGTCGATATAACGCACTTTCAATTGGTATCAGAGCAAGGTACTCCCTTGTTCTGTGTGATTCGGTTTAACCACCTGGACTTTTAGCTATGTCGACTGCAGGGATAATTAAAGTCTCCGCTGCGTGCCCCGTCTTCGATGAAACTGAATATCCCTACTGGAAGAATAAGATGCACATGCATCTTGAAGCCATTGACGTCGACCTATGGTATGTCGTCAAGAACGGCGTTCCCAAGGCTAGAGAAGGTGTCACTGCTGCTGATGTCAAGAAGTTTGTTCAACTGGACTCTACTGCCAAGAATATCATCTGTGGTCATCTGACCAAAGGACAGTATGGCCGCATGAGTGATTTGGAAACATCTAAGCTAGTCTGGGACTGGCTCTCCAAGGTCAACGAAGGCGTATCAACCCAGAGAGATCAGAGAATCAGTGTCCTTCGCAACCTCTTCAACCGCTTCAAGAGAAATGACAATGAGAATGTCCAGCTCACGTTTGATCGACTCACTGACATCACAAATGAGCTTCAAGCTCTCGGCGCCACTGAGATCACCAAGCATGAAGTCGTCAAGACACTCCTGAGATCACTTGACAGCTCGTTTGACACCCTATCCCTGATGATTCAAGAACGTCTGGACTTCAAGACACTCGATCCGTCTGACATACTTGAGAGGCTCAACACACACGAGTTTCAGCTTTCTGAGAAAAGAGACATCTACGATCCCAACTATGGGCGAACTCGTGCCTTGAAGGCAAAAGCTGTCTCCACATCTGAAGAAGAATTTGACAGCAGTTCTGATGATCCTGAAGACATTGGAAAGGAGCTTGCTATGCTTGTGAAGAAGTTCCAAAAATTCACCAAGAAGAAAGGCTTCAGAAAGTCTTCACGATCAAGCTCAAGGAATGATGAAGCTTCTGCTCATGACTACAAGAAAAGATCATGCCACAAGTGCAAGAAACCTGGCCACTACATCTCTGAGTGTCCGCAGTGGGACAATGAGAACAACAACAAGAAGAAGAGCAAGGAGTATGACTCCGATGACAAGAAGAAGAAGAAGAAATACTCAAAGTCTTCTTCCAAGTCTTCCTCCAAGTCTTCATCACACAAGAAGAGCTCATCTGGCAAGGCACGTGCATTTGTTGGCAAGGAAATGGATTCAGAGGAGGAGTCCGCTTCTGAGGAGGCGGAGGTGGAGTCTGAGGAGGAGTCCGATTCTGGCATTGCGAGTCTGGCTACAGCATACGTTGCCAAGTCCATCTTCAACACTGAAGACAATGACTCCATCACCGACACCGATGCAAATGACAAGGACTACTCCGCTCCTACCTACTGCTTCATGGCACGCGGTGCCAAGGTAAACACACGCACTACTCACTATCAAACATCTAGTGACGATGACTCTGATTGTGGTTCCAAACCCAGCTACAAAACACTCGCTAAAATTGCAACTGAACAACAGAAAACCATGGAACACATTCAAAAACTGTTAGACAAAAGCGATGATCTGTTAGACGCTGAAATGACTCGATCTCAGTCCTTAATTGAAGACGTAAAAAATCTTCACGTTAAGTATGAGGAACTTGAAAGTCATCATGAAACGCTCTCAACAGCTCATGAAAGGCTTTCCTATGATTATCTTCAAAGGAAGCAAGATCTTGAGAAATTGAGAGCGGCTCATGAAGATCTTCAAAAAGAAAACGAGTCGCTTCGCGCCGAATAGATCAGTTCAGCTCAGAAAGGATTTGAACCACCATGTCTTAAATGCATTGAGCATGATAATGCTACTTCTGTTGCTGAATGTTCTACTGTTGTTACTGTTGCAATATCTTCAACTGTTGATGTGGGAACTAACCCCTCTACTGAGGATACCACTGCTATTGCTGATGAGAATGCTAGGTTGAAGACATTGCTTGAAACAGGGATGTACAAAAGTCTCAAAGGGCATCAGACACTATGTGATGTCCTCAAAAGGCAGATCCTGAACCGAAACCCTAGGAAAGAGGGTGTTGGGTTCGAAAGGAAAATGAATGCTGATGGCTCTTACTGGAAACCTGAGCAGATCCATCCACTCTATCTGGCTTCACTTGTGCTAACCCCATTGTTATTGATGAATCCTTTGATGCAAACTACAAACTGTTTAAGAATCAGAATGGTGAAGTGTTTGCCAGGTATATTGGTACTAACTGCAGGAATGGACCGCCTATGAAGAAGATCTGGGTGCCGAAAAGGTGTTTGGAGAATCTTCCTGTGAATGTCATCATGACACCACAGGTGAAGAAGACAAACCCCAGACCACAGTCTTCATACGGTCCAAAGGCTTCATACAGACAGAGGACTCACCTGAGTCGTACTAACGCAAATGTTTTGCAGGGAAGCCATACTCAGGCCTATGAATATGAGCGCGGTTCATCAAACCGCCATGTTCATAGGACCAGGAACTATTCTGCTTATTCTTATGAGTACTATTGTCCACCTGCAAGACTTTTTGCTAGGGCTCCAAAGCCAAAGTTCTCAGATGCTGCACTTAGACTTATCGCTTCTAAGCCACCCTTGAAGATGTGGGTGGCTAAGAAAGCTTAACTCTCTTTTGCAGGGACGGGTCTCCAGCAGAAAACCAAAATCGTCTGACGCTATTGCTGGGGACCTTAAACATCTTGTAGGGTGCAAGATCAAATGCCCAAATGGTCTTATTATGTACTTCATTCCTGAATCGCTTGCTACTCGCCCTATCAGTCCAAATCTTGATCTAAGCTTTCATAACCCACTTGTTCGTCAAATGTTTTTGCTTCACAATTCTCTTCGTGAAGCCTATCCCCCTAACTGCATTGTAGGGTACGACACCAGCAGCTTTAGAATGGATTATTGATAATGGGTGTACCAATCACATGACTGGAAAGAGAAGCCTTCTTATGGACTCAACCTTACGTCCATCCGACAAGAGTCACATCACATTTGCTGACACTGTGTTTGAAGGGTATCGGAAAGATGATTTGTACGTGGTAGATTTCTCAGCAGGACCACAGCTTGCCGTATGTCTTCTAGCAAAAGCTTCAGAATGCTGGCTCTGGCATCGGAGGCTAGGGCATGCTGGCATGAGGAACCTCCACAACCTTGCAAAAAACAAGCATGTCATAGGCATCGAGGGCGTCAAGTTCAAGAAAGATCACTTATGCGGTGCGTGTGAATCAGGAAAGATGACGAGGGCCAAGCATCCCTTGAAGACAATCATGACAACAACTCGACCCTTCGAACTGCTCCACAGGGATCTCTTCGGTCCCACTCATTACTCAACTCTTACTACTACTGCTTGTCTCTATGGCTTTGTCATTGTTGATGATTATTCTAGATATACTTGGGTGCACATAATCCTCTACAAGATTGAAGTGCAGGATGTCTTCAGACGCTTCGCCAATCGAGCAATGAACAACTATGACGCCAAGATAAAGCACATCAGAAGTGACAATGGCACTGAATTCAAGAACACTAGCCTTGATACATATCTTGATACTTTGGGCATCACACATGAATTCTCAGCTCCGTACACGCCACAGCAGAATGGCGTCATCGAACGCAAGAACAGAACACTCATTGAGATGGCCCGAACGATGCTAGATGAATACAAGACTCCAAGAAAATTCTGGCCTGAAGCCATTGATACTGCATGCCATACAATCAACCGTGTTTATCTTCACAAGCTTCTGAACAAGACATCTTATGAGCTCCTTACTGGCAAGAAGCCAAATGTTAGTTACTACAGAGTATTTGGCGCCAGGTGCTGGATCAAGGATCCACATCACACTTCAAAATTTGCACCAAAAGCACATGAGGGTTTTATGCTTGGATATGGAAAGGATTCACACTCCTACAGAGTCTTCAATCTCTTTCATTATAAAGTGGTTGAAACAGTGGATGTGCGGTTCGATGAGACTAACGGTTCACAAAGAGAGCACCTGCCAAATGTGCTAGATGAAGTTCCATCCAGTGAATCAATCAAACTTATGGGAACTGGAGAAATCATACCCTCTGAAGCTCAACCTGAAGAGGAACTTATCATCTCCACACCCGATCAACCTGAAGACAATGCTCAGCCTGAAGATAATCCTTCTAACAATGACAATGATCAGCAAGAGAAAAATCTTCGCCCTGTACATCCTCGTGTTGCCAATGAAGTGCAGATTGAGAGAATAATTGATAGCATCAATGCACCCGGTCCGCTCACTCGTTCAAGGGCAGCACAGCTAACAAATTTCTGTGGGCACTTCGCATTCGTCTCAATAACAGAACCCAAGAAAGTTGAAGAAGCCTTCATGGAACCTGAATGGATTCAAGCTATGCAAGAAGAGCTTCAACAGTTTGAGCTGAAAAATGTATGGGAACTGATTAAGCGTCCTGATCCTCGGAAGCACAATATAATAGGCACTAAATGGATATACCGCAACAAGCGAGATGAGCATGGTCAAGTTGTCAGAAACAAAGCTCGTCTCGTTGCTCAAGGATATACTCAAGTTGAAGGGATTGACTTCGATGAAACATTTGCTCCTGTGGCTCGACTTGAAGCCATACGCATACTGTTGGCCTATGCAAATCATCATAACATACTTCTATATCAAATGGATGTGAAGAGCGCCTTTCTCAATGGCAAGATTGAAGAAGAAGTGTATGTTGCACAACCGCCTGGCTTTGAAGATCCAAAGCATCCTGACATGGTATATAAGCTCAACAAGGCACTGTATGGCCTCAAACAAGCCCCTCGGGCTTGGTATGACACACTCAAATACTTCCTGAAGAGCAAAGGCTTCACACCTGGTTCCCTCGACCCCACTCTCTTCACGAAGACATATGATGGGGAACTGTTTGTGTGCCAAATATATGTGGATGACATTATCTTCGGTTGCACCAATCAGAAATACAGTGAAGAGTTTGGATATATGATGCAAGAGCAATATCAGATGTCCATGATGGGAGAGCTGAAGTTCTTCCTCGGTCTTCAAATCTGACAGCAACGCAACGGCATCTTCATATCTCAAGAGAAGTATCTCAAAGATTGCCTAAAGAAGTTCGGTATGCAAGACTGCAAAGGCTTCACGACGCCAATGCCAGCCAAACATCATCTAGGTCCCGACGACTATGGTAAAGAGTTCGATCAAAAGGTATACCGCTCCATGATTGGTTCTTTACTTTATCTATGTGCATCTAGGCCAGATATTATGCTTAGTGTTTGCATGTGTGCTCGATTCCAAGCGGCACCAAAGGAATCGCATCACTTAGCTGTGAAGCGAATTCTTCGATATTTGTCTTACACCCCAACTCTAGGATTATGGTATCCAAAGGGCTCAGAGTTTGATCTAGTTGGATTCTCGGATGCTGATTATGCTGGTGACAAGGTTGATCGCAAGTCTACATCAGGCACATGTCATTTTCTGGGACGATCACTTGTATGTTGGTCTTCAAAGAAGCAGAACTGTGTATCTCTCTCCACTGCTGAATCTGAATACATTGCTGCTGGATCTTGCTGCGCTCAGCTTCTGTGGATGAAGCAAACACTCAAAGACTATGGCATTCATCTGAAGAAAGTGCCACTCTACTGCGACAACGAAAGCTCCATCAAGATTGCCAACAACCCAGTTCAGCACTCGAAGACAAAGCACATTGAGATTCGTCATCACTTTCTCAGAGATCATGTTGTGAAGGAAGATATTGATATCATACACGTCAACACTGAAGAGCAATTGGCAGATATCTTCACCAAGCCCTTGGATGAGAAGAGATTTTGCAAGTTACGGTGTGAGCTAAATATCTTGGAATCCTCAAATGTCCTGTGATCAGGCACACATCCTAACACTTATGCATATTGATGACTTAGATGTGCAACACACGAAGTAAAGTATATCTTCAATCAATGAAGACATGCATTCTAAGTGTGAATACATTAATGAGGAATTTGACTTCGGAGCGCCACGATAATTGTGCGCCGTGTCTGGGTCTAATACTTCCTATACGGTGGGTAACGCCACCACCAAATGTTCTGTTTAAAGTGTTTCACTCATGGCGTTACATTTGCTATGTCTTCACATTTGGTTTGGCTTCAATCTCAACATGTCTTCATGATTATCTTCACTATGTTGATTATATATATATATACTAGTGTTCTGTCCTCTACAGCATTCACTTATAGCTATGTCTTCTTGTTGAATCTTTTGAACTAAGTGAATGTGATCGGACCCTAACCTCTCTATGCTTTCTATCTCAAACTCTATCTCTCCAAATCATATGCATTCTTTTGAACCTGTCAAATGTCTTCTCTGCGTCCTTGTCAGCAGAAGATACAGAGACAAACATTAAGTCCGCTTTCAATGCTAATTCCTTCACCTGAAACCTGGAGAAGTGGGAACGACCACCCGACAATCCAGGCGTGCGTGGGACGTGGAACAACCTCCGATATGCTGCATGATGGCCATGTGTTCCTCAGATGTGAATCGCCAGGGGCACCTTTGTAATAACACTGAGCCGCCCCTGTCCCTATAAATACGCGCCACACCACAGTCATTATCTCTTCTTTCACTCTCGCATGAACCCTAGCGCCCCCGCTAGCCCTCGACGACGCCGACGACGAAGTGCTTAGCTGCCGCAACCTCTCCGACGCCGTCTTCACGCCGACCACGGGCATCGTCTTCTCCGCCGTCGCCGTAGGTGTCCTCCGTCGCCAAGTTAGGGCACGGACGATCGGACTGCTCGGCCTCCTCTTCCACTCCGTCTAGCAGTTCTTCGTGTGGTAAATAAAACTTCCTTTTTACGGCCCCTTTGATCCTATAGATTCATCACTTTCTACCACAAGTGGTTTTTGTTCACACATGTCGGATCCACTTCATACTGCATCTCATAATATGCCTAGTATATTCACTTATGCTTCACAAAGTAGTTAGATTCCTTACTTGTACTGATCCGTGGGTTCGTACAAATCTGGAACCAACTCCTTATCTATGAGTGAATGTCTTCGCATGATGAGGTCAATGTCTTCTAAACTGATTTATCTTCAAAATCTTTTGAGAATGCATATGACCTCTTCCCCTTCCCTCGCACCTTAATTCTGTCACAGGTACATGTCCGTGGGAGAATCCCTTGGTTCTCATAGTCTGCATTCATTTGCAGAATTCTTACAGTATCACATAAATTCTTCCGAAGCCAGTTCCTGTTTGTCTAGCAAGCGAAAGCCTTTGAAGCCTTTGAACGTATTGAAGCCATTCAGTTTAAAGTTCATGGCTGCAGAGAAATCAGCAAGGAAGGGTGGCAGAAAGCGTCGAGGAGAAACATCAAGAGATCTTCCCGATGACCTCTCAAAGCTGTACAAGACAGATCCTGAAGAGGATTACAATCAGCGCAAGACACGAATCCAATGGATTCGACGATATTGGGCAGAACAGTGGTTCAAGTATAGATTTGTGACAAAGGAATATGCTGAAAAGAATGCCATCAAGCGACCATGGGGAGACATCCTCTACAAAAATCTTCAAGCCAGGTCCAGAGATGAAGCCATTGAACAAGGCTTCTATCCCTGCATGGTCCATGGACCACAACCTGCAGATGCTGACCCATCGTCACTGCTATGGTGTCGTGACGACAATCTATTCAAGCGCAACTTCCAATTTGCCCAGAACTCAGCGAAGCAGAACAAGAAGTCTTTGGGATTAGACTTCAACCCTGGTCCCTCTGCTCCCCGTGCCGATGGAACTCGCAAAGCTGAACCCAATCTTCTTGGGCCCTTCTACAACTTGGAAGGTCTCATCACTCATATCGTGGTTCAAGGGACAACCGTGAATGAGCCTGCAGATGACGTTGAATCAGATGAAGCGCCTGCAGTGCCGAAGCCAAAGAAACTGAAGCAGCCTAAAGCTTCAAAGCCTGCCTCTGCACCAAAGATCTCATGGGCGAAGCCACTGGCTACTGCACCTTCTGAAGACAGTGTGCAGTCTGAAGATTTGTCACGCATCTTCAAGCCCCAGAAAGTCAAGATGCCTCTGCCACACACCGGCCAAGAACTGACAGCTGCTGCTATTCTGCGCAACGATGCCATTGATCTGTCCAGTGATGAAGATCTTGCAGATGAAGCTCTTGAGCAACTGATCAAGAGCAAAGAAGAAGCAAAAATCTTCAATGATCTGCCTCTCTTTGACGTGGCAATCATCCACAACTTCATTGATGAGTGGTTTGACACGCCCAACCTCAGCTTCGAAGATCTACAACTTCCAATTGGCCTCAGTGTCGCCTTCCATGGCGCCATTGCTTCAGAGCTAACTCTAGCTCAGCGCATCGTCAAACTGAAGCAAAAGATTGACTTTGAGAAAGCTCAGTTCAAGAAGCATATGACCAAGCTCAGCATGCAAGAGGTGAACAACTTCAAGATTATGCTGCACGAGCTCAAAGAAGCCTTTCTCAAGAAACATGTAGAAGCTCAGGGTTCTCGTGAGCGCATGAAGAGCCTGGCTAACAAGTGTGTGCAAGGCTACAACGAGGCTGAGAAGCGCAAGGCCCTTGGGCGTCCGGGCATTGATCCCAGGATGGCTGCTAAGCAGAAGAAGAAGCCCACTGTGGCCGAACCCAACGCACCAAGGCAGGAAGTAGATCCCATTGTCTTCCCAACTAGCATGACTGGCTCAAAGCCAAAGGCCAGGTCAACCGCTTCAGAACTGAAGAAGACGAGGACTGTTGAGGCTGAAGCTAGAAAGAGGAAACATTCTGAAGCCTATGATGCTGCTCCCTCCAAGAAGAAGCGGAAGACCAAGAAGGAACGGGCTGCTCCCACAGAGCCCTTAATTCTTGAACCCATCTCCATGGTTCGCCCTGACGCTGAACATCAAGAGCGCCAACTGACTGTCCATGAGCCTGCTTCCACAGAGGCTCATGAAGCTGAAGACTTTCCAGCAGCTGATCCCACCGCTGCTGAAGACATTGGTCACCATGACCATGTTGAAGATGATGCACTTCTTCCTCAGATCGAGCACCAACATGTATCATCGCCTGTGCTTACGCACAGCGAACTCATCAGCATTGGTCGTCCTCTGACGCCAATTGCTCAGGATGCATCATGGGCTGATCACCCACAAGCACAAGAGGAAGATGACTTTGAGGCCCAGCCAACTCCAACTCCACAGGCGTCGCCAGCGTTACGCAGGCTTCGCAAAGGACCAAGGCCTCCAGTCTCCGAGTCTGAAGCTAAAGCTGCTGAAGACATTCCGGCTGCATCAGCCGATGAAGAAGAAACCCCAAGAGTTGCTACAACCCCGTCTCACCAAGAAGCTGTTCTCAAGGAGAACTTGACTGTGACCGACCCTCCAGCTCATCAAGTGGAGGTTGAGAATCTTGAGGCTGCCACCACCAAAACAAATGAAGCCACTGACGCTGTCATGGCTGACGCAAATGTGGAGCCTACACCAACCCAAGAACCAGAAGTCAGTGAAGCCAATGATGCTACTGCTTCTGTTCCTGCGCCTGCTGCTAGTCCTCAGTTTGACTATCATGTTGAGCATAGGCCTCAGGTACAGAAGCCAATTCCATGGTTGCCCAGGTTTCCAGGTCCTGCATCAGCACCTGGATCCTTCAATGTCAATGGCTTCAAAGCAGACAACACTTTCTTCAATAGCTCCAAGAACCCCTACTCAAGGGAAAGAATATCTTCTGATCGGTTCTGGAGCTATCCACAGCGAAGCTATTACTCCTGCATTCTGTACAATCAAGGTCGCATCTTCCCACATAAACGTCTTGACACCGAAGCAATAGCTGGTCTGCCCTGTCTGGAAGAAGCTCTGGATTGCTTCAAAGAGGTTGGATTGTTGCCGTTTGTCACCGACCAAGAGCACTGGAATGAAGAGTTGCTGCTCCAATTCTATGCCACACTTCACATCCGCGGGTACAACAGAGATCCGAAGACTTGGGTCCTGGAGTGGATGACAGGAAATGTTCATCATGAAGCCAAAGCCTTTGATATCATTAAGCTCACTGGTCTGCCCACTCGTGGCGATCTCTATTAACCTGGCTGTCAGCTTCACAGTGAAGCTATGGAGAACATCTTTCAGAAGCCTGAACCGAACATGAGTCAGATGCTAAGTATGAAGAAGCCCTTGCCACAAGATGCTGCATATCCTAAGGAGTTCTTTGTTGAAGACCTTGAGTATCTTCCAAGGACTCTTTATCACATCATAAGGCGAACTCTCTAGCCCATCAAAGGACATTCTCCACATGCCAAGCTGGAAGGTGCAATGAAGACTTTGGTCTTCTATATTCTTCATGGCAAATGCTTCAATGCACAGGACTTCTTCATCCGCCAACTTGCTGCATCAGGCTCTGATCTTTTTGGCTTGAAGTTCTACGCTCCATGGATAATGCGGCTGATTAAACTCCACTCCGCTATCTCATATCAGCCATCTGCTCGCAATCATCGGATCTTTCTGCCTGATGTGGATATGTCCATTGAAGCCATTTGTCCTGAGCCTGCCAAGGAGCCTCTTAGTCTTCAGAATGCGGATCATCAAAGTTTCTCTCCGAACATTGAAGGAGTTGAAGCAGTCACTCATGTTTATCCTCTGGCTGGAACTACACGTGCACCTCATCGTGCCCTTACTGAAGCCACCGAAAGCACTATTGCCCAACGACCCAAGAAGCGATCTCGTGTTCTCAATGACCGAGAGCTTCTGGTGGCTCTTCATCAGAAACTGGCTGAAGCGCCAAATGCAAAGCCTCTTGGTGGATGTTAACCGCATTCGCAATCTTGCCACCAAGAATGCCTTTGTTGCCCATGAAACCTCTCGACGCACATGGAAAGGGCTGACGCTTATGTGCTCTGAAGATGATCTTCACGAGGATGGCTTCTCTGAACGCTTCAAGTTTGACTCAACACCTCCTCGAAGGGCAGTGCTGCGACGAACTCCATATCTTGAAGACTCTGAGTTCTCTTCCTCTGCGGCAACTGTGAATGCCAGAGTGATCGAGGACGAAGACGAAGCTACTTCACCGCCCCCTCCTTCAGCACGCTTCGACACTGCTCCAAGTTCTTCTGCACCGCCGAACACCACCGACGACCCTGCTGCTTCACCTACTCTTCATGGGAACGAGTAGATGCTCTATGTCTTCAAACCTTTTTGGTCCTTACTGACAAAAGGGGGAGAAGCATATGAGTTTGATAGTCTTCAAGCGGGTCCACATGGGCGGTTGCCTTATATTTTGCCCAGTGTTTAGAACTCTCGTTTTGATTCATTTGGTTCTTTGAGTTGTAACACTTAAACTCGATGGTCGTCTGCTACTTATTTGCCACTTTGTGATGCGATGATAAATTCCGCATGTGCGACGATAAATTCCGCACTTAGATCATTTTGCAGACGTCCATTTTCCATTATGCATGTCATTATCTTCACATACCTTCACATGCATAATGAATTGTCATCATAAGTTGAAGAGGATCTCCACGAGTACAACCTGCCATGTGCATTTGCATTCCAAAAGCAAATTACTTATATGCACATCTTCAGGGGGAGCCCTTGCAACTTATGAAGACAATTCCTTATCCTTTACAATTTCACATATTATATTCCCCGTTGAAAACTTCAACTAGTTTGTCATCAATCACCAAAAAGGGGAGATTGTAAGTGCATCTAGTGCCACCCCTAGTTGGTTTTGGAGTATTGACAACAAACCTAATTGAGGGACTAATGTGTTTGTGAGAATTGCAGGATAACACAGGTAGAAGTCCCTCATTGATTCGGTTTTCCTACCAGAGATGACCCCTAAAAATATATGAAGACATTGAAGTCAAAGGTGGTATGTGAAGATATTCACATTGAAGACTATGACAAGAGAAGACATCGCATGAAGCCTATGGAGATCGAAGACTTAGATCTTTCGTAGTTCTTCTTCTTCTTTGTTGAGTCATAGGAACCACCGTACTGTTAAGTGGGGTCCATGAGAACCAGTCAGAATGACTGAAGTGATGCTTAACCAAAACCTATGTCTTCGAGTGAAGACTATGAGAGCAAATCTTGTCCAGAGTCGGACAAGTAAGCTTTGCTTGTAGCCCAAGTAAAGTTGTCGTGTGTGTTTGAAATCTGACCGTTGGAACACGTGTCAGTTCCTTAGTGACCCAGGGTCATTTCGGACAAATCAGGTCGGGTTGCCTAGTGGCTATAAATAGCCCACCCCCTACAACCATAAATGGTTGGCTGCTCAGAGTTAAAGTACGGCTTTTGTCGTGTGAGAGCAACCCACCTCGAAGCCTTTGAGAGAGAATTCCTTGCGAGGATAAAGCCCTAACCACCCAGAGCCAAAGAGTGTTAGGCATCACTTAAGTCTTCCTGTCTGTGTGATCTGAAGACTTATTACACTTGAGGACTGTGAATCCTCCATCCGGTTAGGCGTCACGTTCTGAGCATCCAAGAGTCATTGTGGATCGCCGGTGAACGAAGTCTGTGAAGGTTTGGGAGTCTACCTTGAAGACTTACCAGAGTGATTGGGCGAGGTCTGTGTGACCTTAGCTCAAGGGGAATACGGTGAGGACTGGGTGTCCTGAGCTGCGTGTTTAGGACTGGGTGTCCAGGACTGTGTGTCCTCAGGTTTAAATACCTAGCCGCCCTAACCAGACATACAGTTGTCACAGCAACTAGAACTGGTCCAACAAATCATTGTCTTCAACGAGTCACTGGTTTCATCCTTCCCTTCCCTTTACTTACTGTTGGTCCTTGTGAAGTCATCGTATGATTGCACTATCTTTTGTCTTCACTGAGTGACTGCTTGTTCTGATTGGCTTCTTAATATCTTCCTACCTGATCCTTACTACCTAGCTGCTATTAGTCATTGTGCTTTCACTTCATTGAATACTTGACTATGGTTTGCCTAGTGTAGTCTACCTTCCGCTGCATGGTAATAGGTTTATTTCTATCGTTTGTCTTCGAAACTTCCACGTTTTGAAGACTTTCATAAAAATCGCCTATTCACCCCCACTCTAGTCGATATAACGCACTTTCATACTCCCTTTGTCCCATATAATATAGTGCACAGTGATTTTGGTGGAAGTCAAATGTCGCAAAGTTTGAACAAGTTTATAGAGAAATTTATATATTTCTATGGTACTCCCTCCACTCCAAATATAAGATGTTCTAACTTTTTTCAGAATCAGATGTATATAAACATGTTTTAGTGTGATTGTTCGCTCATTTCAGTTTGTAAGTAGTCCATATTGAAATTTCTCAAACATGTTATGCTCCCTCCGTTTTTGTATGCAAGGTCACTTTGTTTTTTGTGCCAGACTTTGACTTATAATTTTGGTCAAAAAATATGGGCTATATGTCATTAAAAATATACCAACGGAAAGTTGTTTGAAATATGCATCCAATGGTATACATTTTCTGGCATAAAGCTCATATTTTATTGGTAAAATTAATTATCAAAGTTAGACATAAAAATATGAAGCGGTGTTGTATAAAAAACGGAGAGAGTACTCGTGAATGGAGGGAGTACCAAATATACATCATATGAAAATATATTTTAATGAATCTAACGGTAAAGATTTAGTATTCTAAATTTTCACATTTTTTTCTGAAAACTTGGTCAAATTTATATCATTTGACTTTTAAAAGGCCTAATACGACTATATTGTGGGACGGAAGAAATAGATTATAAGCATTCACAAAGAAAGTTTTGCAAAATGTTTTTTGGAGCCATGGCTCCCATAAGCCCCGCACTGGATCTGCCCATGCTAGTAACTAGTTCTTTCTAGAGAGAGAGAGAGCGAGAGAGAGAGAGAGATGGAGAGAGAGAGACGGAGGAGAGGGAGCAGTGGCGGAGCCAGAATTTTTGTGGAGCCTGGGAAAATTGGGTGTAAGTGTATAATGTAGCAAACAATAACAGGGTATTTGGATAGGCAACATATAATATAGCACCAAACTTCCAAACCACAAATCCACATTAATAACTAAGTGAAAACATAAACATAATAGTATCACAAAAATGAAGTTTCGTAGACCAAATAAACTAAACTTGACAAATAGAAGACATATAACTAGCCTTGCATAGAGGAAACTCACCATGTTGCCAACGAAACTAAAGCTATCCATACCAGATGTCAATGTGCAATTTCTTTCGCCACGGTCAAAATCATCCCCCACTTGTTCATGTTTGCCAAAAGAAGGATGCATAACCAGCCTTGCAGAGGCAAACTCGCCATGTTACCAAAGTCCTAGAAGACACTTTAGAAAAAAATGGATTTATAGTTCAAATAAATTTAGCTATGAGATGTGAATATATTCAAAATAGAAAGCTTGCGAAAATAGATATGGTAACATGGGACATACCAATAGTGTGGTAAAGAAAATCACAAGGCAAATGCGCTTTCCGAGACTTTATTGCAGTACATGCTCAATCTCATTTGGATTAAATTCATTGGCAATGTGAGGTGTTGTCTGTTCCTCGACTTCTATTTCCGCTTACACACCATTCACATTTTTAGTGCTTGCTCTTTTAACCCAAAACCACCTCATCCCTGAAATTTAATAATAAAACTTGAAGTTAATTGTTACATAAGTAAATAAAAAATGAGCTACAAGTAACAAGTTTCCACTTTCCAGCATCCAACAAATATAATTTTTCTCTAGCCATCAGCATACCCAACAAAACATTCTCGAAATTTTAGCCCTAAGTCTATTGGTTCATTGCCAAATGCCAAATGACTTTTCAGATGTAAAAAAATCATCAAACACTTTTGTATGAAGATTGTTTCTTCTGAAGGCATGTAGTAGTGGTAGTAATTAACAATTTAACTAACATCATAGCATAGAGGAGCGTCGCGCTGCTGCTCTTGTGAGGTTGTGCTTGAGGTCTTGGTTGATTCAATCCCTAGCCCTAATTTCCATGGAGGATTCTTACCGAAGGAACTGCTGAAGCCGAATGAGAGGAAGGAGGGGATGAGGGACGATTAGACTTCCCCGGGCGCCGTGCCTCTAGCCGTCTGAAGGCCAGTCGGCAGCCGCCAGCCCTGAGAGACGAACAGAGAAAGGGAGTAGAGAGTAGAGGAGATCGATCTGTTTTTTTAGACAAGAGAGATCGATATGTTGATTCCATCAAGTCAATTGTTTTGGCCTGGGCTGTGAACTGTACGAAACAAAGGCCCAACTTGTTTTTTTGCCCGGGTAAATCAGGAAACCGAACAGGTTTGCACCATTACATTTTTATCGATCGTTGCTGTTGCTGCCCCAGCGAGCCCGGGCAAGTGCCCAGGGTCGATGGGCAGTGTCTCCGCCACTGAGAGGGAGGGGGATGGCTTGGAATGGGTCGAGGGATGAGAAAGAGAGGGGGCTTGAACTGATGATAGGATTACCTTTCTACTTATTCGGATCACCAGGCCAAGAAGTAATGGTGGAGCTAGACAAAATATATCATGGGGGCAAGACAGAATATGACTGTTTAAGGGTCAAAGGGTAAAAGTTCCTCATCTAAACCCTCCAATAAAATATTCTCTAGAAATTCATTTATAGTTGGGGGCAATGGCCCCATCAACTTAACACATAGCTCCGATGAAGCATAGAAACAACTTCACAATTTTTAAATGGAAGTGTCGACATTTCTTTAGACCTGCAATATACTCCCCCCGTCCCATATGTAAGTGCATCTAGTGCCACCCCTAGTTGGTTTTGGAGTATTGACGACAAACCTGGTTGAGGGACTAATGTGTTTGTGAGAATTGTAGGATAACACAGGTAGAAGTCCCTCATTGATTCGGTGTTCCTACCAGAGATGACCCCTAAAAATGTATGAAGACATTGAAGTCAAAGGTGGTATGTGAAGACAGTCACATTGAAGACTATGACAAGAGAAGACATCGAGTGAAGACTATGGAGCGCGAAGACTTAGATCTTTCGTAGTTCTTTTTCTTCTTTGTTGAGTCATAGGAACCACCGTACTGTTAAGTGGGGTCCAAGTGAACCAGTTAGAATGACTGAAGTGATGCTTAACCAAAAATCCTATGTCTTCGAGCGAAGACAATGAGAGCAAATCTTATCCAGAGCTGGATAAGTCACCTTTGCTTGTAGCCCAAGTAAATTTGTCGTGTGTGTTTGAAATCTGACCGTTGGAACACGTGTCAGTTCCTTAGTGACCTAGGGTCATTTTGGACAAATCAGGTCGGGTTGCCTAGTGGCTATAAATAGCCCACCCCCTACAACCATAAACGGTTGGCTGCTCAGAGTTAATGTACGGCTTTTGCCGTTTGAGAGCAACCCACCTCGAAGCCTTTGAGAGAGAATTCCTTGTGAGGATAAAGCCCTAAACACCAGAGCCAAAGAGTGTTAGGCATCACTTAAGTCTTCCCGTCTGTGTGATCTGAAGACTTATTACACTTGAGGACTGTGAATCCTCCAGCCGGTTAGGCGTCGTGTTCTGAGCATCCAAGAGTCATTATGGATTGCCGGTGAACGAGGTCTGTGAAGGTTTGGAAGTCTACCTTGAAGACTTACCAGAGTGATTGGGCGAGGACTGGGTGTCCTTAGCTCAAGGGGAATAAGGTGAAGACACGGTCTTCTGAGTTGAATCTCGGCCTCCCTAACCAGACATATAGTTGTCACAGCAACTAGAACTAGTCCAACAAATCATTGTCTTCAACGTGTCACTGGTTTCATCCTTCCCATTCCTTTACTTACTGTTGGCTCTATTGAAGTCATTGTATGATTGCATTATCTTTTGTCTTCACTGAGTGACCGATTGTTCTGATTGGCTTCACACTATCTTCCTACCTGATCTATACTACCTAGCTGCTATTAGTCATTATGCTTTCACTTCGTTGAATACTTGACTATTGCTTGCTTAGTGTAGTCTACCTTCCGCTGCATGATAATAGGTTTATTTCTATCGTTTGTCTTCGAAACTTCCATGTTTTGAAGACTTTCATAAAAATCGCCTATTCACCCCCCCTCTAGTCGATCACTAGCACTTTCAATTGGTATCAGAGCAAGGTACTCCCTTGTTCTGTGTGATTCGGTTTAACCACCTGGAGTTTTAGCTATGTCGACTGCAGGGATAATCAAAGTCTCCGCTGCGTGCCCAGTCTTCGATGGAACTGAATATCCCTACTGGAAGAATAAGATGCACATGCATCTTGAAGCCATTGATGTCGACCTATGGTATGTCATCAAGAATGGCGTTCCCAAGGATGGTGAAGGTGTCACTGTCGCTGATGTCAAGAAGTTCGTTCAACTGGACTCCACTGCCAAGAACATCATTTGTGGTCATCTGACAAAAGGACAATATGGCCGTGTGAGTGCTTTGGAAACATCTAAGCTAGTTTGGGACTGGCTCTCCAAGGTCAATGAAGGCGTCTCAACCCAGAGAGATCAGAGAATCAGTGTCCTTCGCAACCTCTTCAACCGCTTCAAGAGAAACGACAATGAGAATGTCCATCTCACGTTTGATCGACTCACTGACATCACAAATGAGCTTCAAGCCCTTGGCGCTACTGAGATCACCAAGCATGAAGTCGTCAAGACACTCCTGAGATCACTTGACAGCTCGTTTGACACCCTAGCCCTGATGATTCAAGAACGTCCTGACTTCAAGACACTCGATCCGTCTGACATACTTGAGAGGCTCAACACACATGAGTTTCAGCTTTCTGAGAAAAGAGACATCTACGGTCCCAACTATGGGCGAACTCGTGCCTTGAAGGCAAAAGCTGTCTCCTCATCTGAAGAAGAATCTGACAGCAGTTCTGATGATCCTGAAGACATTGGAAAAGAGCTTGCTATGCTTGTGAAGAAGTTCCAAAAATTCACCAAGAAGAAGGCTTCAGAAAGTCTTCATGATCAAGCTCAAGGAATGATGAAGCTTCTGCTCATGACTACAAGAAGAGAACATGTCACAAGTGCAAGAAACCTGGCCACTACATCTCTGAGTATCCGCAGTGGGACAATGAGAACAACAAGAAGAAGAAGAGCAAGGAGTATGATTCTGACGACAAGAAGAAGAAGAAATACTCAAAGTCTTCTTCCAAGTCTTCCTCAAAGTCTTCATCACACAAGAAGAGCTCATCTGGCAAGGCTCGTGCGTTTGTTGGCAAGGAAATGGATTCAGAGGAGGAGTCCGCTTCTGAGGAGGCGGAGGTGGAGTCTGAGGAGGAGTCCGATTCTGGCATTGCAAGTCTGGCTACAGCATACGTTGCCAAGTCCATCTTCAACACTGAAGACAATGACTTCATCACCGACACCGATGCAAATGACAAGGACTACTCCGCTCCCACCTACTGCTTCATGGAACACGGTGCCAAGGTAAACACACACACACTACTCACTATCAAGCATCCAGTGAAGATGCCTCTGATTGTGGTTCCAAACCCAGCTACAAAACACTTGCTAAAATTGCAACTGAACAACAAAAAGCTATGGAACATATTCAAAAACTATTAGACAAAAGCGATGACCTGTTAGACGCTAAAATGACTCGATCTCAGTCCTTAGTTGAAGACATAAAAAATCTTCATGTTAAGTATGAGGAACTTGAAAGTCGTCATGAAACGCTCTCAACAACTCATGAAAAGCTTTCCTATGATTATCTTCAAAGGAAGCAAGATCTTGAGAAATTGAGAGCGGCTCATGAAGATCTTCAAAACAAAAACGAGTCACTTCGCGCCAAACAGAACAGTTCCGCTCAGGAAGGATTTGAACCACCATGTCTTAAATGCATTGAGCGTGACAACGCTACTTCTGTTGCTGGGTGTTCTACTGCTGCTACTATTGCAATATCTTCAACTGTTGATGTGGTAACTAACCCCTCTGCTGAGGATACCACTGCTATTGCTGATGAAAATGCAAGGTTGAAGAAATTGCTTGAAACAGGGATGTACAAAAGTCTCAAAGGGCATCAGATACTATGTGATGTTCTCAAAAGGCAGATCCTGAACCGAAACCCTAGGAAAGAGGGTCTTGGGTTCGAAAGGAAAATGAATGCTGATGGCTCTTACTGGAAACCTGAGCAGTACCCCAAAACCAGATGGGTTGCTGCAAAGGAACCCTCAGTGGATCCATCCACCCTGTCAGGATTCAATTGTGATAATCCCATTGTTATTGATGAATCCTTTGATGCAAACTATAAACTGTTTAAGAATCAGAATGGTGAATTGTTTGCCAGGTATATTGGTACTAACTACAGGAATGGGCCACCTATGAAGAAAGTCTGGGTGCCGAAAAGGTTGTTGGAGAATCTTCTTGTGAATGTCGTCATGACACCTCAAGTGAAGAAGACAAACCCCATACCACAGGCTTCATATGGTCCAAAGGCTTCATACAGACAAAGGACTCACCTGAGTCGCACTAATGCAAATGTTTTGTAGGGAAGCCATACTCAGGCCTATGAATATGAGCGCGTTTCATCAAACCGCCATGCTCATAAGACCAAGAACTACTCTGCTTATTCTTATGAGTACTATTGTCCACCTGCAAGACTTTTTGCCAGGGCTCCAAAGCCAAAGTTCTCAGATGCTGCACTTAGACTCATTGCTTCAAAGCCACCCTTGAAAATGTGGGTGGCTAAGAAAGCTTAACTCTCTTTTGCAGGGAAAGGTCTCCAGCCGAGAATCAAATTCGTTGAAGCTATTGTTGGGGACCTTAAACATCTTGTAGGGCGCAAGATCAAATGCCCAAATGGTCTTATTATGTTTTTTGTTCCTGAGTCGCTTGCTACTTGCCCTATCAGTCCTAACCTCGATCTAAGCTTTCATAATCCACTTGCTCGTCAAATGTTTATGTTTCACAATTCTCTTCGTGAAACCTATCCCCCTAACTACAATGTAGGGTACGACACTAGCTGCTTCAGAATGGATTATTGATAGTGGGTGTACTAATCACATGACTGGCAAGCGAAGTCTTCTCATGGACTCAACTTTACGTCCATCTGACAAAAGTCACATCACATTTGCTGACACTGGTAAAAGCAAGGTATTGGGTCTAGGTAGAGTTGCAATCTCAAGGGATCAACACATGGATAAAGTAATGCTTGCTGAATCCCTTGGTTTCAACTTAATGTCTGTCTCAATGCTTTGCGATTTGAACATGATTGTGATATTTGGAAACTATTGTTGCCTTGTTCTAATGGAATCTGACAAGTCTCTAGTATTTGAAGGGTATTGGAAAGATGATTTGTACGTGGTAGATTTCTCAGCAGGACCACAACTAGCCGTATGTCTTCTATCAAAAGCTTCTGAATGCTGGCTCTGGCATCGGAGGCTAGGGCATGCTGGCATGAGGAACTTGCACACTCTTGCAAGGAAGAAGCATCTCATAGGCATCGAAGGCGTCAAGTTCAAGAAGGATCACTTATGCGGTGCCTGTGAAGCAGGAAAGATAACGAGGGCCAAGCATCCCTCGAAGACAATCATGACAATGACTCAACCCTTCGAACTGCTCCACATGGACCTTTTTGGTCCCACTCATTACTCAACTCTTACTACTACTGCTTGTCTCTATGGCTTTGTCATTGTTGATGATTATTCAAGATATACTTGGGTATATATAATCCTCTACAAGACTGAAGTGCAGGATGTCTTCAGACGCTTCGCCAATCGAGCCATGAACAACTATGGCGTCAAGATCAAGCACATCAGAAGTGACAATGGCACTGAATTCAAGAACACTGGCCTAGACACTTATCTTGATACCTTGGGCATCACACATGAATTCTCAGCTCCGTACATGCCGCAGTAGAATGGCGTTGTGGAACGCAAGAACAGAACACTTATTGAGATGGCCCGGACGATGCTTGATGAATACAAGACTCCAAGAAAGTTCTGGCCTGAAGCCATTGATACTGCATGCCATATCATCAACCGTGTTTATCTTCACAAGCTTCTGAACAAGACATCCTATGAACTCCTTACTGGCAAGAAGCCAAATGTCAGTTACTTCAGAGTATTTGGTGCTAGGTGCTGGATCAAGGATCCACATCACACTTCAAAATTTGCACCGAAAGCACATGAAGATTTTATGCTTGGATATGGAAAGGATTCGCACTCCTACAGGGTCTTCAACCTCTTTCACTATAAAGTGGTTGAAACTTTGGATGTGCGATTCGATGAGACTAACGGTTCGCAAAGAGAGCACCTGCCAAATGTGCTAGATGAAGTTCCATCCAGTGAATCAATCAAACTTATGGGAACTGGAGAAATCATACCATCTGAAGCTCAGCCTGAAGAGGAACTTATCATCTCTGCACCTGATCAACCTGAAGACAATGCTTAGCCTGAAGACAATCCTTCTAACGATGACAATGATCAGCAAGAGCAAAATCTTTGTCCTGTTCATCCTCGTGTTGCAAATGAAGTACAGATTGAGAGGATAATTGATAGCATCAATGCACCAGGTCCACTCACTCGTTCAAGGGCAACACAGCTAGCAAACTTCTGTGGGCACTTCGCATTCGTCTCAATATCTGAACCCAAGAAAGTTGATGAAGCCTTCATGGAACCTGAATGGATTCAAGCTATGCAAGAAGAGCTTCAACAGTTTGAGCTGAATAATGTATGGGAACTGGTTAAGCGTCCTGGTCCTCGTAAGCACAATATAATAGGCACTAAATGGATATATTGCAACAAGCAAGATGAGCATGGTCAAGTTGTCAGAAACAAAGCTCGTCTCGTTCCTCAAGGATATACTCAAGTTGAAGGGATTGACTTTGATGAAACATTTGCTCCTGTGGCTAGGCTTGAAGCTATACACATACTGCTGGCCTATGCAAATCATCATAACATTCTTCTGTATCAAATGGATGTGAAGAGCGCTTTTCTCAATGGCAAGATTGAAAAAGAAGTGTATGTTGCACAATCGCCTGGCTTTGAAGATCCAAAACATCCTGACATGGTGTACAAGCTCAACAAGGCACTGCATGGCCTCAAACAAGCCCCTCGGGCTTGGTATGACACACTCAAAGACTTCCTAAATAGCAAAGGCTTCAAACCTGGTTCCCTGGATCCCACTCTCTTCACGAAGACATATGATGGTGAACTGTTTATGTGCCAAATATATGTGGATGGCATTATCTTCGGCTGCACTAATCAGAAATACAGTGAAGAGTTTGGATATATGATGAAAGAGCAATATCAGATGTCCATGATGGGTGAGCTGAAGTTCTTCCTTGGTCTTCAAATACGTCAGCAATGCAACGACATCTTCATATCTCAAGAGAAATACCTCAAAGATTGCCTAAAGAAATTTGGAATGCAAGACTGCAAATGCTACATGATGCCAATGCCAGCCAAACACCATCTGGGTCCCGACGACAATGGTAAAGATTTCGATCAAAAGGTATACCGCTCCATGATTGGTTCTTTGCTTTATTTATGTGCATCTAGGCCAGATATCATGCTTAGTGTTTGCATGTGTGCCCGGTTCCAAGCGGCACCAAAGGAATCACATCACTTAGCTATGAAGCGAATTCTTAGATATTTGGCTCACACCCCAACACTAGGATTATGGTATCCAAAGGGCTCAGAGTTTGATCTAGTTGGATTCTCGGATGCTGATTATGCTGGTGACAAGGTGGATCGCAAGCCTACATCAGGCACATGTCATTTTCTGGGACGATCGCTTGTATGTTGGTCTTCAAAGAAGCAGAACTATGTATCTCTCTCCACTGCTGAATCTGAATACATTGCTGTTGGATCTTGCTGCACTCAGCTTCTATGGATGAAGCATACACTCAAATACTATGGCATTCATCTGAAGCAAGTGCCACTCTACTGCGGCAATGAAAGCGCCATCAAGATTGCCAACAACCCAGTTCAGCACTCGAAGACAAAGCACATTGAAATTCATCATCACTTTCTCAGAGATCATGTTATGAAGGAATATATTGATATCATACACGTCAACATTGAAGAGCAATTGGCAGATATCTTCACCAAGCCCTTGGATGTGAAGAGGTTTTGTAAGTTACGGTGTGAGACAAATATCTTGGAATCCTCAAATGTCCTGTGATCAGGCACACATCCTAACACTTAAGCATGTTGATGACTTAGATGTGCAACACACGAAGTAAAGTATATCTTCAATCAATGAAGACTTACATTCTGAGTGTGAATATATTAACATGGAATTTGACTTCGGAGCTCCACGATAATTGTGCGCTGTGTCTGGGTCTAATATTTCCTATACGGTGGGTAACGCCACCACCAATTTTTTCCCTTTGAAGTGTTTTTCTCATGGCGTTACATTTGCAAAGTATTCGCATTTTGTCTGTCTTCAATGTTAAAATGTCTTCATGTTTATCTTCAACATACTGATTTGGTTTCTGTCCTCTACAACATTCACTTATAGCTATGGCTTCTTGCTGAATCTTTTGAAGTAAGTGAATGTGATCGGACCCTAACCCCTCCATGCTTCTTTCCTAAGTCTATCTATCCAAATCATATGCATTCTATTGACACTGTCAAAATGTCTTCTCTGCATCCTTGTCAGCAGAAGACACAGAGACAAACATTAATCCGTTTTCAATGCTAAATCCTTTCACCTGAAACCCGGAGAAGTGGGAACGGCCACCCGACAATCCAGGCGTGCGTGGGAACGTGGAACAACCTCCGATGTGTTGCATGATAGCCACGTGTCCTTCAGATGTGAATCGCCAGGGGCACCTGTGTAATAACACTGTACCGTCCCTATCCCTATAAATACACGCCTCACCACAGTCATTATCCCTTCTTCCTCTCTCGCACAAACCCTAGCGCCACCGCTAGCCCTCGACGACGCCGGCGATGAAGCGCTTCGCTGCCGCAACCTCACCGACGCTGTCTTCACGCCGGCCGCGGACATCGTCTTCTCCACTGTCGCCATAGGTGTCCTCCGTCGCCAAGTTAGGGCACGGAAGATCGAACTGCTCGGCCTCCTCTCCCACTCCGTCTAGCAGTTCTTCGTGTGGTAAATAAAACCTCCTTTTTACGGCCTCTTTGATCCTATAGATTCGTCATTTTCTACCACAAGCAGTTTCTATTCACACAAGTTGAATCTATTTCATACTGCATCTCATAATATTCCTAGAATGTTCACTTATGCTTCACAAAGTAGTTAGATTCCTCACTTGTACTTATTCATGGATTTGTACAAATCTGGAACCAACTCTCTATCTATGAGTGAATGTCTTCGCACTATGAAGTCAATGTCTTCTAAACTGATTTATCTTCAAAATCTTCTGAGAATGCATATGACCTCTTCCCCTTCCCTCGCACCTTAATGCTATCATAGGTACATGTCCGTGGGAGAATCCCTTGGTTCTCATAGTCTGCATTCATTTACAGAATTCTTACAACATCATATAAATTCTCCTGAAGCTAGTTCCTGTCTGACCAGTAGACGGAAGACTTTGACAGTGTCGTAGCCTTTCAGTTTAAACTTCATGGCACCAGAAAAATCTGCAAGGAAGGGTGGCAGACAGCTTCATGGCAACACCTCAAGAGATTTGCCTCCTGACCTCTATGAGCTGTACAAGACAGATCCGGAGGAGGACTACAATCAGCGAAAAACTCGAATCCAATGGATTCGAAGATATTGGGCAGAACAGTGGTTCAAGTACAGGTTCGTGACCCAGGAGTATGCTGAGAAGAATGCCATCAAGCGACCGTGGGGAGACATCCTATACAAAAATCTTCAACCCAGGTCCAGAGCTGAAGCCATTGAACAAGGCTTCTATCCTTGTATGGTCCGTGGACCACAGCCTACAGATGCGGACCCATCGTCACTGCTATGGTGTTGTGACGACAATCTGTTCAAGTGCAACCTTTAGTTTGCCAGGAACTCGGACAAAGAAAACAAGAAGTCGTGAGGCTTAGACTTCAACCCAGGTCCCTCTGCTCCTCGTGCCGATGGCTCACACGAAGCTGAACCCAATCTTGTTGGGCCCTTCTACAACCTGGAAGGTCTCATCACTCATATTATGGTTCAAGGGGCAGTCATGGATCAACCTGCAGACGATGCTGAATCTGATGAAGCGCCTGCACCACCGAAGCCAAAGAAGCTGAAAAGGCCTAAAGCTTCAAAGCCTGCCCCTGCACCAAAGGTCTCATGGGCGAAGCCTCTAGCCACTGCACCTCCTGAACTCAGTGTGCAGTTTGAAGATTTGTCACGCATCTCCAAGCCCTCCAAAGTGAAGATGCCCTTGCAACCCACTAGCCAAGCACTGACCGCTACTGCTATTCTGCGCAATGACGCCATTGATCTGTCCAACGACGACGATCTTGGCGATGATGCTCTTGAGCAGTTGATCAAGAGCAAGCAAGAGGCAGAAATCTTCAATGACCTTCCTCTCTTTGATGTTGAATCATCAACACATTCATTGATGAGTGGTTTGACAGTCCAAATGTCAGCTTTGATGATCTTCAGCTTCCCATTGGCCTCAGCGTCGCCTTCCATGGAGCCATTGCTGCTAAGCTGGCTCTAGCTCAGAAGATTGTTGAACTGAAGCATAAGATAGATTATGAAAAGGCTCAGTTCAAGAAGCACATGGCCAAGCTCAATGTTGAAGACATTCAGAACTTCCAGACTATGATGCATGAGCTTAAGGAAGCATTCCGAACCAAACGCGAAGAAGCCAAAGGTTCTCATGAGCGCATGAAGGATCTTGCTGCTAAATGTGTCCAAGGATACAATGAGGCTGAAAAGCGCAAGGCCTTGGGGCGACCAGGAA
Organism: Triticum urartu; assembly: GCF_003073215.2. Lineage (NCBI taxonomy): Eukaryota > Viridiplantae > Streptophyta > Magnoliopsida > Poales > Poaceae > Triticum > Triticum urartu. Next base: position 530,049,417 of record NC_053022.1, on the reverse strand, counting down.
TCGACCCCAGAATGGCAGCCAAGAAGAAGAAGAAGCCAGATGTGGCAGAACCCGAAGCACCAAGGCAGGAAGTACATCCAATTGTCTTCCCAGCCAGTATGACAGGCTCGAAGCCTAAGGTCCCCACAGTGGCTTCAGAACTGAAGAAAACAAGGGCTGCTGAAGCTGAAGCCAGAAAGCGCAAAACCAAGGGCACCACTGATGATGCTCCTCGAACTAAGAAACACAAAACCAAGAAGAGAGATCGGGCTGCTCCCACAGAGCCCCTTGAGGTCGAGCCAATCTCAGTGGCTCGTCCTACGTCTGAAAATCAAGAATGTCAAGTGGTAATTCATGAGCCTGCTTCTCTAGAGGCTCCTGAAGTTGAAGACAATCCAGCTGTTGACCCCACCGCAGCTGAAGACATTGGTCCTGACGACAATGTTGAAGATGATGAAGTCCTTCCTCAGATCGAGCACCAATTGATATCATCGCCTGTGCTCACGTACAGGGAACTCATCAGCATTGGTCGTCCTCTGACGCCAACTGCTCAGGATGCATCGTGGGCTGATCACCCACAACGACAAGACACTCCAAACTCTCCCCAATCGCAAGCTACCCCACCAGTGCAAGATGATGATGACTTTGAGGCCCAGCGCACTCCATCTCCACAAGTGTCGCCAGCATTACGCAAGCTTCGCAAAGGACCAAAGCCCCAAGTCACTCCCACTATGCACGTGTCTGAGTCCGAAGCCAAAATGGCTGAAGATATTCCGGCTGCATCAGTCGATGAAGAAGAAGCACCAAGAGTTGAAAGAGTTGCTACACCCCCGTCCCATCAAGATGTTGTTCTCGAGGAGAACGTGTCCGACCCTCCAGCTCCTGAAGTGGAGGTTAACAACCCTAAGGCGGCCACCAACATCACCGCTGAAGCCAATGACGTCGTCATGGCTGAAGCTAATACGGTGCCTGAAGCTACTGCTGTGCCAGAAGTCCAAGCATCTGAAGCCACTGCAGCACCCGAAGTCAATGCTGAAGCACCTGAGGTACAAGCACCTGAAACCAATGTGGCCCCTGAAGCCCATGAAGACAATGCCAATGCTCCTGTTCCCCCTCCAAGACCTCATACCATTGAGCTGGCATTTCATCATGGTCAGCCTGTTATGGTCCGCTGGTCCGTTCTGGTTCCTCCACCTGCTGCGGGTCCACAATTTGAGTATCATGTCAAGCATAGACCTCAAGTCCAAAAGCCCAAGCCAAGACTTCCACGATTCCCAGGCACTGCCACTTCACCTGGGGTCTTCAATGTGAATGGCTTCGTGGCACATAACACCTTCTTCAACAGCTCCAAGAACCCTTATACCAGACCTCGCATTTCATCAGATCGGTTCTGGAGCTATCAGCAGTACAACTACTATTCCTGCGTCTTATACAATCAAGAGCGCATATTTCCACATATGCGCCTCGACTCTGAAGCTATAGTTGGCCTGCCCTGCCTTGAAGAAGTATTGGATTGCTTCAGAGATGCTGGACTGTTGCAGTTTGTCACAGATAAGGAACACCGAAATGAAGAGCTTCTGCTACAGTTCTATGCAACTCTTCACATTCGAGGCTACAACAGGGATCCAAGGACTTGGGTCCTTGAGTGGATGACAGGCAATGTCCATCATGAACCTAAAGCTCTTGATATCATTGAGCTCACAGGCCTGCCCACTCCCGATGAATACTATGAACTAGGTTGTCAACAACACCAAAATGCCTTGGAAAGCATCTTTCAGGAGCCAGAACCCAACATGAGTCAAATGCTGAGCATGATGAAGCCTCTGCCTCACGACGCTGAATACCTATCTGAGTTCTTTGTTGAAGACCTAGAGTACCTGCCTCGCACCATTTACCATATCATCAGGAAGACTCTATGGCCTGTCAAAGGACATTCATCTGCAGCGAAGCTTGAAGGAGCAATGAAGACTTTGGTTTTCTATATCTTTAATGGCATCAGCTTCAATGCTCAAGACTTCTTCATCAGGCAGTTGGCTGCATCCGGCTCCAACATTTTTGGGTTGAAATTCTATGCTCCACGGGTCATGCGTCTTATCAAGCGTCACTCCGCCTTCAACTATCAGCCGTCTGCGCGCAATCATCTCATATTATTGCCAGAGTTTGATCTGTCAGTTGAAGCTATTTACCCAGAGCTGGCTAAGGATCCCATTTATCATCACAATGTTGATCACCAAAGCTTCACCCAGCCTATTGAAGGAGTTCCAACAGTTTCTCGTGTTTATCCTCTTGCTGGTAATACACGTGCCCCTCGCGCTCAAACTGACGCCACTGGTAGCACCATTGCGCAAAGGCCTCGAAGGCGATCTCGTGTCCTAAATGACCGAGAGCTTCTCGTTGCACTGCATCGGAAACAGGACAAACATCACGACTGGCTTAAGCGTCAGATGCAAAGTCTCTTGGTGGATGTCAACCGCATTCGCAATCTTGCCACCAAGAATTCCTTTGTCACTCATGAAACCTGTCGGAGGTCGTGGAAGAGTTTCACCTTACTTAGTGCTGAAGCTGATCTGCAAGACGATGGCTTCACCGAACGGTTCAAGTTTGACTCAACTCCTCCCAGAAATGCTCACTTGCGTCGGACTCCCTCACTTGAAGACTCTGACTACTCGTCCTCAGCTGCGACAGTGAATGCCAGAGTCATCGATGACCAAGATGATGCAACTTCACCTCCTCCAACTACAGCGCGTGTCGACACTGCACCAAGTTCTTCTGCACCACCGAACCTCAACAACGACCCTGCTGCCTCACCTGCACCTCATGGGAACGAGTAGGCGCTCTATGTCTTCAAACCTTTTTGGTCCTTACTGACAAAAGGGGGAGAATCATATGAGTTGATAGTCTTCAAGCGGGTCCATATGGGTGGTTAGGGCTTTACTTTTTGCTACTTTTGCCAAGTGCTTACAACTCTCGTTTTTGATACATTTGGTTCTTTGAGTTGTAACACTTAAACTCGATGGTCGTCTGCTACTTATTTGCTATTCTGTGATGCGATGATAAATTCCGCATGTGCGATGATAACTTCCGCACTTAGATCATTTTGCAGACGTCCATTTTCCATTATGCATGTCATTATCTTCGTTACATCATATCATGCATGATGAATTGTCATCATAGGTTGAAGAGGATCTCCACAAGTACAACCTGCCATGTGCTTTTGCGTTCCAAGAGCAAATTGCTTATATGCACATCTTCAGGGGGAGCCTTTACAACTTATGAAGACAATACCCTATCCTTTACAATTTCACATATTTTATTCCCCGTTGAAAACTTCAACCAGTTTGTCATCAATCACCAAAAAGGGGGAGATTGTAAGTGCATCTAGTGCCACCCCTAGTTGGTTTTGGAGTATTGACGACAAACCTGGTTGAGGGACTAATGTGTTTGTGAGAATTGCAGGATAACACAGGTAGAAGTCACTCATTGATTCGGTTTTCCTACCAGAGATGACCCCTAAAAATGTATGAAGACATTGAAGTCAAAGGTGGTATGTGAAGACAGTCACATTGAAGACTATGACAAGAGAAGACATCGAGTGAAGACTATGGAGCGCGAAGACTTAGTTGTTTCGTCGTTCTTTTTCTTCTTTGTTGAGTCATAGGAACCACCGTACTGTTAAGTGGGGTCCAAGTGAACCAGTCAGAATGACTGAAGTGATGCTTAACCAAAAATCCTATGTCTTCGAGCGAAGACAATGAGAGCAAATCTTATCCAGAGCTGGATAAGTCAGCTTTGCTTGTAGCCCAAGTAAAGTTGCCGTGTGTGTTTGAAATCTGACCGTTGGAACACGTGTCAGTTCCTTAGTGACCCAGGGTCATTTTGGACAAATTAGGTCAGGTTGCCTAGTGGCTATAAATAGCCCACCCCCTACAACCATAAACGGTTGGCTGCTCAGAGTTAGTGTACGACTTTTGTCGTTTGAGAGCAACCCACCTCGAAGCCTTTGAGAGAGAATTCCTTGCGAGGATAAAGCCCTAAACACCCAAAGCCAAAGAGTGTTAGGCATCACTTAAGTCTTCCTGTCTGTGTGATCTGAAGACTTATTACACTTGAGGACTGTGAATCCTCCAGCCGGTTAGGCGTCACATTCTGAGCATCCAAGAGTCATTGTGGATCGCCGGTGAGCGAAGTCTGTGAAGGTTTGGAAGTCTACCTTCAAGACTTACCAAAGTGATTGGGCGAGGACTGGGTGTCCTTAGCTCAAGGGGAATAAGGTGAAGACACGGCCTTCTGAGTTGAATCTCAGCCTCCCTAACCAGACGTACAGTTGTCACAGCAACTGGAACTGGTACAACAAATCATTGTCTTCAACGAGTCACTGGTTTCATCCTTCCCATTCCTTTACTTACTGTTGGCTCTAGTGAAGTCATTGTATGATTGCATTATCTTTTGTCTTCACTGAGTGACCGCTTGTTCTGATTGGCTTCACACTATATTCCTACCTGATCAATACTGCCTAGCTGCTATTAGTCGTTGTGCTTTCACTTCATTGAATACTTGACTATGGCTTGCTTAGTGTAGTCTACCTTTCGCTGCATGATAATAGGTTTATTTCTATCGTTTGTCTTCAAAACTTCCATGTTTTGAAGACTTTTACAAAAATCGCCTATTCACCCCCCTCTAGTCGATCACTAGCACTTTCACCATAATATAAGATCGTTTTTTTACACTAGTGTGGTACCAAAAATGCTCTTATATTTTGGGACGGAGGAAGTAGCATTTATGGGGAGTAGAGATGAGTTACATTAGGCTTTGAGCTGAAGTCTAAATTATATGTTGTTGGGATGAAACCTAATATCCTATTTCTGTGGGCTTCAATATTGAAGTATTTAAGCTGCACCAAATTAATTCAATACTCCCTTTCTCCCATATAATATAGTGCACAATGATTTTCATGGAAGTCAAAAGTCGCAAAGTTTGACCAAGTTTATAGATAAATTTATCTATTTATATAATACTCTCTCGATTCACAAATATAAGATGTTCTAGCTTTTTTCAAAATCGGATGTATATAAAACATGTTTTAACGTGACTGTTCACTCATTTTTGTAAGTACTTCATATTGAAATATCCCAAACATGTTATACTCCTTCTGTTTTTGTATACAAGGTCACTTTGTATACCTGGCTGTGCCACACCACGTTGCACGGAGTGTAGCGCATGTTAGAACGGCGCTATGCCATAGCGCCTAGGCGTCGGGCGCTACACAAAAGAATTAGCTAGGTGAAATAGTTTTATAAACAGTTCGTTTTGTGAATATGTTACGCCTTCAGGTCATTTGTGTCAATTCAGCGGAATAAGAAGCCGTGGAGAAGTGTGGGCTATTGCATTTTTTTATGGCAAGTCAACAATGTGGACGTGACGACAAAATGGGAGTGTCACAATTTTTTAATGAAAGTGTCACCATTTGGTCGGCGATCAAATGGGAGCCCGCTGCGCACCCGTAGCCCGACTCCTTTCCTTTTTTTCTTTCAGGTTTTTATTATGTTCTTTTTGCAGCACGTGTCTACATTTTCGCATGCACAATGTATATTTTTGGTATGCATTAGGGACATTTTTTATACACGCTTAATTTTTATGAAATACATGATTAACATTTTTTTAATGTCTACTTTCTTTCATACATGTTGTACAGTTTCCGTGTACATCAGCAACATTGTTTATGCATCTTTCACATTTTGAAATACATAATTAACAATTTTTTTCAAATATATGTTTTGATGTTTATATTTTCATGTATATATTTTACATTTTTCGTATACATCAGAAACCTTTTTCTATACATATTTAACATTTCTTAAATACATGATTAACATTTTTTTATATATGTCTAACGTCTACTTCTTTCATACTTGTTTTATATTTATCGTATACATCAGGAATACATCATTAACATTTTTAATAATGCCACGTACATTTTTCTTGAAACACATGAACATTTTCGTGTTACAAATAATTTTTTCTTAACGACACAAACATATTTTTTGAATGACGACAACAACTTTTGTACACTGCGCTAACATTTTTCACAACCACATGTTTACTATTTTAATCAAATTTAAGTTTTAAAATATATGTATTTTTTAAATTTAATCGGGTACGTTTAATTAAATATTTCAAAATATTAAAGAAACATGCATGATGTCATCATGACATCAACCTGATGAAAGGTACTGGGTCATCCCTCGTATGCACGGCTAGCTGGGCACAGTTATGTCTTGCAGCGAGCGGGACATAACTGTGCCCAGCTAGCCGTGCATACGATTTTTTTAAAGAAATGGCATATGTCCGATTGTATAGATAAAACCTTCAGGCAGAGTTCACACACATGACAACAACATAACAAAGTACCGCCCACCTGGGCCAACAAACACATAAGCAAACAAGAAGGCACACCGGCCCGATGAAGTTCACGACACACAGCCCAGCAACAACAATAAGAAAGAAAAAAGCGTGCAAGCCAACAACCTACAGCAACCGCGTCAGATACGCAATGATGATTAAGCTTGGGTGGCAGGATCTTGTTGAGTCAACAAGAAAGCAGAAGCCCGGTCCATGGAATTAAGCACCTCCGTTGCGTCCCGATCAATCTCTTTAGTCAATAATTTCCACAGCTGCAAGAAGATACACATTTTAAACAAACAATCAATCGATCTGTTAGGAAAGATTTGTTCGATAGTAAATTTGTTCCTAGTGGTCCACAAGGACCAGCAAATCATTGAGAACCCAAACCAGAACAACCTCTTGGTCTGGCCCTGCAACGCATACGACATAGAACGGAGTTCGGCAAAGGAGTTGGGGCCAAGAAACACCCAACCATGAACGAATATAGCACTAGGCCAACTTGGCAAGAACACACCCAAAGAAAATGTGATCAAAATTCTCAAAAGATGCACAAAGGGCGCACTGATCAGAACCAGACCCATTCCGTTTACAAATTTGATCAGCCGCACAAAACCAACCCCTAATAGCAGCTTGCCACATGAACATCTTTATCTTGGGGGGGGGGGGGGGGGGGGGTCTTAGCCTGCCAGATCGGTTTGAAATTTGGAAGTGGGGCAGCCCAATGGCTACTAATGTACTACTAGATGGGTTGCACCACGCTCACTACCTCCTCGCTCGCTCAAATCGTCGTCATTCTATTGAAATCACTAATTAAGGACTATCCCTTGCAAAGGTCGCTCCCACCTTTTTTGGGGTGCACACAAATAAATCACATTATCCCAATACTCGAGGACCACTAAACACTAACTGAAATCAGTAATCATACTACCACATTGAAATTGAGCGCGTGGTTAGTGGTCCAAGACCGCCTCTCGACAGCCGACTGGCGGCAATGACATGGCCTCGCTAACCATGGAGCCTACACACTCTGCTCATCGCCACCGGAGGCCTCTGCAAACATCGCCACCGGGTGCCAATACTCGAGGACTATCTAGACCTCCACCCTTGCGCGCTACGACTTGACGTATCTCCCCCGGATGTGGTGCTCACGTCACCGATCGGTGGACCACCACATGCGTTGCATTGCCCCACGTAGACACACCAAGGCCACGACAGCTTGGTGCTTCTTGTGCTTTGGATGTTATGGCTTGAGGGCAATGCTAGACTCTTCGGAGCGGAGATGTGCACCGAGCAGTAGCTCGGCGTCAAAATTGCAAATGAGGGCCAACTATGGAGGATGGCAAGAGCTAAGGAGTTGGACGTAATCTGGAGATAGTTAGCTCGAAATCTTAGTCGTCCTGGGCTGGAGTTGTTGGCTGCCCGATCATCACCATCTCCCCAGCGGTTGTATTCTTGGTCGTGATCTACTGCCACAATCTGTACCTATGTACATTCCCCTTCTGTCTAATATATCGGCACGCAATGCTTTTGCGTGTGCGCAAAAAAATTTGACCCCCTACTTTTTTGTAACTAAGTAGCACCTAACCATAAGGATACTACATGTGGTTCCTAGCTATGCAATAGATAATTTTATATCACGATGAAGTGCACCAACTACACAACAACCACCATCATTGTGCACGACATTTGGTTCATCTTGTACAAATATCGAGAAGTTTCACCTAGCAAGCGCGTGTGTGTGGGTTGTGGGGAGTGAGTATATTGAGATCAGATGGTCTTATACTTCCAATCTGAATGTAATTGGTGTAAGAATATTTTATGTGGCCAATGTAAATTATAGTGAGATTTTAATTAAGAGTTCTAGTCTGATGGTTGCTAGAAATAATAGATTAAAATCTGGGTTTTAATCCCCTCTTTTCTCCCTCTGTTAATCTTCACAAATTAGAGTGTATGTGTGTACGTGTGGCAAAGTCACATGACTAGAGCATGTACGTGTGTTAGTGTTAGTCTATGGATTGGCTGGTTAGTTTAGCCAATCAAACTCCAGTGCATGGATCGGCAGCAGTTTTACTAGTGCACGTGCGTGTTGAGAGCATATGGAGCCACGCCCACAAGAAGGCCCCCCAGAAGATTTTTCGGCCGTCGACATCAAAAAATCGGTCCAGTCGTGTTTTCAAGGACCCAGTTTTCGTCGGATCGAGCCAAAATTGATGCCGGCGGACCCAACCCGAACCCGACGCGCTGGGGGTTGCTCGAGGGCATCGGGCGAATCGTTTTTGGCGCGAAGAGCCGCGGACCAGCCACGTCAGCGACTCGACTCCCTTCTCGCCGCTTCGTCGTCCTCATCGCCTCGTTTCCCGCGGCGAATCAATGCCAAAGCTGCGTGTTGCACGCGCTGCCGCGCCGGTTAGCCTCCATTGATGCCTCACGGGCGGCGCAGTGAAGGCCGGACGACGCGCGTCCCCTCGGCCGCCACGCCATCAAGCCATGCGTAACGCGCCGGCCAAGCCTACCACGCGGCGCTTCTGCCTATATAAGCCGACCACCAGCGCGCCGGAGGCACGCACAGATACTCCACCGTCGACGCGCCCATTTCTCCCCCCTTCCTCCTCCCATCGTCTCCAGTTCAGAAGAATGGCCGAGCGCTTTCCAGGCGACGGCGCGGCGGCGAATGGCTTCGGGCGCCGCCATCTTCACGAGGACGAGACTCGCCTCCTTTTCGAGGCCGAGTACCCGGTCCCGCCGGACATGCGGGTGCCCGGGGCTTGGAGGATCAGCGTCGTCGGCGTGCCGGTGCCACCACCACCCACCGGGGCGGCACGGCGTGCGGATATCGCACGTATCCGCGCGTCCCTGTCGCGGGCGGCGAGGGAGGGGCCACGATACGTCCCCGACAGCCCGCTCTGGGAGCCCTATTTCCGCCGCCGTCACGTCGAGCAGCTCGAGGCCACCAACGGCGTTGTGCCCTCCGGCAGGCTCAACTCCGAGGACCGGCGCCGGTGGTGGGGCGTGCCCGGCCGCACGTTGGAGGCCGTCCTCGAGTACATCGAGGGCGGCAACACGCCGCGCCTCGAGTACCCCGCTCCCCCGTCCTTCTCACGCCGCCGTAGAAGCTCCTGGACGCCGAGGCGCATGGAGCGGCCCGGGGCGTCCTCCTCCTCGTTCGGCCGCTCGTCGGGCTCTCCCTGCCTCCGCCCCGTCAAGCCGGAGCCCCAGGACACGCCTGTCAGCGCGCGCACCCGCATCTCCGGCGTCCGCATCAGCGACTCCGCCCCTCCACTGGCCGCTTCGTCCTCGTCGAGCCCAAGCCGGAGCCCGGCCTCCCCGCGGAGTACGAGGAGATAGCCTGGCGCGGCTTCTCCGACGAGGACGCCCTGCAGTGGGCGCGGGATGACTACCTCCGCGACGAGATGGTCCGACAGCGCCGGGCCCTGGAGGAGATCGCCGCCCGCAAGCGTGGGCGCGAGGACAAGCACGGCATCGTGGTCCTCGACAGCGACGACGACGACGACGCCCCCGGACCGTCCAACCCGCCGCGCCAACCGGGGGAGGGATGCAGCAGGGACGGCGGCGGCGGAGACGACGACGGCGGCGGCGACTACACGCGGTTCTACCGCCTCCTCGGCATGTAGAACTGCAAAGGCGGGCGGCGAGCGGCGAGGTAGACGGCGAGGAGCGGCGATGGAGACGGCGGGGGCAGCTCGTGCTAGTTTTTTTTTGTAAAATATGTTTAAATTTAAACAAACTCGCCGATGTTTGCGTTAAATTTGAGCCGTGTTTGCGCCGAAATTGACTTTTTTAAAAGAATGTGGGCGCCGCGACTAGGGACATCACACCCCCAATGCGCGGTTTAGCGCCGGTGCGTCTCAGAGAACGATTTGTAGCTCCTCCTGTGGGGTCAACGGCTAGAGATGCTCTAAGCGTGTGCCTGTCCAGCCGCTAGGCAATGGATGCATGCATGCGTATGGGAGAGACGCACCGCTTCGGCAAACAGCAAAGCGACGTGACTGCAGAAGGGACGCCGGCCGTCTCCATGCGACTATGTGGCAACCGCCCACGTCCGCTCGGAAAGACAATGGAAGTTTTACTAGTACTAGTAATCACAGCACGTGCATGTGCACGTGTACCCCATTAAGGATGCATATGCATTATCCATAAATATAGGTAGGCTGAAATTCTGCCTTCAACAAGCACAAGTTTAAGCTAGTTGGCTGCTCTGGCAAGTTGCAAAAGGATTATTTGTAAACCAACCGGGCAATTGCCCCTGATCCAATTCTCCATTGAATGGAAGGGTATTACCTACCGGTCTTAGAATACACAATAGTGAAGAATACATCTGTAATTGCGTAGCAGTAGCACATGCGTTTGCAACTTTCTTAAGTTCTAGCCTATCACCCTCTCAATTTCACACGGATCAAATAAGATAGCATTTTTGCTGTTGGTGGGGGCCTTTGAAGTAGGCGTAGAAGGGCTGGTGTTGAGGCTGGCAGTAGCAGAAGACAGGAACAACAACCTTCCTTCGCTTCATTATTTGCTCAATATTTTTACCTTGAAGAGATAATTATGTTCTGAGACTGGTGCTCCTCAGGGGACTTGACGTGTCACTCACCTGTGGCATCATAAAGATGCTATAATTGTCAGAAAAACATCTGAATTTTAATAGATGTCAAGAGATCAAATGAAAACACATGCAGAACGAAAATATCAAAACAAACCATCATGAAGTAACAATACTACACTAAATGTGTACAATGGAGGAAATATGACACATACTATACTACTAACAAAAAGCGCCAATATTGTAACCAGATGATGCAATAATCATAATAAGCTAAAAAGTGGCAAATGCACAAAATGATCAAACTATGCATCATTTACCTATGCATGTATATTCTTCAACCACATAATATGTCGTCTGTGCAATATACACAAAAATAATAATTTGATTTCTTTATCAGCATGGTACATATTATAATATAGTGTGTCTATCATCTTGATAGAAAACACTACAATATATGAATAAATATATTGCAAGATCGACATCCTTCAAATTGCTTCTTAAAAAGATGGTTGAGTTTTTCTACTGTTGGCAAAAGGTGCAACTAAGCAGAGAATCATATACAAGGATACGTAATCCTATTGACTCTGCAATACCGGGACAATAAAATGGTGAAAGAAACTCATGATGAACAACCTACATAGAACCCCATACCTCTATCCTATATCCAACACCCAAAGTAGGATTATACTACATGATAGCTCGTCCGTCGTTGCAAGGAACAATCTTGTAGTAAACATTAACATGAGCTGAACAATTTTGAAGTTAATTGTATAGCATGGATAATATAAAATGGATCAAAGCTATAATTCAAGTGACAACCATGGTAACCAGAAGAGACCATTTCAGGCATTGGATGTCCTTAAGAAGGTCCTTGAAGTTCTTCTCAAGCAGCTTCTACAGGGTCTGCGGTTGCCTCAATCTGTGAAGGTCGTTAATTAAAAGCAAACTATACTGGTCCTATATATGGCAATGTGAAAAAACTACCGGTTAGAAATCATTATTTTATTGAATCTCACATGTATTTTTCTTTCTAGCTCTTTTCTCCTTATCCTGCTCCCTGAGCTCTTCTTTAGCACAAGGTAAATTCAGTAGTTGTACAGAAATTCCATCACAAATGAATGTTCAGTATAAGGAACCAGTTTTGGGATCCACACCATGCAAATTCGAATCTACTCCGGTCATATAAATTACAATCCACGTCAACTAAATTATCAAGAAATTAAAATGATTGTAATCTTCAGCCTCCCCTGCGCATCCAAGCTACAGGACCTTTCACGGTTCCACCGAATTGCACTTTGGTACTACTGAAAGTCTGGAACCCAATTCTCCTGAAACTAATTTTTTTCGTCCTATAGTGTAACAAGATGTCACCAAATACACACACATGAGCCTGTCACCAAATACACACACAGAAGCCTGGAATCACCAGCTACCACATGGATCCAATCCAGGGTGTGCGTGGTGAGAAGAGAGGGTGGATGGATTAACCCTTACTGCAATGTGGAGGAAACTTAACAAAATGCATTTCCTTCTTCTTATATTATATTTCAGATTATATATTAACTCCATGGCATCAAAATTCCCGTGCTACAGGAACCATTCCAAGAGCCTCATCATCTGCACCAAGTGAACCTCTTATGAATCAGCAGAATACATGAAGCTCATACCGGCTGCTCTAGAACATAGTCTATCATCGATGAATAGAAGGTCATAATTGTATAAGGGGAGGCTGCTCCAGAAAGTACTACATGTAGGTTGTTGATCAATTAAATAATTAAACATAAAAAGTCTGATATTTGAGTAATTGTCACGCAAGCAGAAAACTTTTATTGTTTATGAATTCTCAACAATTCCTATTGTACAGTGAGTCATGCATGAACAAAATCCCCTAAGCAGAACCCTAATGTAGGACTATAGAACCCAAATGCATGAACAAAAACCGCTGCACAGTTCAGCAATAGGAAATTAAAGAAACCGAATCATGTAGTAAAGATGCATATTCTTTGAATATGATGCTTAGCTTGGTCTGATGCTTGCAGTTTCAAGTATTCGAGATGAATAATTTGGTGGCCAAATCTGTCAAGATATGGGCGGGAAGAAAGATTTACTACTTGCAATTAAACATTCCTCTGAAGGAGAGGGAGGGTCCTCATTCCTCAAGCCGTGTGTGCAACGTTTTCCTCGCCAGAGAAGATGTGAAGAAGGTGGTGTCAACCAGAGCGCCCATGGCGGCTCTCCGGGAAATTCGTAAATGCACACAAAGTCTGCGATTCCCTATAGGCTGTATAGACAGGTTTATGCCAACAGTAGCATTCACATAATTTCGCTGATGAAACTAATCTAACTAATCAGTCTGTCCAAATATTTAGGATATATTGCGCATCTGTTACCACCTAGTTGATCAATCCCTTTGGTTGAAAGTGTAAAAGAAACTTACTTGCATTAGGCCGTCGGGAAGCAAAAGAGGACGGCTCCGACGGCGGCGACCCATGGCGAAGGGCCGGCGGGGTGGGGCGACGGGCGTGGAGACCCACGGCGATGGGCGCGGCTGCAGGAGGCGCGGCAAAGGGCCGGCGGGGCGGATCCCGGGGCGACGGCCGCGGCTGTGGGAGGCGGCTCCGGGCGCGGCGGGGCGGCTCCTGCGGCTAACGGTGGCGCGAGGCTGCGGGAGGAACGGCGGGGCGGCGAACGGCGCGGGAGGAGGAGGGGTCGAGAGAGGTCGAGGAGGGGGCGAGAGACGTGCGGGGAGGAGGGGGCGAGAGAGGTCGTGCAGGGAGGAGGGGAGAGGTCGTGTTGTCGTGTGCGGGCAGCGGTTTTTTTTTCCTAAATGGCAGGCAGATTAGCGATCGATGGATTTGGCTCGTGGTTTGTTTGCGCTAAACACCGGAGGATTAAGAGCCATTAGATCTTGTTGATGGATAGGTCTGATTGTTTGGTTCTCCGCCCTTTCTTCTTTTTATAGGGGTAGTAGATAATAACGGATGGGTGAAACAAACAAGAAATGGGCTTGATGTAACGTCATCTCGGGTACAACAAACGAGCAACTAGGGGCCGGTGGATATTTATAGGTCAACTATAAGCAAGTGTCACTCGTTGTATAAAATATTTTTGATTTTTTAATGAAACATAAGTTTTTCAATTTTTAAATTTAGAATAAGTTGTATCATCTTTTAAAATTTACGTTGAGCCAAAAATCCGTAAACATTTTTGCACATTGTAGTAGTTGTGTGGTGTTGATGTATAAACTTTCAAGTTCAGCGCGACTGCAACTATGTGGTGTTTTGTCAGAGACATGAAAGAGAAGTTTGCTTGAAGGAAATATGCCCTAGAGGCAATAATAATGTTATTATTTTATTTTCTTATATCATGATAAATGTTTATTATTCATGCTAGAATTGTATTATCCGGAAACATAATACTTGTGTGAATACATAGACAAACCAAACATCACTAGTATGCCTCTACTTGACTAGCTCGTTAATCGAAGATGGTTATGTTTCCTAACCATAGACATGTGTTGTCATTTGATTAATGGGATCACATCATTAGGAGAATGATGTGATTGACATGACCCATTCCATTAGCTTAGCACCCGATCGTTTAATGTGTTGCTATTGCTTTCTTCATGACTTATACATGTTCCTATGACTATGAGATTATGCAACTCCCGTTTGCCGGAGGAACACTTTGTGTGCTACCAAACGTCGCAACGTAACTGGGTGATTATAAAGGAGCTCTACAGGTGTCTCCAAAGGTACATGTTGGGTTGGTGTATTTCGAGATTAGAATTTGTCACTCCGATTGTCGGAGAGGTATCTCTGGGTCCTCTCGGTAATGCACATCACATAAGCCTTGCAAGCATTACAACTAATGAGTTAGTTGCAAGATGATGTACTACAAAACGAGTAAAGAGACTTGCCGGTAACGAGATTGAACTAGGTATTGAGATACCGACGATCGAATCTCGGGCAAGTAACATACGGATGACAAAGGGAACAACGTATGTTGTTATGCGGTCTGACCGATAAAGATCTTCGTAGAATATGTGGGAGCCAATATGAGCATCCAGGTTCCACTATTGGTTATTGACCGGAGACGTGTCTCGGTCATGTCTACATTGTTCTCGAACCCGTAGGGTCCGCACGCTTAAGGTTTTGATGACAGTTATATTATGAGTTTATGCATTTTGATGTACCGAAGTTTGTTCGGAGTCCCGGATGTGATCACGGACATGACGAGGAGTCTCGAAATGGTCGAGACATAAAGATTGATATATTGTAAGCCTATATTTGGATATCGGAAGTGTTCCGGGTGAAATCGGGATTTTACCGGAGTACCGGGAGGTTACCGGACCCCCCGGGAGGTATATGGGCCTTAGTGGGCTTTAGTGGAAGAGAGGAGAGGTGGCCAGGGCTGGGCCGCGCGCTCCTCCCCCCTAGTCCGAATAGGACAAGGAGAGGGGGGCGACGCCCCCCCTTCCTTCTCTCTCTCCTCTCTTTCCCTCCCGAATCCTATTCCAACTAGGAAAGGGGGGGAATCCTACTCCCGGTGGGAGTAGGACTCCTCCTGGCGCGCCCTCCTCCTGGCCGGCCGCACCTTCCCCTGCTCCTTTATATACGGGGGAAGGGGGCACCCCTAGACACACAAGTTGATCCACGTGATCATATTCTTAGCCGTGTGCGGTGCCCCCTTCCACCATAATCCTCGATAATATTGTAGCGGTGCTTAGGCGAAGCCCTGTGACAGTAGTACATCAAGATCGTCACCACGCCGTCGTGCTGATGGAACTCTTCCCCGACACTTTGCTGGATCGGAGTCCAGGGATCGTCATCGAGCTGAACGTGTGCTAGAACTCGGAGGTGCCGTAGTTTTGGTGCTTGATCGGTCGGGCCGTGAAGACGTACGACTACATCAACCGCGTTGTGCTAACGCTTTCGCTGTCGGTCTACAAGGGTACGTAGATCACACTCTCCTCTCTCGTTGCTATGCATCACCATGATCTTGCGTGTGCGTAGGAATTTTTTTGAAATTACTACGTTCCCCAACAGTGGCATCCGAGCCTAGGTTTTATGTGTTGATGTTATATGCACGAGTAGAACACAAGTGAGTTGTGGGCGATATAAGTCATACTGCTTACCAGCATGTCATACTTTGGTTCGGCGGTATTGTTGGACGAAGCGGCCCGAACCGACATTACGCGTACGCTTACGCGAGACCGGTTCTCCCGACGTGCTTTGCACAAAGGTGGCTAGCGGGTGACAGTTTCTCCAACTTTAGTTGAACCAAGTGTGGCTACGCCCGGTCCTTGCGAAGGTTAAAACAGCACCAACTTGACAAACTATCGTTGTGGTTTTGATGCGTAGGTAAGATTGGTTCTTGCTTAAGCCCGTAGCAGCCACGTAAAACTTGCAACAACAAAGTAGAGGACGTCTAACTTGTTTTTGCAGGGCATGTTGTGATGTGATATGGTCAAGACATGATGCTAAATTTTATTGTATGAGATGATCATGTTTTGTAACCGAGTTATCGGCAACTGGCAGGAGCCATATGGTTGTCGCTTTATTGTATGCAATGCAATCGCGCTGTAATGCTTTACTTTATCACTAAGCGGTAGCGATAGTCGTGGAAGCATAAGATTGGCGAGACGACAACGATGCTACGATGGAGATCAAGGTGTCGCGCCGGTGACGATGGTGATCAGGACGGTGCTTCGAAGATGGAGATCACAAGCACAAGATGATGATGGCCATATCATATCACTTATATTGATTGCATGTGATGTTTATCTTTTATGCATCTTATCTTGCTTTGATTAACGGTAGCATTATAATATGATCTCTCACTAATTATCAAGAAGTGTTCTCCCTGAGTATGCACCGTTGCGAAAGTTCTTCGTGCTGAGACACCACATGATGATCGGGTGTGATAGGCTCTACGTTCAAATACAACGGGTGCAAAACAGTTGCACACGCGGAATACTCAGGTTATACTTGACGAGCCAAGCATATACAGATATGGCCTCGGAACACGGAGACCGAAAGGTCGAGCGTGAATCATATAGTAGATATGATCAACATAGTGATGTTCACCAATGAAACTACTCCATCTCACGTGATGATCGGACATGGTTTAGTTGATTTGGATCACGTAATCACTTAGAGGATTAGAGGGATGTCTATCTAAGTGGGAGTTCTTTATGTAATATGATTAATTGAACCTAAATTTATCATGAAACTTAGTACCTGATAGTATCTTGCTTGTTTATGTTTGATTGTAGATAGATGGCCCGTGCTGTTGTTCCGTTGAATTTTAATGCGTTCCTTGAGAAAGCAAAGTTGAAAGATGATGGTAGCAATTACATGGACTGGGTCCGTAACTTGAGGATTATCCTCATTGCTGCACAGAAGAATTACGTCCTGGAAGCACCGCTGGGTGCCAGGCCTGCTGCTGGAGCAACACCAGATGTTATGAACGTCTGGCAGAGCAAAGCTGATGACTACTCGATAGTTCAGTGTGCCATGCTTTACGGCTTAGAATCGGGACTTCAACGATGTTTTGAACGTCATGGAGCATATGAGATGTTCCAGGAGTTGAAGTTAATATTTCAAGCAAATGCCCGGATTGAGAGATATGAAGTCTCCAATAAGTTCTATAGCTGCAAGATGGAGGAGAACAGTTCTGTCAGTGAGCATATACTCAAAATGTCTAGGTATAATAATCACTTGATTCAATTGGGAGTTAATCTTCCAGATGATTGCGTCATTGACAGAATTCTCCAATCACTGCCACCAAGCTACAAGAGCTTCGTGATGAACTATAATATGCAAGGGATGAATAAGACTATTCCCGAGCTCTTCGCAATGCTGAAAGCTGCGGAGGTAGAAATCAAGAAGGAGCATCAAGTGTTGATGGTCAACAAGACCATTAGTTTCAAGAAAAAGGGCAAAGGGAAGAAGAAGGGGAACTTCAAAAAGAACAACAAGCAAGTTGCTACTCAAGAGAAGAAACCCAAACCTGGACCTAAGCCTGAAACTGAGTGCTTCTACTGCAAGCAGACTGGTCACTGGAAGCGGAACTGCCCCAAGTATTTGGCGGATAATAAGGATGGCAAGGTGAACAAAGGTATATGTGATATACATGTTATTGATGTGTACCTTACTAATGCTCGCAGTAGCACCTGGGTATTTGATACTGGTTTTGTTGCTAATATTTGCAACTCGAAACAGGGACTACGGATTAAGCGAAGATTGGCTAAGGACGAGGTGACGATGCGCGTGGGAAACGGTTCCAAAGTCTATGTGATCGCAGTCGGCACGCTACCTCTACATCTACCTTCGGGATTAGTATTAGACCTAAATAATTGTTATTTGGTGCCAGCATTAAGCATGAACATTATATCTGGATCTTGTTTGATGCGAGACGGTTATTCATTTAAATCGGAGAATAATGGTTGTTCTATTTACATGAGTAATATCTTTTATGGTCATGCACCCTTAAAGAGTGGTCTATTCTTATTAAATCTCGATATTAGTGACACACATATTCATAGTGTTGAAACCAAAAGATGCAGAGTTGATAATGATAGTGCAACTTATTTGTGGCACTGCCGTTTGGGTCATATCGGTATAAAGCGCATGAAGAAACTCCATACTGATGGGCTTTTGGAACCACTTGATTATGAATCACTTGGTAGTTGCGAACCGTGCCTTATGGGTAAGATGACAAAAACACCGTTCTCCGGTACTATGGAGAGAGCAACAGATTTATTGGAAATCATACATACAGATGTATGTGGTCCGATGAATGTTGAGGCTCGTGGTGGATATCGTTATTTTCTCACCTTCACAGATGACTTAAGCAGATATGGGTATATCTACTTAATGAAACATAAGTCTAAAACATTTGAAAAGTTCAAAGAATTTCAGAGTGAAGTTGAAAATCATCGTAACAAGAAAATAAAATTCCTACAATCTGATCGTGGAGGAGAATATTTGAGTTACGAGTTTGGTGTACATTTAAAACAATGTAGAATAGTTTCGCAACTCACGCCACCCGGAACACCACAGCGTAATGGTGTGTCCGAACGTTGTAATCGTACTTTACTAGATATGGTGCGATCTATGATGTCTCTTACTGATTTACCGCTATCGTTTTGGGGATATGCTCTAGAGACGGCCGCATTCACGTTAAATAGGGCACCATCAAAATCCGTTAAGGCGATGCCATATGAACTGTGGTTTGGCAAGAAACCAAAGTTGTCGTTTCTGAAAGTTTGGGGCTGCGATGCTTATGTGAAAAAACTTCAACCTGATAAGCTCGAACCCAAATCGGAGAAATGTGTCTTCATAGGATATCCAAAGGAAACTATTGGATACACCTTCTATCACAGATCCGAAGGCAAGACTTTTGTTGCTAAATTCGGAAACTTTCTAGAGAAGGAGTTTCTCTCGAAAGAAGTGAGTGGGAGGAAAGTAGAACTTGACGAGGTAACTGTACCTGCTCCCTTATTGGAAAGTAGTACATCACAGAAACCAGTTTCTGTGACACCTACACCAATTAGTGAGGAAGCTAATGATAATGATCATGAAACTTCAGAACAAGATACTACTGAACCTCGTAGATCAACCAGAGTAAGATCCGCGCCAGAGTGGTACGGTAATCCTGTTCTGGAAGTCATGCTACTAGATCATGATGAACCTACGAACTATGAAGAAGTGATGGTGAGCCTAGATTCCGCAAAATGGCTTGAAGCCATGAAATCTGAGATGGGATCCATGTATGAGAACAAAGTATGGACTTTGGTTGACTTGCCCAATGATCGGCAAGCAATTGAGAATAAATGGTTCTTCAAGAAGAATACTGACGCTGACGGTAATATTACTGTCTACAAAGCTCGACCTGGCCGTTGGTTTGTGGGTGATAGACGGAAGCATAATCGAGCTTGATGCCCATGTTTTTGCACCAGAGTTTTACCTCGTCGGCGGTAAAGTTTGTACCGTTATCGGTTATGATGCTGTGGGGGACGCCATAACGGTGTACAACCCCGGATATGAAGTCTATCACAGGTCTGGATTCGGCCGTTTTAACAGGCTTGGCTTCTATCCATTTGGTGAATTTATCCACCATGACCAGTAGGTATTTTTTTCTATCGGTCCCACCTTTAAGGGTCCCGACCATGTCAAGCCCCCAGACCGCAAAAGGCCAGGTGATGGGTATAGTTTGGAGTGCGGTGGGTGGCATATGGCTTTGATTGGCAAAAAGTTGGCAACCAGCGCATCGTTGGACTAGGTCCTGAGCGTCTGCCCGGGCCGTCGGCCAATAAAAGCCTGTACGGAAAGCCTTGCTAACATGGGACCGAGCAGCGGCGTGGTGACCACCGAGTCCGGCATGAATTTCAGCCAGAAGGTTCCGCCCTTCCTCTTCGGAGATGCACCTTTGAAGGACTCCGGTAGCGCTTTTCTTATAAAGCTCTCCCTCATGGACTCTATAGGCTTTAGATCGCCGCACTATGCAGCGGGCCTCGTTTTGGTCCTCCGGGAGTTCCTGCCTAGTAAGGTAGGCTAGGAATGGTTCTGTCCACGGGGCGATGACTGCCATTATTACGTGGGCTGAAGGTGTAATTTCATTGGCAGAGTCTCCAATTGTGTCAGATTGTTCGGCGTCGAGTTGTGCGGCTGGGTCCGGGCTGTTATTTGCGGGTTCCCCCTCCCATGCTATGGATGGCTTGAACAATCTTTCCAAAAAGATGTTGGGGGGGACTGCATTGCGTTTTGCTCCGATGCGTGCCAGGACGTCCGCTGCTTGATTGTTTTCTCGGGCTATATGGTGAAACTCCAGCCCTTCGAACCGAGCTGACATTTTTAGGATGGCGTTGCGGTAAGCTGCCATTTTTGGGTCCTTGGCGTCGAAGTCTCCATTTATTTGGGATATCGCGAGGTTTGAATCCCCGCGTACCTCTAGGCGCTGGATACCCATGGATACTGCTATCCGGAGACCATGTAGGAGGGCCTCATATTCGGCTGCATTGTTGGAATCCATGTACATGATCTGGAGCACATATTGGACTGTGTCTCCTGTGGGGGACGTCAGGACGATGCCAGCCCCCAGTCCGGCCAACATTTTGGAGCCGTCGAAATGCATAATCCAGTTTGAATATGTGCCGTACTCTTTAGGGAGCTCAGCCTCCGTCCATTCTGCGACGAAGTCGGCCAAAACTTGCGATTTAATAGCTCGCCGTGGCTTATAGGTTATATCGAACGGGAGAAGCTTGATGGCCCATTTTGCAATCCGGCCCATTGCATCGCGGTTGTTGATAATATCGTTTAGTGGCACTTCCGAGGCTACTGTTATGGAACACTCTTGAAAGTAGTGTCGTAGCTTCCGGGATGCCATGAATACCGCGTATGCAATCTTTTGATAATGCGGGTACCATGATTTGCATGGAGTGAGGACAGTGGACACGTAGTAGACCGGCCTTTGAAGGGGGAATTTGTGTCCGTCTGTTTCCCGCTCGACAACGAGCACTGCGCTGACAACTTGGTGTGTTGCTGCAATGTACAATAACATTGGTTCGCCGGTGATTGGCACGGCCAGGACTGGGTTTGTTGCCAATATGGCTTTTATTTCATCAAGTCCGGCCGTGGCGGCATCCATCCACTCGAAGTGTTCGGTGCGCCGAAGGAGGCGATAAAGGGGTAGTGCCTTTTCTCCCAAGCAGGAGATGAAGCGGCTTAAAGCCGCCACGCACCTGGTTAATTTTTATATTTGTTTAAGGTCCTTTGGGACACCCAATTGTGACAAAGTTGGGATCTTGGCTGGGTTTGCTTCAATTCCTCTACCGGATACAATGAAGCCCAAGAACTTTCCGGCTGGAACGCCGAAGACGCATTTTCTGGGTTGAGCTTGATGTCATATTGTCGGAGGTTATCAAATGTAAGCCTCAAGTCGTTTACTAGGGATTTGACATGTCTTGATTTGACGACCACATCATCCACATATGCCTCCACTGTTTTGCCGATCTGGTTTGCCAGACACGTCTGGATCATGCGCTGATATGTTGCGCCGGCGTTTTTTAGCCCGAAGGGCATTGTGTTGAAGCAGAATGGGCCGTATGGTGTGATGAATGCTGTTGCAGCTTGGTCTGATTCTGCCATCTTGATTTGATGGTAACCGGAGTATGCGTCGAGGAAACACAACAAATCATGTCCTGCGGTGGCATCGATAATTTGATCGATGGGGAGGGGGAAGGGATCCTTTGGGCAAGCCTTGTTAAGGTCTTTAAAATCGACACACAGGCGCCAGGATTTGTCCTTCTTTGGTACCATCACCAGGTTTGCTAGCCAGTCCGGATGTTTTATGTCTCTGATGAATCTGGCCTCTAATAGCTTGGCTAGCTCCTCTCCCATAGCCTGTCTCTTGGGTTCGGAAAAACGCCGAAGGGCTTGTTTGACAGGTTTAAATCCTTTTAGGATATTTAAGCTGCGTTCGGCCAGCCTGCGTGGGATCCCTGGCATGTCTGAAGGGTGCCAGGCGAAGATGTCCCAGTTCTCTCGTAGGAACTCTCACAGTGCAGCGTCTGCATCAGGGTTCAGTCGTGCCCCGATTGAAGCTGTTTTGTTGGGGTCCGTTGGATGGACCTGGAATATGACTATTTCGTCGGCTGGCTTGAAGGATGTGGATTTGGATCTCTTATCGAGTATCACATCATCCCTGTTTACTGTGGAGCGTAGCGCAGTCAGTTCCTCGGCCGCTAAGGCTTCGGATAGCGCCTCAAGGGCTAATGCGGCCGTCTTGTTTTCGGCGCGGAGTGCTATGTCCGGATCACTAGCTAGAGTGATAATTCCATTCGGCCCGGGCATCTTAAGCTTCATGTACCCGTAATGGGGTATTGCTTGGAAGATTGTGAATGCTTCCCACCCTAGTAAAGCGTGATGTCCGCTCTTAAACGGGGCCACCTGAAACGTGACTTCTTCGGACCTATAATTATCCGGCGTGCCGAACACCACATCTAGTGTGATTTTTCCTGTGCAGCGCGCTTCCCGACTGGGGATTATTCCTCTAAAGGTTGTGCTGCTTCGCTCGATGCGGTTCCAGTCTATTTCCATTTTTTGAAGGGTTTCCTCATAAATGAGGTTCAGTCCGCTGCCTCCATCCATGAGCACCTTGGTGAGGCGAAAGCCGTCCACTATGGGACTGAGGACCAATGCGGCTGGTGCTCGGGTTGTTCGGAATCTAGGTTCATCACATGCGTTGAAGGTAATAGCAGTGTCGCTCCATGGATTTATTGTTGCAACTTGATAGACTTCGGCGAGGCTGCGGAGTGTTCTTTTTCGCATATTGTTTGATGTGAAAGTCTCGAAGACTGTGAGAACGGTACTGGTGTCCTCGGGCTGGCTTTCTGCGGCCTCCAGGATTAAGAGGTCCTCGCCAATTTTGGCCACCTGCCGGAGTATCCAACATGCTCTAAGGCTGTGAGTTGGTGTGGCGTCCTCTGTACTGTGAATTCTACAGGGTCCATCAAGCCACCTTTCCAGTACGGTTCCGTGCCCTGTAGAGGGTTTTGGCTTTTTGGTGTTTATCCCGGGTGTCCTATGATGATGCACCCTCTTAGTTCGGACGGGATTACTATTCAAGGCCGGATTATCCCAAAATTTTATTTCGTTTTTCCAGGCGCTTTCCATCGCACAGTATTTTTGTACTATGGACGCCAAGTCAGCAAAGCGTGTAATATCACGACGACTTACGGCGTTAAGGATTCCCTCGTCCGTGCAATTACTGCAGAAAATAGAGATTGCGTCTCCCTCGCGGCAATCCTTTATCCTGTTCATAACCAGGAGGAATCTAGCCCAGTAATGATGTACTGTTTCCTTGGGCCTCTGCCTGATTTGGGAGAGATCGCTTATGTTCGGGTGGGCGGGTGTCGTTGAATCTGAAACCTCACCCAATCCAAGATTCGGAGGCCGAAGGGTTTCCGAACTCTGAAGTTCGGATTCTTGGATGTTGTCCAACGAATCTAGCCCGTTGCCTGATCCTAAGCTCAGGTCTTGAGTTACATCCTCCTCTCCGTGGGTATCCGGCTTGGAGGAGTCGGGGATTCGGACGTAGCTAGTCCTTAAAATAGATGAAGGGTCGCCGCACTGCGCCTCTACCACGGCAACGTGGTGGGTGACTTGGGAGAGTTAATTTCTCTTAGATCGGGTTTAAGCCCAACCTGGTCGTAATCCGTAGCGACCCCCAGGGCGGCGATGCGATCCAAGAGCTCGTTTACGGAAGAGAGCTCCATTGGATCTAGCTGCTCGACGAGCTCCGAGCTGACGTGTAGGTTGCTTTTGATGACCCGAGAGGTCACCATCGGCGCAACAGCCGAACAGGCGGTCATGAGAAAACCACCTAGCCGGAGGGTTTGGCCGACAGCCAAGGCTCCCTTAGCAACGGCGCCGTCTTTAAAGACGGGAGGAGGCATCCTTCCTGATTGTGACGGCACAGAGGAACTCTCAATGAAAGCACCAATGTCGGTGTCAAAACCGGCGGATCTCGGGTAGGGGGTCCCGAACTGTGCGTCTAGGCCGGATGGTAACAGGAGACAAGGGACACGATGTTTTTTACCCAGGTTCGGGCCCTCTCGATGGAGGTAATACCCTACTCCTGCTTGATTAATATTGATGATATGGGTAGTACAAGAGTAGATCTACCACGAGATCAAGGAGGCTAAACCCTAGAAACTAGCCTATGGTATGATTGTTGTATATGGAGTTGATTGCCTACGGACTACAACCCTCCGGTTTATATAGACACCGGATAGGGTTACGGTTACATAGAGTCGGTTACAATGGTAGGAGATCTTGAATATCCACATCGCCAAGCTTGCCTTCCACGCCAGGGAGAGTCCCCTCCAGACACGGGACGAAGTCTTCAATCTTGTATCTTCATAGTCCAGGAGTCCGGCTGAAGGTATAGTCCGGCTACCCGAACACCCCCTAATCCAGGACTCCCTCAGTGGGTCCCAGCAGTCAGGGGGGCGAATCGTTTTTTTTCGGACACACTTCCTTGCGTGCGAAGATGTAGCTCGTGGGTCCCAGCAGTCAGGGGGCGAATCATTTTTTTCGCAAAATATAGTGGCCCGTCCGGTGGGTCCCTGCTGTCAGGTGGAGGAATAATTATTTTGCGCGTAATAAGGAGACACTTCCTTGCGGCTGCCGTGGACCCAACTGTCAGCCTCTCCACGTATAGTACTCTTCCGATGGAAGTCGGTCGTTGACCACGTTGACCATGCCGCGCCGAGAGCACTAGGGCGGTGGTCTGGACGACGGTGAGGCCTAGGAAGGGGACGACGCGGAGCTGGGGAAGACGCAGCAGTGGAAGCCCATGCGGAGAGGAGTACGAGGGTTCACTGGTTCGGCTGCGGTGTGAGGCTGCCGTCGCCACAGAATAACAGGGGGTGTGGGTGACTAGAGGGATGGCCTGGCCAGCGGTGGGAGTAGTACGGGGCGGTGAGGCCTCCGCGGCATCACAGCCGGCCATGGGAGGCAGGAGCACGCGACACGACCGGCGCTGCTTTGGGCGGCTGGAGCAAGAAGACCAGAGGTTGAAGAAGCACTATAGCCGTTGGATGGACATCGTACGATCACTGCAGCTAGAATCATTTATATTGACTAAGTTGACAAAGCCCTTGGTACGCGTTAACTTAGTAGGCCCACAGCTCGGATTTGGCAGAGAACATATAGCCCATTTGCAATTTGTAAGAATGTACAACCCATTTTTGAATTCTAATAGAATTTACTACAGCCCATTTATAGTTTGTTAAAAGTATAGCCCAACTTCTAGCTAGGACAACGATTAATAATTTCAAACAACCGCTCAAAACAGAATTCAAAAAAAATTCCCACATTTTGATGGGATCCGAAATATTTGTATCCGAAATTTCTAGTCAGGTTAAATATAATTTCAAAATAAAGTTGTATTACGTTAAAATCCAACGAAATATTGCACGCGCAACAAGTAATGAAATTAAAATTTTCAAATTCCAAAAATAATATATTTTTCAAACTAATTACGTGTTTGGTGCATAGTAACTGTCCAGTTATTATAATTACATCCCATTTATTATTTCTTAAAGTCCATTTTTTTGTTAAGCCTAATGCATACCTCCTAGGAAAGTTTGCAGCCCAGCGGGGTGGAGAATAACGAGTTGATTCGGATATTGTGTACAACTGTCGGCCCAGTTGCATTGCTGATGTTGAAAAAAGCTATTTTTTATACACAAATTAAAAAATTGTATAGATAAGGAACATTTTTTATACACACATTTAACAATTTTTAAATACATGATTAACACTTTTTAAAACATATTTTTTAGTCAACAGTGGGCCCACAGCGAGCGGAGGAGGTCACAATACACATATTTTTTAAATACATGATTAACACTTTTGCAAAAACAATTAGCCCACAGCGAGCCAATTAGCTCCAGTCGACCCACAGTGGGCCGACAGGGGCCAGTCGGCCAGCTGTAGGCCGACTGGAATCCAATCGGCCTGCTGTGGGCCGACTAGGCCCAGTCGGCCTGCAGCGGGCGGACGTTGTATTATTTTTGAAAAAAATTACCCAACGTAATATTTATGAAAATTAATAAAAAATGTATTATTTAAGAAAAAATTGCGAAAAAGGCATGTGTACTACAGTACAACCTAACATGGTTACTCAGCCCACATTCAGCGATGCCGGAAAGGCCCAAACAAGGCTTCTGTACAACTTTTTGAAGTCACTGAGCTCAATTAATAACTTAAGAAAAAAGTTAGATTAGAGTGGAACCTAATTAAAAGCTGTCACGAGAAAATAAATAATTCAACGGCTCCCACTTGTGCGTGTGTGTGTGTGTGAGAGAGAGAGAGAGATAGAGATAGAGACCCATCGGCCGATGCTCGTAAATACATCTTTCAGCCATATGCATTGCTGATGCTCAGTAAAAACTTATATAGTTGACACAATCATATAGAACATCATAGCACACTGAACTTGCATACAAAAATTTCACGCAGACGGCACAATCAGGATGGAAGCAGTGGATCGCTACGGGAAGGGCTATGTTGAAACCAACGAAGTCGTACATAACGGTTCATCGTCTTTATCAATGACGGGGAAATATCTTGAATGTTGTGCAAAGAAAACAGACAGACAACACAATAAGTTCTCCTAGCACATTAAGTTGACGTACAACCCTTTCTAAAAAAGTTCAGGTACAAAATTAGAACAGGTCACAATCAAATGTATCGGCATATCAGTGCTTCACACCCATAGCTCGGATTTAACTAGTATCTGACAAGATCCAGTTGTTACCTCAAATTAGAGCACATCCAGGCAGCCAGCCCTGCCTCTTCTCCTAAAGAAGCAGTGGCCTCCGCCGCGCGATGGAGTAGGCCCTGTACCATCCATCGTTCCGAGCAACACGGGGAAAGTCTGACGTTGACTCCTGTAATGGACGTCATCGACGGACCCTGGCACCAGCGGCGGCGGCAGGACTTTGATTGATGGATTGACCACTTCTTCAACATGCACGGACACTCGATACAAGCACATCCCTAACGTGGTCCGCGACGGCCTTGGTGGCGGCGAATAGTACAACCCCGGTTCCTGCACCGGTATCTCAACACCAATCACCTTCGGTATGGTGGACGGCTTCTTCATCCATGCCATAACCGTCAGAGCCCAGTTGTCTGGAGGAACAAACATACTTACGAGCTCACCTCCAAGGTCGTTGATAAGCTCGTTCATGGACTCGCTGTTCCAAGGACGTCGAGGCATGCCATGGAAGGTAAGCTTTGTTAAAAACTCAAGCTCAGAGGGCACCGAGCCCCATCCTGGGTGCCACCGATCAAAGCTCACCAGCGCACCATCGCATAACAAACGCCGGGAAGATTCGAACACACGACTGCAGTCGAAAGTTGTCTGGAACCTGACGAAGAAATCAGCCGGTGGCGGACAGACTTCGACGAGCAAGTCACTTATTTGGATGCCGTGCGCAATGCCAAGAGCTTTGACAAGGTCATCCGACGAGATGGGAGGCCGGTCGTTGTTGATGGTTACCATCAGCACTTTGCCGGCAAACTGGTCATCAAGCACCGCCATGCCACTATTGAGCGACAGCACGCAGCGACCGAAGGCAGGACGGACCTCAGGATCTCCGGCTTAGAGATCCGTGTTGACCGGCGACATGATAGTGCGCTTGAGTACATTGAGTACAGGAGGGGGATTTGGGGGAACTGGAGTAGGAATCGAGATTCCAGAGGTGGGGGAGGGGCGGGAGACTGCGGATGAAAAGGTAGCATGAATTTCGAGCATGCGCCAATATGCTCTCGGCGCGCAAGTGCACGAAAACACCAGTGGCGCCCACATGTCAGCCTAAGAGTCCTTATTCATTCTTTTTTGGAGAGCCCGGCCTTTTTTCAGGATCTTTTGAGAGTCCGGCCTGAGAGTCATAATTGACCTGTTTGGCATTGCGTTACTACTCGGCCCATATTCAACGACACCTCATTGCCCAAACAAGTGTACATCATCGAAAAGACACTGAGCTCAAATTATATAACTTGAAAAAGGAGATATACTCTGAACACTGGAGAATGGTGATGCCCTCATTTAGCCCACCAGTAGTTCGAGACAATAAACAGTTCCAAACAACGATATATACAACATTCAAACACTGACTAGTGACTACTACTGACATAAATAGCAAGACATGATAGTTCATAAGAAGTCTTGCTACACCACCAAAACGCACCCATCTGCAGCGCTCAGACTCTCGTGATCCAGACGAGAATGACATTCTAAACAGAAGCAACTATTGCATATTAAGAGTGACATAGACGAGGATGACCAAATGAAAAGGAATATGCATAACAAAAGAAAGAACTATCCATCCAGAACCAGCAGCAAAGACAACAAAGTCATTCGAAGAGATGATCCAACACCATCATAACTTGCAGCCCCGCTTCAGCGACCAGTGATTCGGAGACACTAGTACTCCACCCTTTTGATGCAACAGCCCAATTACCTATCAACCTGAAGATTCGAACCACATCACTGCCTGTCGTAATTGAGACATCCAAGGATCAAAGTTAATCCGGATGCCTTTGTCATTCTTACCTTCTTTTGGCTGCAGGCTGTATCATTGACAATCAGGGGAGTTTGCTCCTGAACTCCTAGGGCTCACCGTGTAGACACAGTTTTCCATAGCAAACAGAGCCTCTCTGCCATCAAGGTCCTTGCCAACGGTGATATCCTGGTTAATCGGATAATTGAGTCCGAGAAACAGAGAGTGTGAACCAAGGCTGTTTACCCGCCTCCAACTAAAAAATCCTAAAGGCCCCAACAAGCTGGTATCCTTCTCATAGACGTAACAGCCACTGTCCGGATACTCACGTATTACACAGTGCTTGTATACAGTGGGGTTTTTGCAATATAAATTTTCTGGCTCATGTGTCCGAATGATCATCAGTCTTTTGTCGTCGTCTGATCGAGCGAGGAACCAGTTGTGTTTCCCTGTTTTTGGCAAAGGTTGAGTGATTACAAAGGGAAGTAACTGTAGGGACACTGCATCATATCAAAAAGGACAGGCATTGTTAATGTAAGATCAGCATTGTTCAGAGTATGAGTAGGATAATGCAAGAAACAGCATTGATATGTCCCTGTTGGAACTGGGAGGAAAATACAGGGAAATGTATACTGGGTTCGAAAATATAGAAGTGCCATGCATGGTTATACTCATGTTATCTCGCAATCGATTCTTCACAGGAAACTACCATGTCATGCATGTTATGTAATGATGTTTTGTCCTCACAAACAAATTCTTCAAGGTAACTAACAGACCATGCATTGTTATATACTCGTGTTCTGTAGGCAAAATTTTTGTGAGGATATATTCTAGCCATTGATTGCTGAAGGGCGAATATAGGTATGTATACATGGTAAGCATTGCAGGATTTCACTACTTCCAAATATAGAGTTCTCCATATGCACATTTACTTCCCTAATGTATGGTTAGATGAAACCAACAGTGTGGTGCATGTTTCTACATCATGAAAATGAGGAAACTAACATGGCCATTGATACACACTCATATTTAGTAGTAGTATATAGATTACTGTAAAATAAGGATAATATCCATATATTCCTAACCGTTTGATTATTCAGGGTACAAATTGGCTGTAATGACATGGTCACAATCGCATGAATTAACTCATTCCAAATATAGCTGATTTACGACGTCTCTAATACATTGCCATAGTTCTACTCAAATTCTGCTCAAACAGAGATATGCCAATCATCACAAAAAGTTCAAACAGTGTCATGGCGTCATCATTAACATGAGAGGAAACAACTTACACGCGCCGTCCCAGCAATACGTGGTGCCATCTGCTTTGTCGATCGCATAGATGATGCCATTGTGTTCAATAGCATCACAGAAGTGTGTATCAGCTTTGACGATGATCCACTGCGAGCCGAGTTGTCTCTAGCTAAACAAGGCACCGTCGTAAAGATAGGCGAGTCCGCGGTCGAACAAGGCAATTAGCTTGAAGTCTGCGTAATTCGCATGTCGTGTGGGCACTTGGAAAATTACAATCTTCTGCAAAACAAGGTCCGTCCAACTGACGTAGTAATCTAGATGACTTGGACCACGATGGTAATACTCTATGTAATCCAATGGAGGAAGGATAATCTCATGGGAGGTCTGGAAGTTCACGAGCACCAACTTTTTACCGTCTTCTCTGAAGGCAGCCATCCAGTGGGAGTTCATGCCGACCCAGTACATACCTGCCAAGAAGTTTCGGGCAATGGTGATCGGATCAATGTCGAGGGAAATGATGTACGGCGACCCACTACATACCTGCAAAGAAGTTTTGGCTAATGGAGATCGGATTGAAGTCGAGGGGCATCATGCACGCCTCCATATCATGGTGAGCCAATCTCGCAAGACCAGATAGCAGCAAGCAGGGTGTCTTGAAAAGCTTAGGCCTCGCTTCGATGATGGCCGTGTGCATGTCCCTCGAGCATGCAGCCAGCCGCAGGGCGCTCAACATATCCATACACGAACAACAGAGGTCGAGGATGTCACTGGGGAGATTGCTCCAATCGCGGCTCATATGGATGCTGCGCGGTTCGCGTTCGGCCATGGTGGAGTTTGGAAGGGGGCTTGATTTACAGGGGAGAAGGATGTCGGTGCTGGAGCGGCTAGCGAGGGAATAGTGGTACTGGGGGAGGCGAGTGAGGCCACGGTACACGGGGGCACAGTGAGATGGAGACGGAGAAGGAGATGGAGAAGGAGTGGTGCTATGGGAGCGGAGAGGGAGACGAGGCGAGGCGCCAATGTGCTGTACAGCGGTGGTGACAGACTGCACTGTGCACAGGGTGAGGCTGACTTTGGTAACCCGAACACGCCGCCTGGACTAGTGTCAGGCGCAGGGTGTTGTCACTTCACTGTGAGGACCGGATGAATAGTATTTTGACCATCAAGTGTACCACAGTTGTACTACTACTACCAGTAGGTACATGAGTACTCCAGTATGATCCATATTGCGAGCAGAACCAAATTCTCGTGCATGCCCAATCAACGCTCTGTCACGATGCATGCAGTGGTCGTTCTGGTGCATCAAGGACGGCATGCAGATCGTTCCACACTTGAGAAGAGGAAAAATGGAAAGGTAGAATGCGGCAGTAGAGGAAGAGAATGCTGGCTAACGAGGCTGGGAGGGGATCGAGCAGGAAGTTAATGCTAGACGCATAAAGGTTTTGGGAAAACCTGATTTTTCATAAGGTGACTTATACTCACCTAAACGGAGGGAGTATTCCTTAACCACAGAATGTTGTGTCTCCCACTCACGCGCTCAAAAAAAACTACGACACATTTCTTTATCTGTTTGCATAGGTCCCAGGATGGGCACGTACACGAACAGGTACGACTCATCAGTCTACCCGCATAGCCTTTTCGTTTAGTCTACCTAGCCGTCTAATCAACTGCCTGCATGCCACTTCTCTCATTTACTTCTCCATCGGGAACCGATTCTCCTCGGCTTCTTCACCTCCCATTCATCTTCATTTGCATCCAAACCACACTATGTTCACATTGTTTTAACCTCTTTAAATAATCATCTACTACTTCAATTAGACTAGCCATCTAATCCTAATTCTCCAAACCATAGCCCTCCGTTCCAGCGGTTCCAAATGGCGATAGAGATCGAGATGCAGGTTTTTAGCGTCCAACATGTCCTCGTGGAAGGCTCGATGCGCATAGTTGCCACCGTCACCGTCCACCCAAGGGTTGTTCAGCAGTGGATCAACAATGTATCCAACTCCCTCGAAAAGGTAGAGACGAGGGTCATCGGTCTCGACACAGAGTACACGGAGCGTGCCCCTGGGAAGATCTAGCGCGCCGCCATCCTTCAGCTGTGCTTCGAAGATGATGTTTTGGTGTACCACATCATGCACTCGCCCTCCATACCAGGTGAGCTTGACGATTTCTTGTCTCGGGAGGACGTATACTTCTATGGGGCAGCCATCAAAGGGGACAAACAGAAGCTGGAGCCATACAAGCTTGATTTGAATAGCATCGCTAACCTACAAACCAGAATCAAAATTCCTGTAGAAGTTTGTGATAAACAGACACCATCCCTATTCGACGTAGCAAATTTTGTGCTCGGTACAAATCTTCAGAAGGGTGACGAGATGGTGGCATTAAGGTCGTCTGGATGGGACAATTATCCCTTGACGTACGAGCGGATAAAATATGCTGCCCTCGATGCTCGTGTGAGTTTCGAGATAGCTGCAAGGTCCAAAGAGCTTGTTGCGAAGCCGTCTCCCACAGAGAATGGGAAGAAGAAGAAGAAGAAGAAGAAGAAGAAGAAGAAAAGGCTGCACCAGCAGGAGGGCATTATGGATGGATGAACTATTTCCTCTCTTGTAAAAAAAATTATTCCCTCTCGGTGTATATTGATATAGATGGACTATTTCGATGGTGTGCATGTCTTTGGAACAGAGTAGTAGCGTGGGTCCGCTTGACTATAAGGAACTATTTATCCGCATATATAGCTTTCTCTGCTACTCCTTCCAGTGATCGGTATGCAGTGCATGTGTCTGTAGACATGACAGCTTGTACATGGAAGTTCAACTACGACGACCATCACGTTTCATCTCGCGATTCCCACGACGCCTCTCCAACCCACGGCACCACGCCCCCCAATGTGCGCCTCACCCCTCTCGGTCGCACCGCCCCTCTGCCTTTGTGTGCATGAAATTTTGTGGGCCACCTAAAATGCGGCGAGCATCAAGTTTCTACCACAGCCACCTATGATTCCCACGACGCCGCTCGAACCCATGAAACCACACGTCCCCCGACCTGCGGCTCACCCCTCTTGGCCCCACTGCCCATCTGCCTACGGGAGCATTACATATGGACGAGTCACCTATCGGGTCCACATGTTATTGACTCAAAGGTAGGTGTAGTAAGGCGCTGAAGCTCAGTCCCGACGGCTCTAAGAGGGAAATGTAACTCCTGCGCCAGCGCTTGTGGTGCTCCCGCAGCACGAACTCGTGCCAAACTCGAGATTTGTTTCTTTACTATACATGCACGCAATGATTTAATGGACATTGTAATCTCAACATGTGATGGGGAGCTCTAAATTTTAATTTGAAACTTATAAAACGAAAAGATTCAAAACAAATAAACTGGGAGAGAGGGAGTATATCATAGGATGTGTCCCATACAAAACAAGTCCCCTGGTTTGTCACTGCGCAGATGCGGTTAGAAAGGAGCACAGCGTCTTCCTACTCATACGGCAACAAATCGGCCGCAGACAGCATGGTCCGCCTTTGACCGCCATGTGCAAGGTTCGTGCTATCTTATTCAATCTCACCGTGGTTCCATCATACCAATTCATGCGGTGGCCCGTTGCATGGCTGATCCCAATGTTGGACAAAGGTTCTACGGGAACGGTTTCACCGTTGTAAATGTTGTGCAAATTGATGTTGGTACCCTCCCGTACATATGCAAGCCAATCTCCACTCGCACCGAGCCTAACCTATGAAACAGTGGGCAGGGGGAGAATTAGGAAATGGACACGAAAGTAGTCTTTAGAATGCATTTACTATGTGATCAAACTCATCTTACCTGCTCATCGGAGGAAATCCGAGTGCCCCTCAACGTCGGCATCTCAAGGGGCGTCAACTTGCAACTACGGCCACGCCGCGCTGGAGAGACCCCCAAGGAAACATCCTCGTGCGTTCCACGGAACATCAAGATGCATTTGTATGAGTAGTTTATCTTGTGATAGAAAAGGATGAACGAGGGAAGGCCTCTAGAGATAGAGATGGACACTACTACTACCAATGTGCTGGCCCGTGCGTTGCAATGGATCCAAAGTAGTAGAATAATACTTGTTCACGTGCTTGAAATATAAACACTCTAGTTTTGATATACATGTGTCAGCAGACATGACAGCTTGTCCATGGAAGTTGAACCACGGCGACCATCATGTTTCTTGTTTCTACCACTAAGCCACTGAAGTTCGGTCCCGTGGGCCCCGAGAGGGAAATGTAACTCCTGTGGCAGGCCTTGTGGTGCTCCCGCAGTACGAGCTCGTGCCAAAACTGGAATTTGTTTCTTACTACTACCAACTAGTACTAGTAAGGTACACGTGCATTGCACGCATGAGATTCTGGTGGTTTGTGCATTATGCTTCTACATGTGGAGCTTTCTGGATTATAACATGTGGCAAAATCTGGTGGCATGTAAGGTTAGGAAAGTTTGATTAACTTAGGCCAGTGTTTGATTCAAGCCACACCTTAGGCAAGCCACACTAAGGCCCCACATGACATACACACAAAAAATGTGGCAAGATTCCCTTAGGCTTGCCAAC
The DNA here is from genome assembly GCF_003073215.2 of Triticum urartu. Taxonomy (NCBI): domain Eukaryota; kingdom Viridiplantae; phylum Streptophyta; class Magnoliopsida; order Poales; family Poaceae; genus Triticum; species Triticum urartu. The sequence continues at coordinate 530,014,575 of NC_053022.1, read as the reverse complement.
TTGTTTCTCTCATTTTGAAGAACTAATAACTTTGCCTAAGCTTAGTTGTGGCAAAGTTAGGGTCTGTTTGATTCAAAGGATTTTCATAGGATCTTTGAAGGATTAGAATCCTTAGGAATTTTTCCTACGTTGGCCGTTTGATTCGTAGGATTGAATCATGTAGAATATTTTCCTAAGGATTCATTTGTACTACGTTTCACAGGAATTCTAACATGCACTCCAACCTCTTGAAAGAAATCCTTTGTTTTTCATGTGACACAATCAAACAAACTCAAATCCTATAGGGATCCAATGAACATGCCATTCCAATCCTACTTTTTTCCTATTCCTGTGTTTCTGCAATCCTATGAATCAAAGAGGCCCTTAGTCATGAATTAAGTTCAACCATGGAGTCTTCTAGATTATACATGTGGCATAATCTGGTGGATGATATCCAACGGCCAGTAGTGCTCGGATTTACCATCTTTGTACCGTCGGATTGGCTTCATCCAGCGACCAACTTTCAAAGTTTTTCACACACTATATAGGGGGTATAGATAAAGATGTGCCGGTCCGTTGCAATGGATCCAAAGTATATATATCTATTTAGTGGAGTGCACTCTAAACACATTATCTATTTATTTTTCTCTAACCTTCCATAGCCATGCAACCAAGCCACATAAGCTTCATGGGTGCCCCCCACATCATATTATTCATACTACGTTGATTGAAAAATAGATAAATCGCCCAAAACAAGATCTTCCCGTTTTTTGTTCCTACGATGTTGTGTCGTGCACGTACCTACTAGTTGTATAGTGGTAGTACTAGTAATATAGTATTAGGAGTACAAACTTGGTACTAGTAGGAGTAGTACTAGTACGGAATGCTCCTAATCTATCAACAAGCCCCGTCTAACACCAAATTTCTTGGCTTCTGTGCTACAGCTAGATCTTCCCTCGTTTCTTTTTTCCAACCCGGCGGCGGGCGGGGTGTCTGTTTGCTCAACGGTGGTCCCACATGAAAGTGAAAATGCTAGGCAACACACCATCCCTAAGCCATGTGTCGTGCCGGACGGGCTGTGTTGTACTCCCAATTCCCGGGCGTGTGGGGGTGCGACGTGAACGCGGCAGGCCTTTTCCTTTTACCAGCAATGTGCTCGTGCGTTGCGACGGATCCAAAGTAGTAGAATAGTAGTATTTGTTCACAAATTTGAAACAAATCACTATTGTTTTGATATACTCCTAATATATTACTCCCTCCATACCTAAATATTTTTCTTTTTTGAGATTTCAAATGGACTATCACATACGGATTATATAGACATATTCTAGTGTTTCTAGCAAGATGCCCGCGCGTTGCACGAAGTTGATGGAAAAGGTAAGCACAACTTATAAATTGACGGATGGAGTACTAGTTACAGTGATGCATATAAGCAAAGGGGTCACACATGTCGGTATTAAATGGAACGAGAATGCAACAGCACAGAATTAAGGCCACGATGATGCGATCGCAGTGGTGGTTACAGAAGGTAAGAAGAAAGATGGATCCACGAACGTACGACCTCCTCCTCCTCAACTTAGTGCGCCGGGCCACCGACCGGCGGCTAAGGAGCGGCGGCTTTTGTGGCGAGGTCGAGGTGCTTCTCAGCAAAGGCATCCAAGGCTTCCAGCCGGTTGAGGAAGGCCAACGTCGTAGCGTTCTCACTGGCCTTGTAGATACCTATGTACACGATTTCCTCATACATGTGGATGTGTAGGTCGATGAATTCTTTTAGGGCGAGGTGCCTCACGGTGAGCGCGACCTCCAGGTGGACATTCTTCGTGGCGTCGGCGGGCAATCGCAGGGCCACCAGCGCTTGAAAGAGGTTCCGGCCATGGAGGCCGATCAGGGTGGTAGGCAATGAGGAGCCCGGGCGCGCGGGCTGGAGGAGTACGGCGATGTCGTCCGCGAGCTTCTTGAGGACGGTGAACTTGTTGCTGGTGGCAACGATCATCTGGTCCAACTGAGAGTCATAGTTGGCGTCGAAGGCGGCCATCCACCAGCCGGTCTCCAACACCGTCTGGAGACGATCCTCGGCGCCATGCCGCAGGCCGGCGTCATGGACCATCTGGCGCAGCCGCTGGCCGCTCACGAGCATCGCCGCCATGGGTCTAGAGTGAGCTCTTTTGCGCTTAGTGTAGGTGCTTAGGCAAATGCTTAGGTGCGTACGATGTGGTAGATGCATTGGAATGGAGGGGCGCCTTTATATGAGTGCAAATTGCGTTGCATTCACATCGTGCAGCCTCTTTTCCCGGACCTCCTCCCATTACTTCCCTCATGCATTAATTGAAGGAGGATGCATTGGCCATTCAACATATCGGGAACCGCTACTCCCTCCCTCGTCTGCATTAAAGCCGTATCAGGAACTGCGCCGCTCGCTGTCAAATCGAATACTCCCTCCGTCTAGGTGAGTATTAAGTCATCTTACGAAAACCAAATAGTAAACACATAGGCGTGGTGCATTAACTCTCATGTAGTTTCTTATTTTTGACATAAATAAAGGAATCAACCAAGAAGAGATGTGGGGCTTGTATGCTTTTAATGACTTGAGACTATCAAACATGACATGCAGTGATCAGTTCGTTGCACAAGAACAAATACATCCCACGTCAGCACACACGCATCTTATATAGCATCACATCCAATGGCTATAAAAGATGAATGAGACCAAATTATATCTCATCTAGATGAGTTCTAGCAAAACTGTATTAATAAACTTAGTACTCCTGCGCCATGTATCATATATTAGTATCATGTAGTACTTTATTTATTTATGAGGTATCCAGATGGCACTGCACCACCAAGAAAAGAGGGTAACATCAAAATTATGGACTACTTTTTTGAGTATGTTGGTAAGGTCCGGTCATAGTCACTTGTTGAAATCTCTAAATAGACAAATACTCCCTCCGTCCGGAAATACTTGTCATCAAAATGGATAAAAGGAAATGTATCTAGACGTATTTTAGTTTTAGATACATCTCTTTTTATCCATTTTGATGACAAGTATTTTCGGACGGAGGGAGTAGAAAACAGAGTTGGTGATGATGGTGTGCGTGCTATCCTGCAATACAGGCCGTCGAAATTATATCTAACGGATAGGAAAGAAACTATGGCAATTTTGCAAAAATATACCCACACGTCTCTCCATGTTCGCAAATAAGGCCTTCCCTCGTTCAACCTTTTCTCTCACAAGATAAACTACTCATACAAATGCATCTTGATGTTCCGTGCAACGCATGGGCAGCTAGCTTATTTCTTTTAAAATAGTTGCTGCGATAATTGGGTTGAAGTGCTATAATTTTATGTCTGCCCCGAATGATTTCAGATTCACTGGTAGTAACAAAGAAAAGGTTGCCTTGTTAATTAACAGAAAACAGGGTGAAAACTATCACATGAGGCCGGTAAAAACAAGGCACACTGGGTTCAGCGTCATCGTCACTACAGCTGTGCGCGCGCGAGAAGTCTACATATCGAGGGGGTTACCGAGCGAGGCACCGAGACACAATGTTTGAGAGAGAAACCAATTGACAGATTATGACCTGATCAAGTTGTCACCCTTATGCTGTCATTGTTGGGGGGAGGAGAGAAAGACGTATCGAGAGTGTGCGCGGTAGGCACAGAGGCACAACTAGCGAGTGTGTGTGTGTGTTTGAAAGAGGAGTAGATAGATTATTATCAAGATTGATGTGCCACCCTACTAGCTCCTTCGGTGACGGGTAGTGTGTGTGTGTATGTTTGAGAGAGAAGCCAGTCGATAGATTAGTATCAAGATCGAGGTGTCACCCTACTCCTTCGGTGTTGGGAAGTGTGGGTGTGTGGGGAGGGGGCAGTGACACTCACATATCTCTACTCTTATAAAAACAGAGTTGGTGATGATGGTGTTCCTGCCATCCTGCAATATAGGCCATCCAGTTTATATCCGACAGACAGGAAGGAAACTATGGCAATTTTGCAAAAAGATACCCACACCCCTCTCCGCATTTGCAAATAAGGCATTCCCTCGTTCATCCTTTTCTCCCATAAGATAAACTTCTCATACAAATGCATCTTGATGTTCCGTGCAACGCATGGGCATCTTGCTAGTAGGGAGAAGAAGTTTGTGTGACACATATCTAGCTATATTAAGGGATAGGTAGATAGCATATGTGTGAGAGACATTAGTGGCTGTGGGTGGGCGGAATTAAAGGGGTGGGCGTGTTAGACATAGAGAGTGTGTGTGTTTCTGTGTGAGAGACTTGTAGGACGGGGTAGAAAGACGAATTTAACCCTGACGGAGGGAGAGAAATACATGAAGTGCGCGTGTGTGATTCCGATGCCCACAGGGAAATGAGATATGTATGCGTGTGAGAGAGATTGCACAATTCATTCACGTATCACTATCTAGCAATCGTGGACGTGCATCGCTTGAACATAAGTCAATATCTACTTCGTATCGTGGCCAAAGGTTCAATATCGATTCAACGCTATAAAGATTGGACACTCACATATCACATTTTTTCTATTTAAATAAGCCTTTTTAGTTGTGCATGCCAAAGTTACAGTGATGTTTCTTCAAACAAAGAATGTAGCTATCATGAACATGCACCATTGTTACTCTTGCATTCAAATTCATTAGTCTTGGATGATTTAAGTTTCTATTTTTAAGTAATATATGTAATATTCATATATGAATTCAACGGTACGCAATTTATGAAATGGAGGCTATGTAATCATATGAGGTAACACTTTTAAGTAGCTGACTACAATATCCATTTCTTTTTGTGCGCCTCTACACTAACACGTCAATGCATTATGTTTAAAGTAAATAACCAATGGCACTAAATTATCTATTTACACGAGAAATACATAGGCTGAGCGTTTGATCCCTTTTTTGTGAACACGCCACTACACCCGTACGATTGGCCGCGCCCGTGTGAACGTCCAAGTTATCGGCGCATCATCCCGAGTTATTGTCTTTTTTCTGGGGTGGACTTCACACCAGTTATTAACTGCTGATGCGTGCCCCGTGTACACAGTCTAGCATGACCTTCCCGCTAGCACGGTCCAAAATTAGTTGAAACTGGAGACGAACGATCCCGCGGGCGGCAAAATCTCCCGCCTCCTTCTAAAATTTTCGCCACCTTAGTCTTTAGCATGCGAAATCCCCCTTTTGTCCTTGGTGCACGGAGACCAACAGTTACAATACCTTCCTCATCTACATGATAGGTCGGGGCTGCTTTGGTAACTTCCGGTTCCCCCACTACACGGCACCCCCATTTCCTCTCCCCCTCCCGCAAAAATGACTAACTCCACAGCACCAGAGCATCTTACATCACGCCGTCCGTACTTCATCGCCCTTTCTCCCCTCCCCTCTCGAAACCCTAGACTGCACATCCACTGGCGTACCATAGCCCATTCACTGCCAGCGGCATCCACCTCGCTGGATCTGCTTCTGCGGCCGCATCTACCCCTCCCACCTCCCCTAGAAACAAGTAGACTGCTCATCCACCACTGTACCACAGCCCATTCAGTGCCGGCCTTGTCCATGGCACCGGATCTGCTTCGTCGGTACTCCCGTCAACCGCCGCGCATCTGCAGCGGCTCATTCGTACTCCCCACCGGAGACGCTTCATTGACAGTGTGTTATATCGACTAGAGGGGGGTGAATAGGCGATTTTTATGAAATTCTTCACGGAGGAATTTTCCGGAGAGGAAATTCCTTAGCGAAGAACTACTAGCAGTGGAATAAGTACTCAAACGTAAACATAACAGAATACAAGCATAGTCTACATGATGAAATGAAGACAGTCACAGAGTACAGGAAGCGTAAACACAGGATAACACAGGATGAAGACAAACAGACTGAAGAAATTAAACTGAGGAAATTGAGAAAGTCTTTAGTCAAAGTCTTCTAACACAGATATGAACAAGCACACAACACGGTTATGAGGAAATGAAAGAGTTGAGGAAATAGAACCAGTGAGCTTGGTGAAGACAATGATTTGGTAGACCAGTTCCAACTACTGTCTCAGTTGTACGTCTGGTTGGAGCGGCTGAGTATTTAAACTCGAGGACACATAGTCCCGGACACCCAGTCAAGGACACTTAGTCCAAGACACCCAGTCCTCACCGTATTCTCCTTGAACTAAGGTCACATGGACCTCGTTCAATCACTCATGGTAAGTCTTCAGGCGACTTCCAAACCTTCACAAACTTGGTCACTCGGCGATCCACAATTCCTCTTGGATGCTCTAGACCATGACGCCTAACCGTCTGGAAGAAGCACAGTCTCCAAAGGTAACAAGCGTCGGATCCACTCAGGATCAATCTCTTCAGTGATGCTCAATCACTTGGGGTTTGTAGGTGTTTGGGTTTTTGGTTTTTGGTTTTTCCTCACTTGATGATTTTCGCTCAAAGTCCTCGGAGGATGGGTTGCTCTCAAATGACAAGTGTCAGTTTCTCTCGGAGCAGCCAACCAGCTAGTGGTTGTAGGGGGGCGGCTATTTATAGCCTAGGGAGCAGCCCGACATGATAAGACATAAATGCCCTTCAATGATATGACCATTAGGTGGATAGATATTTTGGGACAGCTGGCGCATAGCACAGCAACGGTCAGAATTTTGAGTAGCAAAATCCTCAGGGCTATCATGTTCCTCACTGTGTAGGCAATCCACACTGGCGAATTCCTAACTCCTCAGTCAGGACAAATTCCTCAGAGACCAGAAGAACTTCGTCTCTGTCACTGAAGAAATTGACTGAACTATATGAGATTTCCAATGGCTTCACTCGAAGGGATTGGTAGGTGTAGGATTTTGAGTTGAGCATCACATGGAAATTTTTCCTTAGTATTTCCTCGACCCCCTTTAACAGTACGGTGTTTCCTATGACTCAAGAAAGAGAAAATGAAACTACGAAAACAAAAGTCTTCTCGCTTCATGTTCCTAGAAAGAATACCAAGTCTTCAAGGTCACACCAATTTCTTCACTTTCAAAGTCTTCAGAAAGTCTTCAGAATACCAAAATCTTCAGTCGAGGATATTCATTTTTAGGGGTCGACTTTTCCTGTAAATATCAAACTCCTCATAGACCTGTGTACACTCACACACGCATTAGTCCCTTAACCTATAAGTCTTCAATACACCAAAATCACTAAGGGGCACTAGATGCACTTACAATCTCCCCCTTTTTGGTGATTGATGACAATATAGGTTAAGTTTTCAACAGGGATAAACATATGAAGTGTAAATACTGATATTGAGGAATTTGATTGCAAGACATAGAAGAACTCCCCCTGAAGATGTGCATAGTGAGGAATTTTTTTTTGAAGCAATGCACACTTGAAGAGTTGAATCATGGAGATCTCCCCCTATATCTTGTAATTCATACACGCATTTAACATATAATATGAAGAATTTGAAATGCATGATGAAATATGGTGCCTGATGAAATTCAACATGCGTGCAATAATATTAACGAGGAATAAGCATGCAGAATAGTGCATCGAAAGTATCAGAGCACAGTGCATTAAAAGTATCAGAGCACCATCGGGTTTAAGATTACAACTCGATCCAATAAAGTTTCAGAAGAACGAGAGTTGTAACTTAGCAAAAAAATGCCCATATAGTAGACCCGCTTGAAGACTAACTCATATTTCTCCCCCTTTGTCATCGAATGACCAAAAGGATCGAAAATGAGGACTAACGCCCCTGAAGATAATCATGTTGATGAAGGAGCGCCAGCGTTGTTGGGGTCGTTGGTTGATGTAGGGCCTGCCGCAGTGTCGTGCAAATCTTCATGTTCATCAGTGTCGCGTGATGAAGAATATGAGCTGGCCACCAGAGAAGGAACCTTGACCTTCTTGATTTTCTTCGGTGGAGGTGCAAACCAGTCAAAATCTTCATTGAGACCCATGTTCTTCAGATATTCTTCACCATACAGATGTGACAGGATTTCCCAGGTGCGACCGAAGACTTGATGGAGGTAGTAGTGGTTTTTCTTCACTGCATTGTGTGTGGCAGTCATGTTGTGAAGAATTGAACCAAACTAACGCTTAACCCATTTGTGATTTCGACCACCTTCTGGTGAAGACTACGCAGAAGTTCACGATCAGTCATCACGCGCGGAGCAGTGGCGTGAGGAGTGGACTTGGGTGCATTGGCAAAGTTATGTGTGGCAGAGTCATCATTGGTGGAATAAGATGCAGCTTTGCGAAACTGACCATCCAATGGACGAATGCCTTCATCTATTACAGCTGGTGCCTTGCCCTTTCCATCAACTGAGGAATATGTCTGCTTGAGGACTTCAATTGGGGGCAAGTGGCTGAGGTGATTCTGGAAATCAGCTTTGTAGTTGAGTGAAGACCTTGTCCTGAGGAATCTCATGATCCAAGGTGCATAAGGCTTCAGCTCAAACGGAGATAGTGCAACATTGGCCATAGTCCTCATGAAGAAATCGAGATAATTGACAGGAATGCCATGAACGATGTTGAATACCAGATTCTTCATGATGCCAATAATTTCCTCATCAGATGAGTCGTGGCCTTTGATAGGACTGATTGTCCTCGTAAGAATACGATAGACAGTTCTAGGCACGTACATCAATTCCTTCATGAGGAATTTGGTTCTTGGTGCTTGACCTGGCTTCAAAGGTTTCATCAGCACCTACATGTAATGATGTGTGAGCTCAGGTTCACTATAGATGCAGCGAGCTTCTTCAAGGGGAGGACTGAGTGGTAGAGCACGAAGCAATTCAGAGGCTGGTGTAGTGTAGTGAGTGTTTTCAGACATCCAGTCCAGCACCCATGAATTCACATCTTCAGCATCTCCGGTGATGTGCAGCGTTGCATAGAATTGAAGAATCAGTTCTTCATTCCAATCACAGATGTCAGAGCAAAAGTTTAGCAATCCAGCGTCATGAAGAACACTGAGGACTGGTGTGAAGCATGGCAGAGATTCCATATCCACGTGAGGAATATGCTCATGGTAGAAGATCTTCTCCTTGTTGAACAGCACTGAGGAATAGAAATTGGCTTGACTAGCAGTCCAGAAATGCCTCTTCCTAATGCGAGCAGAGTCATATGGGTTGTAGTCTTCGAAGAATACGTGCTTGCCGAAGAAATCATCAGCCTTGAACTTTTGCTTGCGTGAGATTGGATCCTTTGGCTTCGGCAGAGGAGTGTCAGTGAGTTGCATCACGACCTCAGGAATCTCAATTGCAGGTTCTTCAGGCTGAGGAATTTCTGGTTCCTCCTCTGTGGCAGTCTGCGTAGTTGGTTGTTCAGCAGTAGCAGTTTCTTCAGCACTAGTGGCTGGAATTTCCTCATGGACAGATGCAGTGGGATGATTTTCTTCAGAGCCCATGTGATTGGATGCTGACTTTCCCAGAATTCATCACTGATTACGGGTGTGGAGCAGCCAATGTCCACATCTTCATCTTCCATTTCTTCAACGCCAGCCTCTTCAGCTGTGAACTAAGGCATAGGCGAGGAGATGATAGGTGTTGAAGGGATCGCATCCACTTCAATTTCTTCATCCAATGGTTCAGACGAAGTAGCAGAAGGAGTTTCTTCATCAGATCCACTGGGGATCACATATTCTTCATCAAAAGGAACAAGGTCCTTTGATGGCCTGGTTGAGATGGGAACAACATCAATCGGATTTGCAAATGAGCTTGTCATAGGCTTCATTTTTTTCGGACCTGAAGAATCTGAAGCAGCTGATGCTTTCCTTTTCTTCACTGCAGCATGCTCTGCAGCCTTGGTCTTCTTCACATCTGATGCAGATGGAAGGATTGGAGTTGAAGTTGGTGCAGGAGCAGCTGAGGAATCTGGTTGATTGTCTTCAGGCACAACTGATGCAGTTGCCCTGAATTCTTCAGTTTCTTCAGGCACACCACTAGTGGGTGCCCTGGCAATTTCTTCAGTGGCCGGAATGCAGTCATCAGCCCTGGAACTCACATTATCTTCAGCAGCCTGATTGTCATCAGCAGTGCTGGCATTTTCTTCAGTAGGCTGAGCAGATGCTTCGGCCTGAGGAATTTCCTGTTGCGTTGGGGATGCAACATTCGAAGTGAAGTTATCCGCAAGTTTCACAAAACGAACCTTGGCTCCAAGCCAATCAGCGCGATATGCGTCAAAGTCATCACTGAGTTTCTTAATCTCAGTCTGAATAGTGATAAGTTCTTCAATTGTCATAGAGACAACGTTTTTCTTCAGATAGCGCTCTTTCTTGTACTGCGCTTTCTTGATCTGCCTGGCCTTCTCAAATTTCCACTTTTCTTCTTGAATGAAGTGGGTCAGCATGTGACTCTGGCCAGGAGTCAGCTTGAAGTCAGGCAAGGGAGTGTTGGGGTCCTTGTGCCAATCATCAATGTAGTCAAGGATCAGCTTGGGATCCAAAAGCAGTGGCACCTCTGATCCTTTGGCTCTAGCGGCCCTGACTTGCCTGTCTCTGATGATTTCTGCAAGTTCATCATCATTAGCTTCGTCTTCATCAGACGGCACTTGGAAAGCGACTTGCTTCTTTTGAGGACTTGGGTGTCGACCTCGTCCAGCAGTGGCCTTTGTCTTCAGTAGTGAGGGGCCAGCTGAGGAACTTGGTGCAGCTGAGGAACTAGCTGAGACATCTGAGGCAATGGAGATGCCGGCAGTCATTTGGCATGAAGCGAGATGCACAGGTGCTGAGGATTTGGTCGGAACAGCTGAGGGCTTTGGCGGAGGAGTTGAGAACTTGGGAGGAACAGGAGCAGCTTGAGGAATTGGCCGTGAGGGCTTTGATGATTCTGGCCGTGAGGGCATTGCTGACGAACTTGGCCTGCGTGCAGGCTTCTTAGACATAGCCTTCTTTGGCTTGACAGAAGAGGCCTCAGCAGAGGCAGCAGCAGCAGAGTCTTCATTGAATTTCCTCACTGCTTCTCTGGCTTGCTTAGCCAGCTTGGTTTGGCGCTTGGCCCATTCATCAGGATAGTCCTCACTGCGCTTGAGGCTGGTGGGATCTGCTATTTGGCCAGGTGCCAATGGAGCTCTTGGGCATGGAGGATTGAGTGCGAATTTCTTCATGTACTTAGGAGTGACATATCTGTACTCCCTCCATTCTCTTGCCCATCTCCTCTCTATCCTCTGTTTTTGCACTTTGCACTCATTCTTGGTTTCCTCAGTAGGTGTGCAGTACCCAGCATATATGTCATCAGGTATTTCAAACGCTGTATTTACCTCAGGCCTCTTTCCTCCCTTCTGTGGCCTTTTACCATCAGCCATTTTCTTCAGTTGAGGAATTTGAACAATCGAATTCTCTGAAGAAGTATGCAACTTTTCTTTGAGGAACGCTGCAAATGAGTTAAGTTGATGAGAACCTAGTGATTCAGCAGCTGACATGTGTACCTGTGAACAGAGTATAGTTGCGAGGAATTTGGAGAGGTCATATGCGTTCTCAGAAGGTTTTTCAAAAAGAACAAGTTCGAGGAATTTGACCAGATGAGTCTTGAATATTTTCACTAAGCGTTCTTTGTCTTAGGTTCCAGAGTTGTATAGATCGAAGATCCACACAATTGAGGAATCTTGAAGAAAAATGATGCTTAGAGAAACGAATCAAGAACCGATGACTTGTGAGGTGTTCAGTGTGTGAAATTATGAAGAAAAACACTTTTGAAGATTTTGTAGATAATCATTCGAATCAACGAGGGCAGTAAAAGTAACTTTTAATTACCCTGGACGAAGAACACGACGAACTGGAGTGAGGAGATGTGAAGTTCGTCTGTGCAGATCTTCCACGCCCTAACTTGGCGGAGGAAGATGGCTACGGCGGCGGCGGAGTGAAGATATCCGCGGTTGGCACGAGTATGTCGGCGACGAGGTCGAGGCAGTGAAGCTCTTCCTCACCGGTGGCGATGAAGTAGCGGCGGCGCTAGGGTTTGAGAAGCTCGAGCTGGAGAGAGAGGTCGAGCGGAGTAAAAGAAGTGAAGAAGGGAAGGAGGGGTATTTATAGCCACGGTGAAAACTGCTCACCTGAAGAAATTGGACGAACGTGCCCCTGACCCTTCTCATTCGCATGACATGTGTCACCCACGTAGTGAGAGGCGGAGATCGTGTTAGATTGTGGGTGAGTGGATAAGTGTATCGTGGGATGCCGAACGGTTTATGCGGCAAAACCGAAAATTTCGATAAGATAGGTTTTAAAGTTCCGTTCCCAATTTCTTCAGCTGACATGGACACAGTGAAGATTTTGAATGAGTTTCAAATAGAATGCACATGAAGAATTTGTGAACAGATTGGGTTGAGTATAGCATAGAGGGGAAGGGTCCGGTCACATTCACTTAGCAGAAAACCAACTTGAAGAAATAGCAATAAGTGAATGCTGTAGAGGACATAAACTCATATATATATATATATAGCCAATGAAGAAAAACGACGGAACCAGTGAAGACTATGCAAAGTTGAAGAATATGAATAATTTGAGGAATTTCAACTTTTGGTGGTGGCGTGACCCACCGTATAAGAATGATGATTTCAGATACCGCATACAATTATTGTAGGGTTCTGAGAATCAAATTCTTCATTAATTTCTTCACACTAAGAGCGTTATTCTTCATTGATTGAAGAAAAACGTTTCTTGATGTGTTGCACATCTAAGTCATCAATTTTGCATAAGTGTTAGGATGAGTGTCCTTTTCAAAGAACATTCGAAGATTCTAGGATATTTAGCTCACACCGCAACTTGCTAAATCTCTTCTCATCCAAGGGCTTTGTGAAGATATCGGCTAGCTGTTCTTCAGTCTTCACATGCTCAATAGAAATGTCGCCCTTCAACACATGATCACGAGAAAATGATGACGAATCTAAATGTGCTTTGTCTTCGAGTGCTGAACTGGGTTGTGAGAAATCTTGATGGCACTCTCATTGTCACAGAAGAGAGGCACATTCTTCATGTTGACGCCGTAGTCCTTGAGAGTTTGCTTCATCCATAGCAATTGGGCACAGCAAGAACCAGCGGCAATGTACCCAGCTTCAGCAGTAGATAGTGATACGCAGTTCTGTTTCTTCGAGGACCAACAAACCAAAGATCGTCCAAGGAAATGACATGTACCAGATGTTGACTTGCGATCCACACGATCACCAGCATAGTCAGAGTCAGAATATCCAACAAGATCAAAAGCCGAGCCCTTGGGGTACCATAATCCAAGTGTTGGTGTGTGAGCTAGATATCGAAGAATATGCTTCACGGCCTTATGGTGTGATTCCTTCGGTGCAGCTTGAAATCGGGCACACATGCAAACACTAAGCATTATATCTGGCCTATATGCACATAAGTATAATAAGGAACCTATCATGGAGCGGTATACCTTATGATCAAAGTCAATACCATTTTCATCAGTGCACAGATGGCCATTTGTGGGCATAGGAATTTTGACGCCTTTGCAATCTTGCATGCCGAATTTTCTCAGTACATCCTTGAGGTATTTCTCCTGAGATATGAATGTGCCATTGTGTTGTTGACGAATTTGAAGACCTAAGAAGAATTTCAACTCTCCCATCCTAGACATTTGATATTCTTCACTCATCATATAGGCAAATTCATCACTATAACGTTGGTCAGTACAGCCAAAGATAATATCATCAACATATACTTGGCACACAAATAATTCACCATCATAAGATTTAGTGAAAAGAGTAGGGTCGAGTGAACCGGGTTTGAAGCCTTTCTTCATGAAGAGTTCCTTCAAGGTATCATAGCAAGCCCATGGGGCCTGCTTGAGGCCATAGAGGGCCTTGTTGAGTCTGAAGACTTTGTCAGGATTCTTTGGATCTTCAAAACCTGGGGGTTGAGCAACATATACTTCTTCCTCAAGCTTACCATTGAGGAATGCACTTTTCACATCCATTTGATATAAAGTGATATCATGATGGTTAGCATAAGCAACTAATATGCGAATAGCCTCAAGTCTAGCAACAGGTGCAAAAGTTTCATCGAAATCAATTCCTTCAACCTGTGTGTAGCCTTGAGCTACAAGCCGTGCCTTATTCCTCACCACAAGGCCATTTTCATCTTGCTTGTTGTGGTACATCCACTTTGTTCCGATGATATTGTGCTTGCGAGGATCTGGATGTTTGACCAGTTCCCAGACATTGTTAAGCTCGAACTGATGTAATTCCTCCTGCATGGCCTGAATCCACTCAGGCTCCAGAAATGCTTCATCTACCTTAGTGGGATCTGTAATAGAGACAAAAGCATACTGCCCACAACAGTTAGACAAATGTGAAGCTTTTGAGCGTGTGAGAGGACATGGCACTTTGATGTCATTGATGATCTTTTCAACTTGCACTTCTTTTGCAATGCGATGACGAGCTGGTTGTCGTTGAAGAGTTTGATCAGCGTTTTCTTCAGCACCATTTTCTTCAGCATTTTCTTCAGGTGCATTAGCTCGACGTTCTTCAAGTTCTGGAATGAATTCTTCAGCAGATTCTTCAGTAGGAATGACATCCTCAGTAGCCTTGAACTTGATAGTTTCCTCAGGTGTTGGTTCATCTATCACAGTAGGTAGGTGCTCTCTTTGCGAGCCATTAGTTTCATCGAACCGCACATCTACAGTTTCAACAACTTTGTGAAGAACGTTGTTGAAGACTCTGTAGGTGTGCGAGTCCTTTCCGTAACCAAGCATAAAACCTTCATGTGCTTTCGGTGCAAATTTTGAGTTGTGATGAGGATCTCTAATCCAACATTTAGCACCAAAGACTTTGAAATAACTTACATTGGGTTTCTTATCAGTGAGGAGTTCATAGGCAGTCTTTTTGAAGAATTTGTGAAGATATACTCTGTTGATGATGTGGCACGCAGTATCAATTGCCTCAGTCCAGAAACGACGAGGCGTTTTGTATTCATCAAGCATAGTGCAAGCCATCTCAGCAAGAGTCCTGTTCTTGCGCTCCACGACGCCGTTCTTCTGAGGAGTGTAAGGAGCAGATAACTCATGAGTGATACCAAGTTCATCAAGATAGTCATCGAGACCAGAATTCTTGAACTTAGTGCCATTGTCACTTCTGATGTGCTTGATCTTCACACCAAAGTTGGTTGAAGCCCTCGAGGAAAATCGTTTGAAGACTTCCTGCACTTCATGTTAGTAAGTAACAAGGTGTACCCGTGTGTAACGAGAATAATCATCAACAATAACAAAGCCATATTGAGATGCTTCATTTGAGATAGCAGAATAATGATTAGGACCAAAGAGATCCATGTGAAGCAATTCAAATGGGCGAGTGGTGGTCATGATAGTCTTCGCTGGATGCTTGGCCTTGGTCATCTTCCCAGCTTCATAGGCTCCGCATAGGTGATTGTCGGTGTCAAAACCGGCGGATCTCGGGTAGGGGGTCCTGAACTATGCGTCTAGGCCGGATGGTAACAGGAGGCAAGGGACACGAAGTTTTACCCAGGTTCGGGCCCTCTCGATGGAGGTAAAACCCTAGGTCCTGCTTGATTAATATTGATGATATGGGTAGTACAAGAGTAGATCTACCACGAGATCAGAGAGGCTAAACCCTAGAAGCTAGCCTATGGTATGATTGTTGATGTGTATCTCGTCCTACGGACTAAAACCCTCCGGTTTATATAGACACCGGAGAGGGTTAGGGTTACATAGAGTCGGTTACAATGGTAGGAGATCTGAACATCCGTATCGCCAAGCTTGCCTTCCACGCCAAGGAAAGTCCCTTCCGGACACGGGACGGAGTCTTCAATCTTGTATCTTCATAGTCCAGGAGTTCGGCTGAAGGTATAGTTCGGCTATCCGAACACCCCCTAATCCAGGACTCCCTCAGTAGCCCCTGAACCAGGCTTCAATGACGACGAGTCCGGCGCGCAGATTGTCTTCGGCATTGCAAGGCGGGTTCCTCCTCCAAGTACTTCATAGAAGATTTCGAACACAAAGATAGTGTCCGGCTTTGCATAATAAGTTTCCACATATTGCCATAGAGAGAATAATATTTACACAAATCTAATCTGCTGACGTACTCCGTAGTGTGACATCACACCACGGCCAATCTTTTATTCGAACCATTTTACTGTCCCATCTTAGCGCGTTATGCGAGGCGGTTTCCTTGGCACGTCTTGTTAAAGCAGAGATCGTGTCCCCTTACTCCGGGATTCTCATCAATACAGGCGTGGGTAACCCAACTGCGCCATAGATTACGGCGCTTGGAGATAAGCGAGTTTTACCAGGCTGGTGGGGACACGTAGTTGCGTCCACCCATATAAGGGGATAAGGATCCACCTTTTCACCCATGCGTTCTTCCTCCTTTGCCTATCCATTCTTGCGCACTCGAGCTCCAGCGCCCAAGTCCGCACTACCACCTCCACCTTCTCCAGTCATGTCCAGAGCGGGAGGCAAGTGGTTGGTCTCCTCCGTCACGGAGGGACACATCAAAAAGCTGAGGAAGGCCGGATATCTGGCTAGCGACATCGCGCACCGGCTTCCCAAAAAGGGGCAGCTCATCCCCACTCCTAGGCCCCATGAGAGGGTGGTATTCCTCCCCCATTTCCTCCGCGGACTGGGCTTCCCTCTGCATCCATTTGTCCGGGGGCTCATGTTCTACTACGGCCTGGATTTCCACGATCTGGCCCCGAACTTCGTCCTCAACATCTCGGCGTTCATCGTCGTGTGCGAGGCGTTCCTCCGCATCCGCCCCCATTTCGGCCTATGGCTTAAGACTTTCAACGTCAAGCCAAAGGTGGTGCGCGGCAGCCAAGCGGAGTGTGGCGGTGCCATGGTCGGCAAGATGGCCAACGTCTTGTGGCTCGAGGGCTCCTTTGTGGAGACCCTGAAGGGGTGGCAATCATGGTGGTTTTACGTCACCGAGCCGCGCGACGCCGAATGGGTCGCACCCCCTGAGTTTCGATCCGGCCCCCCTACGCGGCTCACCTCCTGGAAGGAGACAGGCCTGTCTTGGCGTAAAAAAGGAGAGCTAACCGGACTCCAAACATGCATCCAAACCTTGGTGGAAAAGAAGCTCAAGCTTGTCAACGTAGTCCAGGTTATGCTAATCCGCCTGATCCTCCCGTGTCAACGACGGGCCTTCAATCTGTGGGAGTTCGACCCGGCGCATCATCAAACTCTAAACAGGCTCTTCGACACGACGTACGAAGATGCCTGGAGGATGCTTTTCAAGGGTGCCGAGGCTCCTGTATCCGCTACTGAGGATCGCGGATTCAGCGCGCAGTGTCACGCGCTCACGGTAAGCTGTTTTTTCCTTTTACAGGGTATCAGTTTTCCATAGTTTGACTCTATGCGGGATCTAAGCTCCCTTTCCTCTGACAGGATTGGCAGGTGACGTCCGGACAGATCAACTGTCCGGCCCCTTTGCCTGAAGGCCCAGCGGACGCTCGCTTGGCGAGGCTGCAGGTTCCAGCGCCCTACGTGGTGCCGGAGAAGAAGGCCACGAAAAGGGCCACGGGGACTCAAAAGAGCGCCCGGCGCCAGGAGGTGTCGGATTCATCATTCGACGGTCCCGAAGCGCCTTCCTCTCACAAAGACGAGGAGGAAGAAGAAGAAAACTCTCCCCCTCCAGCGGGAGGAGAGAAGAAAAGGAAGGCCGCCCTCTCTGAGGAGGCCGGAGGGTCCAAGAAGGGGAAACCCTTCCTCCGGACTACTCCGCCGACGCCGACAACGGCGGAGATGAGTGGCAGCCCAGGGCCAAGCCCCTGGCAAAATCGTAAGTATCCGGATACCAGAGTAATTCATAGTATTCGTTTATTGCACAGCTTTCCCTTATGTCGAATTTGCTTATGCAGCCCACCCAAAGACCGGCTCGACGCATCGTCGAGTGGCTCACTGGACTCGTCGGATGTGAACTCACTTCCGACAGCTTCCTCCCCCCATCCTATGGACGACACCGAGGTGTTGTCCCAACAGGTTCCAAGTAGGGAGGAGGTGGTCCCGGAGGCGCCGCAAGGCGACCTTCCGGACTCCAGGAGTAAGGGGGATGAAACCCCCCAGGGCTCCAAGTCCGGCTCTAGGCCGGACACCGCTCCGGAACCTTTAAAGGTTCCGGAGTCCGACGGGGGACCTCCTTCCAAGAGGAGCAAGTCCACCGTGCCGGCGGCCTCCGTCCAACCGGAGGCGCTGGACAATATGCTGGAGGCGCTCCAAGGCGCCTCCATCGATGAGGAGCACTGCGCTATAATGAGTGCGGTGGTCCAGAAGGTTCAGTCCGCAAAAAACGGACTGCCTGAAGCTTGTACTAGCCTTTTGACAGGCGTCGAGGTAAGTAAAGAAAGTGTAAATAATAGTACCACATAGACAGTAGCCCCTGATGCTCTATTTGGCGTTCGGGAAGAAAAGCCGAATAGAGGATCAAATAGAATTCGCAGGAGTCTAACAAAAATGAGTAAATATGCATGTGCAGGCTACCCTGCTTGCGTCCGCCGCACTGACTGCGGAAGTGGACACGCTGAAGCAGGACCTCGAAAGGTCCGAGAAGAGCTCGAGCGTGCTAAGAAGCAGCTCGAGGACAATGAAGGTAAGAAATACCTTGTTAAAAATATATATATATATATATAAGGTGCAATTGCAAAAAATAACAGGATTATCATTGCTATTGTAGGGGCCACGTCTGAGGTGGCGACCCTTAAGCAAGCGTTGGACGAGGCCGAGAAGAATTCGGCCTCGGAGCGCACCGAGTGGGAGAAGTATGAGGCCGAGGTTGGCAAGGTGCGGCAAGAGCTCCAGGCTCTCATGGAAAAACATGAGAGTTTGGAGCGTGACTCGAAGGCGCAAGCGTCCGAGCTTGCGGTGGCTATTAAAAATGCCAAATCTGCCAAGGCCGAATCCCAGAAGACCCTCTAGGAGTTGGATGGGGTGAAGAAGATAGCGGTGGGTAAGGCATTCTTTATGCAAAGTAAACACATAAACGTGAGTTACTTGATACTTACCCGAATCCGGAGCTCTCCAGGGGCATTTGCAGATCTTCCCCGGAGTGTATCCGATGCCGCCGCATTCTATCGAGCCGAGGAGGGCAGCTCGATGGAGAAGGTGTTCTGGTCTCAGTATGCTGAGGCCGGACACCCCGTGCCCCTGAGCGACCAGCTGAAGCAACTGGTCGAGCTCCACAAGGCGGCTGAACAGGCCATGAAGGGCCTCCTAGTTCGGCTGTGGCCTGGAGAGGCTCTGTCTGGGAGCTATTTCGGGCTGGTGGAGGCCTGTCCAAGGCTCGAAGTCATCAAGCGCTCCGTCTGTATTAAAGGTGCCCATAGGGCCTTTGCCCGTGCTAAGGTGCACTGGGGCAGGCTGGATGCGGAGAAGCTTGTGAAGGATGGGCCACCAGCGGGGAAAGAGCATCGCAAGCCCGAAAATTACTATAAGGATGTTCTGAAGGGTGCCCGCCTTGTGGCGGATGAATGTACTAGGGATGTAATTTTTGAGTAAAACTCGCTCGTGTTTGTCCTGTGCGCTGAAAACTTGTTCATATGCGCTGAGCAATGCTGCTTGAATTTAAAATATTACCTTCTATGCGGCTGTTTATCAATACTGAGAGATGGCGAGTCGTCGGCTTCTGCCCCCTTGCCGCTAGTGCTGGGGTGTTCAGGGATAAACCTGGGCACTCTTTTTCCCATATTTGGGTCCTTTGAGGGAGGCGCTTAGCCCAACGAACGAGGCAATCGGACTATAATGCGTGAACACTCTCACTTAGCCATAGAATTCTATAATTTTAAATTTTGGCGAAGCCCCTGGTATTCGGAAGACCGAGTTCGGGGCGCTATCCACGCCTTGGCCGGACAGAGCCGACTCCTCGCCCTAAGCGACATAAGTCTTTAGGGACTCGAAAAAACCTCTCGAACAGCGACCAGCTCTCGCTTCATCATGACAGTCAGTTTTAGCTTTCTCCACTGAGGTGCTCGGCCCAGCTCAACTGGGGCACAATCGCAGTGGTTCTCCTAGTGCTACCTTAGCCGATATAGCGGAATGTAAGGCACCAAAACATAGGAGCCGGGCAAACCCAACTATTGACCCAAGACATGATTCGGAGCCGATGCATATAGTGCTATAAGTTCGGGGTGCCGCACTTGTGAATGTGTTCGGACTTCTCACACCATATTGAGGGGTGCTAAAAGCCCCTGGCATATTTTGGCCGTACCAAGTTGTACGGGTGCAACATGTCGTTAAGGAACATTTATTTATAAAAAGATAATGCAAAAAATTGGACAAAAGCTATGCATTGTTTATCAAAAATAGCTGCGATCAAAGCAGAACGATACAAGTAATGTGATAAACGAAAAGTTGGACAGTTTAACATGTCTGCTCCAGGGGCAAGCTGCGGAATAGTATGCGAAACAGGTATACTGCTCGTGATAGAGACCCCCTGGGATTCCCGTAATAAGGCATGGCTTGTCTGCTTCCCTGGTCCTTGCATCGTTTGTGCGGCAATTGAACTGCCGAACAGGCCTTCCGAAGAGTAGAGTCCTGGAAGTAAGAGAAAAGTAAAGAATCGGCAGCCCCTGGTGTGGTTTAAGCCGTGTTTTGGGCGTGCCATGATGGTGCCCCTCCCCCTATGCCCATGGTATTTCTAGAGCGTAGTTATGTACGCGAAGTACTAGCATCACCTTTTTGCGAGGGTTGGGGTTGGGGCCGCATTGCTATGCCTGCTCGGAACGTGCCAGGCGGTCTTGTTGTAGGTTACTCCGGGCGCGCTTGACGGTGTCCGGACGTTTAATGGCCGGACTGGAGAACTGCCTGAAGAGGCTGCTTTGTACTTCCGCTGCAAGGGCCGCCGTGTGCTCCTATGTTCGGAGGGAGCGTTCGGTGTTTCCATTGACCGTAATTATTCCACGAGGGCCTGGCATCTTGAGCTTAAGGTATGCGTAGTGCGGTACCGCATTGAATTTGGCGAATGCGGTTCGTCCGAGCAGTGCATGATAGCCACTACGGAATGGGACTATGTCGAAGATCAATTCCTCGCTTCGGAAATTATCCGGGGATCCGAAGACCACTTCAAGTGTGACTGAGCCTATACAGTTGGCCTCTACACCTGGTATTACGCCTTTAAAGGTCGTCTTGGTGGGCTTAATCCTCGAGGGATCGATGCCCATTTTTCGCACTGTATCCTGGTAAAGCAGGTTCAGACTGCTGCCGCCGTCCATGAGGACTCTAGTGAGATGAAATCCGTAAATAATTGGGTCTAGAACCAATGCGGAAAATCCGCCATGACAGATGCTAGTGGGATGGTATCTTCGATCAAAGCTGATCGGGCAGGAGGACCATGGGTTGAACTTTGGGGCGACTGGCTCTACCGCATATACGTCCCTTAACGCGCGCTTCCGCTCCCTTTTGGGGACGTGGGTGGCGTATATCATGTTCACCGTCCGCATTTGTGGGGGAAAACCCTTCTGTCCATTGTTGTTCGGTGGCCGGGGCTCCTCGTCGTCATCGCTATGCAGCCCCTTGTCTTCATTGTTGGCGCTTAGCTTGCCTGCCTGCTTGAACACCCAACAATCCATGTTGGTGTGATTGGCCGGCTTTTCGGGGGTGCCATGTATTTGGCACAAGCGGTCGAGTATTCGGTCCAAGCTGGACGGGCCCCTAGGATTCCTTTTGAATGGCTTCTTCCGCTGACCAGATTTAGAGCCTCTGAATCCGGCATTAACTGTCGTATCCTCAGCATTGTCGCCGTTAATGCGGCGCTTCTGCTTGTTGCGATGCGACCTACCACTAATGTCCTTGGTGTCCGAACTACCAGGGTTCTTGGTTATATTGTTGCTATGAGTGAGCCAGTTGTCTGCTCCCGCGCAAAAGCGGGTCATGAGTGTCGTGAGTGCTGCCATAGATTTCGGATTTTCCTGTCTGAGGTGCCGGGCCAGCCACTCATCACGGATATTGTGCTTGAAGGCTGCTAGGGCCTCAGCGTCCGGACAGTCGACTATTTGATTTTTCTTTGTTAGGAACCGTGTCCAGAATTGTCTGGCCGATTCCTCTGGCTGCTGGATTACGTGACTTAGGTCATCGGCGTCTGGGGGTCGCACATAAGTGCTGTAACACCCTGATGCGGCTATAGCTCCCACGTGTCGAGGCACGACTTAGAGACATAACCGCATTGAAAGCAATGTCGCAAGTCAGGCAATCATTACAACATCCCATGTAATACATAATAAAAGGGGGAGATAACATAGTTGGCTTACACTCGCCACGTCACATCAGAGTACATAAATAACATCCATCAAACAAACACTCATGGCCCGACTACGGCGCCAAAATGGAAAAGAACCCAACATGCGACAAGGCCCTGAATCGAACCCCAACTAGGCACCACTACTGATCATCGGGAAAGGAAACATAATAACGCTGAGAGTCCTCGTCGAACTCCCACTTGAGCTCGTACTCGTCACCTGGAGCGGAATCACCTGGACCTGCATCTGGAATTATAGTATTTGTGAGCCACAAGGACTCAGCAATCTCGCACCCACGCGATCAAGACTATTTAAGCTTATAGGACAGGATAAGGCAAGTATATGTGGAGCTGCAGCAAGCGACTAGCATATATGGTGGCTAACTTATTCGCAAAGGAGAGCGAGAAGAGGAGGCAAAGCGCGAGCGAGAAACTAGAAGGAACAACCTGCGCAAGCATTACTCCAACACCGTGTCCACTTCCCGGACTCCGCCGAGAAGAGGCCATCACGGCAACACACGCGATTGATTCATTTTAATTAATTAAGGTTTAAGTTATCTACAACCGGACATTAACAAATTCCCATCTGCCCATAACCGCGGGCACGGCTTTCGAAAGTTCAATCCCTGCAGGGGAGTCCCAACTTAGCCCATGACAAGCTCTCACGGTCAACGAAGGAAAAGACCTCCTCCCAAGACGTTCCGATCAGACTCGGTATCTCGGTAACTCAAGACACTTTGACAGGTTAAAACAAGACCAGCAACACCGCCCGAATGTGCCGACAAATCCCGATAGGAGCTGCACATATCTCTTTCTCAGGGCACACTCAGATTGTCCTAGGTACGGGTAGGCCAGCCCAGAGTTGCCCCTGGTGGCCATCGGTAGCTGACAGGTGGACCAACACTCAGAGGAGCACTGGCCCGGGGGGGTTAAAATAAGATGACCCTTGAGTCTGCAGAACCCAAGATAAAGAAAAGGCTAGGTGGCAAATGGTAAAACCAAGGTTGGGCATTGCTGGAAAAGCTTTAATCAAGGCGAAATATCAAGGGGTTCCCATTATAACCCAACCGCGTGAGGAACGCAAAATCCGGGAACATAACACCGATATGACGGAAACTAGGGCGGCAAGAGTGGAACAAAACACTAGGCGAGAGGCCGAGCCTTCCACCCTTTACCAAGTATATAGATGCATTAAGATAACATAGCAATATAATGATATCCCAACAAGTAAATAAATGTTCCAAGAAGGAACGGCTCCAATCTTCACCTGCAACTAGCAACGCTATAAGAAGGGGCTGAGCGAAGCGGTAAAATAGCCAATCAAAGGTTTGCTAGGACAAGGTGGGTTAGAGGTTTAACATGGAAATTGGGAGGCTGACAAGAAAAAGGTAGGCATCGTAGCATTGGCAAGGCAAAAGAGCGAGCAAACTAGCATAGCAAAGATAGTAGTGATTTCGAGGGTATGATCATCTTGCCTGCACAGTTGTCAAAGTTGACTGGATCCTCACAAGAAAACTCAACGGGCTCCTCGGTAGCGAACTCGTCTCCAGGCTCTACCCAACAAGACAAACAAGCAACAAGAATACAATCAACCACGTGCAAGACCAAGCAACAAGATGAAATGATGATATGCTATGCAGGATGCGATGCGGGATGCAAAATGCAAGATATGGCAGGAAATGCTTGAACCTGGCCTCAACTTGGAATTCCAAGGGTGCCACTGGATAGAGGGGATCAAATCGCTTGAAAACGATATAAAGATCATTGGAATCGGAGTTACGGTTTGGAAATGGCAAGCGTTTTAAGATATGACACCGGTCTGCGATTTACAGCAAGTAGGCATCTAAACGCAACGAAATGAACATGCTACAGCCACCAAACATGAAAACAAAATACATGGCAGTGATGTACACAAGATGGTTAACAAAACACTAGCACTTAGCCATAGGCAAATTCATCCATTAAGAGGTTCAAACAAGCATGGCAAAAATGAATATGCAAAACAGATTCCAGACTTAGTGAAATTAACACTAGCCTGAAATTTCAGATCACGATGCTCTCTTTGGAGCAGCAAAACAACATGATAAATGACCTGAACATGACAAGTAAGAACATGGCATGGAGCTACTCAACAAGCTTAACAAAACACCCAAAGTGACCTGGGGTCAAAATGGTTCACAAAATACTCTACCGAGCTCACGAACATAGCTCGAACACAATCAGTTTTCAGACTTAGTGAAAACTGAGACATGCAGAAATTTAACTCACGAAGGCATGTAAACGAGCTCGATGCACTCACCATGGTGCAAGTCATAGCAAGGCAAGCATATAACCAGCAAGAAGGCACAATATGCTAGCTACACCTGGCAAGAACAAAGGCATAGCATGCATGGAACACTAACGGTAGCATCGGCAAAATCGCAAACAAGTTGACGATCTGCCCAGATTAACAACGAAGCAAAAGTTGAGCTCGATTGAGTCAACCTAGAGCACTCCACATATGCAAACAAAGACATGGATGGATAGAGCAAAACATAAATATCAAAACTCCCTTACTGATCATCCTCAAAAGAGGCACGGATCACTAGGAAACAAGCTGGACATATAGCATCATGAACTAAAATATCCCAGACTTAGTGAAAATCACTAAGTCCCTGAAAACAGATTTCCCGGGTGCCTCACTTTGCAAGCTTGCACAAGTCACCACACACATCCTAAAAATTCATGGGTTGCACCTCTGGAAAGAAGACAAAATGCTTAACAAAACATATGAAGGACTCACAGGCATAGCATGCACACAATAATCATGGCAAAAATGACAAAAGTCTAAGATGAACTAGCAGATCTGACAATTAACTCACGAAGCCTCTTTCTAACAGCATTTAGGGCATCAAGATGAGCTCAAATGAAAATGATGCAATGGAATGAAATGATGTACTCGTCGAGACGAACATTTTGATATATCATATGTCCAAAACGGAGCTACGGATGCAAAGTTACGGGCGGTCAAAGTATGCACAAAAAAACTAGGGTTAGGGACGAAAGTCAACCGAGATTCAAAATATCTCAGATCTGGATCCAGATCCGCACGCTTCTCGATGCACGTCGGAGTTACTGTAGCAGCTCGCCGGAGATGGAGACGATGCCGGGGTGGGCCGGCCGGCGTGGAGGCGGCAGTGGTGGCGCGGCCACCGGAGTCGGCGAGGGGCGGCGGAGAGGCGGCGGTGGTGGCGCGAACGCCGAGGGATGGCGGCGGCCGGGGCAACGCGGCGGATGGTGCGGTGGCCGGGGCAGCGCGGCGGGCGAGCTCGGCGGCGGCGCGGTCACCGGACCGTGGGAAGAAGGCGGCGCGGCGAAGGAGCTCGGGCGGGCGGCGAGTGGCCCGCGGAGGCGGCGTCGGGGGCCGGCTGTGGGCTTTCGGGCCCGGCGGCGGAGGAGATGTGGCGGCGCCACATGGCGGCCAACCACTGGTGCGGGGGCGGCGGCACGATTTGTCCGGCCGGGTCGGACGTGTCCGGCTCGGCGCGGTGGGGGGTTTTTTTTTAGAACTAGGGTTCGAGGAGGAAGACGAGATCCGAAATTGGAGGGGGGGTATATATAGGCATAAGTAGAGCTAGGAGAGTCCAAATGAGGTGCGGTTTTCGGCCACGGATCGTGATCGAACGCTCTAGGACATGGAGCAGAGTTTGGTGGGTTTGGGCCAAATTTGAGGGGTGTTGGGCTGCAACACACGAGGCCTTTTCGGTCCCTCGGTTAACCGTTGGAGTATCAAACGAAGTCCAAATGGTACGAAACTTGACAGGCGGTCTACCGGTAGTAAACCAAGGCCGCATGACAAGTCTTCGGTCCAATCCGGAAATGTTTAATCCCCACACACGAAAGAAAGCTAGAAATGGCCACCGGAGGAGAACGAAGCGCCGGAATGCAAAACGGACAACGGGGAAAAAGCTCGAATGCATGAGATGAACACGTATGCAACACGTATGCAAATGCAATGCACGAGATGACAAGATATGAGATGCGAGAAAACAAAAACAACACACGGAGGCAAAGACCCGAACCCGAGAAATAAATATAAGTTAACGCCGGAAACGGCAAGAGTTGGAGTACAAATAGGGAAAGTTACATCCGGGGTGTTACAACACTCCACCACTACGAAAAGATCTCGTCCCGAGATCTAGGACTGAAAGAACTCCGGGTACTCAGAACGGAGGTGATCCTCGCATTCCCAGGTAGCTTCATGATCGGAATGGTGAGACCACTTGACTTTGAGAAATTTGATTGACTTGTTGCGAGTCTTGCGTTCAGTCTCTTCAAGAATAGCAACTGGGTGCTCACGATAGGAGAGATCTTCTTGGAGCTCAATGTCCTCGAAGTTGACGGTGCGGTCAGGAGTCTTGAAGCACTTTCGAAGCTGAAAGACGTGGAACACATCATGAACATTTGCAAAGTTTGAAGGAAGCTCAAGTTGATAGGCGAGGTCGCCTCTCTTGCTAGCAATCTTGAAAGGTCCCACGTATCTAGGGGCAAGCTTCCCTTTGATACCGAAGCGACGAGTACCTTTCATAGGAGAGACGCGGAGGTAAACATGATCTCCGATCTCGAAAGCCAAATCATGGTGCTTACTATCATAGTAGCTCTTCTGGTGGGATTGGGCTGCTTTGAGGTTATCACGAATGACTTTGCACATTTCTTCTGCCTCTGTGATCAGGTCATTACCCAGCAGCTGACGTTCACCGGTTTCAGACCAGTTGAGAGGGGTACGGCACTTCCTGCCATATAGAATTTCAAATGGGGCCTTGCCCGAACTTTCTTGAAAACTGTTGTTGTATGAGAATTCAGCATAAGGAAGACAATCCTCCCACTTCATGCCGAAGGAGATCACACAAGCCCTGAGCATATCTTCAAGAATTTGGTTGCCACGCTTGACTTGACCGCTTGTTTGAGGATGGAAAGCAGTGCTGAAGCGGATGTTAGTGCCCATGGCCTTCTGAAAAGAATCCCAAAACTTCGAGGTAAAGATGCTGCCACGGTCTGAAAATATCACTTGAGGAATACCGTACAGAGAGACAATGCGAGAGGTATAGAGTTCCGCCAATTGAGCTGCAGTGATCGACTCTTTGATAGGCAGAAAGTGAGCCACTTTGGTGAGCTTGTCGATGACAACGAATATAGCATCATTGCCACGCTTGGACTTTGGAAACCCAGTCACGAAGTCCATTTCAATGTGGTCAAACTTCCATTCTGGAATGGCAAGAGGTTTGAGGAGACCAGCTGGCCTTTGGTGTTCTGCCTTCACTCTTCTGCAGACATCACATTCATTCACGAATTGAGCGATCTCGCGCTTCATTCGAGTCCACCAATAAGCTTGCTTGAGATCCTGATACATCTTCGTACTACCAGGGTGGATGGAGAGGAGAGAGTTGTGAGCCTCGTTCATGATCACTTTACGAAGTTCACCTTTGGGCACAACAATACGATCCTCGAAGAAGAGAGTGTCCTTGTCATCAAGGCGGTAGCACTTGTACTTGGACTGACTCTTGGCAATCCCAATCTTCACCTTTTTCACCATAGCATCAAGAAGCTGGGCTTGGCGAATCTGGTCTTCTAAGGTAGGAGAGACTTGAAGGTTGGCGAGGAAACCTTGAGGAACAACTTGCAGATTCAGTTTGCGAAAAGCTTCACAAAGCTCGGGTTGATAAGGCTTGAGAATCAGACTGTTGCAATAGGCCTTTCTGCTCAAAGCGTCAGCAATCACATTGGCCTTGCCTGGAGTATACTCAATACTCGGATTATACTCTTGAATCATTTCGACCCATCGAGTTTGCCTTAGGTTGAGATTAGGCTGAGTGAAGATGTACTTGAGACTCTTGTGATCAGTGAAAATGTCCACTTTTCTTCCCAATAGAAGATGTCTCCAAGTCAAAAGAGCATGCACAACTGCCGCCAACTCGAGATCATGAGTGGGGTAGTTCTTCTCATTAGGCTTCAACTGGCGAGATGTATAAGCAACAACTTTCTTATCTTGCATCAATACTGCGCCAAGACCTTGGAGAGAGGCATCACAAAAGACCTCGTACGGCTTGGATTCATCAGGTGGAGTCAGAACTGGAGCAGTGATCAACTTCTCTTTCAAAGTGTTGAAAGCAATATCACACTCTGAAGACCAAACGTACTTGACATGCTTCTGAAGAAGATTTGAGAGAGGCTTCGCGATCTTGGAAAAGTTTTCAACGAATCTTCGGCAATAGCTTGCGAGTCCGAGAAAACTGCGAAGTTGCTTCACATTCTGAGGAGGTTCCCAATTCACAATTGCGGATACCTTCTCGGGATTCACGGAAATGCCCTTGGCAGAGATGATATGACCAAGATAAAGAACCTCATCGAGCCAAAATTCACACTTGGAGAACTTGGCATAGAACTGATGTTCCCTGAGCTTATCGAGAACCAAACGCAAATGCTTGGCATGATCTTCCTTGTTCTTGGAGAAAACCAGAATGTCATCGAGATAGACCAAAACAAAGTCATTGGTGTAGGCGTTGAAGATGAAGTTCATCATGCGAGAGAACGTCGGAGGAGCGTTGGCGAGGCCAAAAGACATGACAGTGTATTCATATGAACCAAAGCTTGTTCTGAATACTGTCTTGGGAATATCTTCTTCACGAATGCGAATCTGATGATAACCCATACGGAGATCAAGCTTGGAGAATACTTGAGCACCCTTGAGTTGTTCGAATAGCTCATTGATGTTGGGAAGTGGGTATTTGTTCTTGATGGTCTTCTTATTCACTGGATGGTAATCAACACAAAGTCGACTCGATCCATCCTTCTTCTTCACAAAAAGAACACCACAACCCCACGGAGAAGTACTAGGCCGGATGAGACCCAATCTTTCTTGCTCATCGAGTTGTTTCTTCAACTCCTTCAACTCTTCGGGGCCGAGCTTGTAGGGACGTTTGCACACAGGTTCCGTACCGGGCTCAAGTTCAATAACAAATTCAACCGGCCGGTTTGGAGGCATCCCTGGGAGTTCTTCTGGAAAAACGTCTTGATATTCGCAAACGACAGGAATTTGAGAGATGGCATCCAATTCACCCTTCTCATTGAGAGAAAACAGACGGATGGTATTATCCCGAGCGGCAAAGACAATTACATCCTCAGACGAATGAGTCAATTGAATCTGCCTGGCAGCACAATCAAGATGTGCCTTGTGCTTAGAAAGCCAATCCATCTCGAGAATAAGATCAATATCCGAGTCACCGAGAACCGTAGGAGAAGCAAGAAACTTGAACTCGCCCATCGTGATAGAAACATCCGGAACGATGGAGTTAGCCTGCATGCGCTTGCCGGGAGAGACAACTGCTAAAGGACTAGGCAAAACTTGTGAAACCAATTCATGCCTATTTGTAAACGGTCTCGAGATGAAGCAATGCGATGCACCAGTGTCAAAAAGAACTTTTGCAGGAATATCATTAACAGGAAGGTTACCCATGATCACATCTGACGAGTCCTCTGCCTGAGCTGCATTCATCAAATTGACCTTGGCGTGCTTAGGGTTATGCTTGACCATAGCTGTACTTGCCGATCTCACAGGAGGAGGAGGAGGAAGACGCCTCTGGTTGGTACACTTGTTGGCATAGTGACCCTTCTGTTGGCACTTGTTGCACGTGACCTCTGAGAGCGGACGGTGATACGGAGCACTCGATCTTGGAGGTTGAGACGAAGCCTTGTTCTGAAAGCCTGGGTTGGGTGGGTGGGAAGAACCACTACCACCTTTGCTCTTCTGCTGATACGGCTGACGGAACGGAGGAGGAGGAAGCCAAAACTTCTGCTGCTTGGCCACTTGAGTAGAGGAAGAAGGAGTAACATCTCTGACTCGCTTCCTGGAAGCATCACACCTCAACTGAGCAGCCTATTGCTTCAGTGCCATGTTGTAGAACTCATCGTATCTCAAAGGCTCAAAGAGAACAAGAGCGAGCTGAATATCTTCCCTGAGACCACCTCTGAACTGGTATATCATGCTCTTCTCATCAGGAACATCCTGCTTGGCAAAACGGGCGAGCTTCTGGAACAACTTGTTGTAGTCATAGACAGACAAAGAGCATTGCTTCAGATTGCGGAATTCCTCACGCTTGCTTTCAACCACGCTCTGCGGAATGTGATGAGCTCGGAAATCTCGACGGAAATCATCCCAAGTGATAACACGTCCACCTCTGGAATCCTTGTACTGCTGACCACTCTGCAGCCTGATCTTTGAGTTGGAAGGAAGCGAACTTGACAAAGTCCTCAGGCCTGACGTTACTGCACTCGAAATGCTTACACAGATCCACAAGCCAATCGTCAGCATCGGTTGCCTCAACACAATTGCTGAAAGTCTTTGGCCCGTTAGCAAGGAACTGGTTGAGTGTAGCAAAGTGACTCTGATTGCTGCCTTGATTCCCTTGACTGCCTTGATTGCGCTCTTGGATAATTTGCATGATCAGCTGAGTATTTGCATTGGTTGCGGCCATCACAGCTTGCCATGCCTCTGGAGGAGGTGGAGGCGGTGGCGGATCTTGATTCTGGTTCTGACTGGTGCTCTTAGTGGGAGCCATCCTGAAGAGGTTGACCACCGTTAGCACATAGACAGATAAATATTGAAGCTGAATCCAACGGAATGAAAATTGCAACATACAGTCTTCACATCCGAACAAAATGAACGAATGCATTTCTCTTGAAGTGGTCACATATTCCTAAATTGCGAAGCCACGAAGAATCAGGTAGAAGGAGTACAACAACGAGGGATGGAATCAACATATGACGTCGAAGCAAAACGAATGCCACAACTTGAAATAAAACCAAGGGTTGGCTTGCGGAATAAGCCGGAACAAATACATGATAGAAATTTCGTCCGAAGTTTTCGTGGTGGGACCTACACGGGCTCGATCGTACAGCACCATCATATACAAGGCAGTGCACATGACATACGAAGCGTCCCCGAGTCAGCATAGCCAAGGACTCTTTAAGACACAACGAGACCACTGTAAAATCGACCGTGAATAGGCGAACCACTAGACGTCGAACCCCAATTTCATATCATACATCTGTCGGAAAGATATCCTAAGGCTACTTGAATTCCCACCTATGAAATTCCCGAAATTTTCCCGGTTATGCAATCAGGTGTTGGGGATACAGGGGAAGCATAATATCTCACCCAAGCTAGCAAATCCTACATCCAGCTGTATCCATCCTTCAACACATAACCAAGAAACCTTCGGAAACCATCTATCTCAACCTTCGAAAAGCATCTGTTATACAAGTTATGGCGATACTCCCGAACTCCCGCCCCAGTACTGGGTGGCGTCGAGGTTATCTCACCAACGAACTGCATAAAGGAGATTTTCGATGTCGCGCACATATCTCAAGTATACCAGAATTGCAACGATAAAATTGTGACGACAACACCTCGGAACTCAACTCCCCGGGACACTGCCACAACCCCTAAAGACAGGAGGCACCAAGAACAATGTTCTCGTCACAAAACCATCGGAACAAATCCAAAATACTCGCGTGATCCTAAAAAAAAATTAGTGAAATTTGAGAAGAGAAGAGTCAAAACTCTACGTCAGGAAGCCTTACCAGAGTGATGAGGAGACTGGGAAGTAAAAAGAAGTCCTAAGCTCTCCGATATATAATTCCTAAGGACTCAAAACATTTTTCTAGACACAACTCGGCTGCTAAAAACGATCAAGCAATGGGGGCTCCTAAGGTCGGGGAAGGCTCTGATTACCAACTTGTAACGCCCTCGATGCGGCTATAGCTCCCACGTGTCGAGGCACGACTTAGAGACATAACCGCATTGAAAGCAATGTCACAAGTCAGGCAATCATTACAACATCCCATGTAATACATAATAAAAGGGGGAGATAACATAGTTGGCTTACACTCGCCACGTCACATCAGAGTACATAAATAACATCCATCAAACAAACACTCATGGCCCGACTACGGCGCCAAAATGGAAAAGAACCCAACATGCGACAAGGCCCTGAATCGAACCCCAACTAGGCACCACTACTGATCATCGGGAAAGGAAACATAATAACGCTGAGAGTCCTCGTCGAACTCCCACTTGAGCTCGTACTCATCACCTGGAGCGAAATCACCTGGACCTGCATCTGGAATTATAGTATTTGTGAGCCACAAGGACTCAGCAATCTCGCACCCACGCGATCAAGACTATTTAAGCTTATAGCACAGGATAAGGCAAGTATATGTGGAGCTGCAGCAAGCGACTAGCATATATGGTGGCTAACTTATTCGCAAAGGAGAGCGAGAAGAGGAGGCAAAGCGCGAGCGAGAAACTAGAAGGAACAACATGCGCAAGCATAACTCCAACACCGTGTCCACTTCCCGGACTCCGCCGAGAAGAGGCCATCACGGTAACACACACGGTTGATTCATTTTAATTGAGTTAAGGTTCAAGTTATCTACAACCGGACATTAACAAATTCCCATCTGCCCATAACCGCGGGCACGGCTTTCGAAAGTTCAATCCCTGCAGGGGAGTCCCAACTTAGCCCATGACAAGCTCTCACGGTCAACGAAGGAATAGACCTCCTCCCAAGACGTTCCGATCAGACTCGGTATCTCGGTAAACTCAAGACACTTCGACAGGTTAAAACAAGACCAGCAACACCGCCCGAATGTGCCGACAAATCCCGATAGGAGCTGCACATATCTCTTTCTCAGGGCACACTCAGATTGTCTTAGGTACGGGTAGGCCAGCCCAGAGTTGCCCCTGTGGCCCGGTAGCTGACAGGTGGACCAACACTCAGAGGAGCACTGGCCCGGGGGGGTTAAAATAAGATGACCCTTGAGTCTGCAGAACCCAAGGGAAAGAAAAGGCTAGGTGGCAAATGGTAAAACCAAGGTTGGGCATTGCTGGAAAAGTTTTAATCAAGGCGAACTATCAAGGGGTTCCCATTATAACCCAACCGCGTGAGGAACGCAAAATCCGGGAACATAACACCGATATGACGGAAACTAGGGCGGCAAGAGTGGAACAAAACACTAGGCGAGAGGCCGAGCCTTCCACCCTTTACCAAGTATATAGATGCATTAAGATAACATAGCAATATAATGATATCCCAACAAGTAAATAAATGTTCCAACAAGGAACGGCTCCAATCTTCACCTGCAACTAGCAACGCTATAAGAAGGGGCTGAGCGAAGCGGTAACATAGCCAATCAAAGGTTTGCTAGGACAGGTGGGTTAGAGGTTCAACATGGCAATTGGGAGGCTGACAAGCAAAAGGTAGGCATCGTAGCATTGGCAAGCAAGAGCGAGCAAACTAGCATAGCAAAGATAGTAGTGATTTCGAGGGTATGATCATCTTGCCTGCACAGTTGTCAAAGTTGACTGGATCCTCACAAGCAAACTCAACGGGCTCCTCGGTAGCGAACTCGTCTCCCGGCTCTACCCAACAAGACAAACAAGCAACAAGGATACAATCAACCACGTGCAAGACCAAGCAATATGATGAAATGATGATATGCTATGCGGGATGCGATGCGGGATGCAAAATGCAAGATATGACAGGAAATGCATGAACCTGGCCTCAACTTGGAATTCCAAGGGTGCCACTGGATAGAGGGGATGAAATCGCTTGAAAACGATATAAAGATCATTGGAATCGGAGTTACGGTTTGGAAATGGCAAGCGTTTTAAGATATGACACCGGTCTGCGATTTACAGCAAGTAGGCATCTAAATGCAACGAAATGAACATGCTACAGCCACCAAACATGAAAACAAAATACATGGCAGTGATGTACACAAGATGTTAACAAAACACTAGCACTGAGCCATAGGCAAATTCATCCATTAAGAGGGTTCAAACAAGCATGGCAAAAATGAATATGCAAAACAGATTCCAGACTTAGTGAAATTAACACTAGCCTGAAATTTCAGATCACGATGCTCTTTGGAGCAGCAAAACAACATGATAAATGACCTGAACATGACAAGTAAGAACATGGCATGGAGCTACTCAACAAGCTTAACAAAACACCCAAAGTGACCTGGGGTCAAAAGGGTTCACAAAATACTCTACCGAGCTCACGAACATAGCTCGAACACAATCAGTTTTCAGACTTAGTGAAAACTGAGACATGCAGAAATTTAACTCACGAAGGCATGTAAACGAGCTCGATGCACTCACATGGTGCAAGTCATAGCAAGGCAAGCATATAACCAGCAGAAGGCACAATATTGCTAGCTACATGGCAAGAACAAAGGCATAGCATGCATGGAACACTAACGGTAGCATCGGCAAAATCGCAAACAAGTTGACGATCTGCCCAGATTAACAACGAAGCAAAAGTTGAGCTCGATTGAGTCAACCTAGAGCACTCACATATGCAAACAAAGACATGGATGGATAGAGCATAACATAAATATCAAAACTCCCTTACTGATCATCCTCAAAAGAGGCACGGATCACTAGGAAACAAGCTGGACATATAGCATCATGAACTAAAATATCCCAGACTTAGTGAAAATCACTAAGTCCCTGAAAACAGATTCCCGGGTGCCTCACTTTGCAAGCTTGCACAAGTCACCACACACATCCTAAAAATGCATGGGTTGCACCTCTGGAAAGAAGACAAAATGCTTAACAAAACATATGAAGGACTCACAGGCATAGCATGCACACATTAATCATGGCAAAAATGACAAAAGTCTAAGATGAACTAGCAGATCTGACAATTAACTCACGAAGCCTCTTCTAACAGCATTTCGGGCATCAATATGAGCTCAAATGAAAATGATGAATGGAATGAAATGATGTACTCGTCGAGACGAACATTTTGATATATTATATGCCCAAACGGAGCTACGGATGCAAAGTTACGGGCGGTCAAAGTATGCATAAAACTAGGGTTAGGGACGAAAGTCAACCGAGATTCAAAATATCTCAGATCTGGATCCAGATCGCACGCTTCCCGATGCACGTCGGAGTTACTGTAGCAGCTCGCCGGAGATGGAGAAGATGCCGGGGTGGGCCGGCCGGCGTGGAGGCGGCAGGTGGCGGCGCGGCCACCGGAGTCGGCGAGGGGCGGCGGAGAGGCGGCGGTGGTGGCGCGAACGCCGAGGGACGGCGGCGGCCGGGGCAGCGCGGGGAGGTGCGGCGGCGGCGCGGTCCGCGGTGGCGCCGGTCGCCGGAGCGGGGAAGGCGGCGTGCGCTCGGAGGAGGAGCGGGGCGCGGCGGGCGCGGAGGCGGCGTCGGGGGCCGGCTGTGGGCCTCGGCCGGCGGCGGGGGATCTGGCGGCGCCACGTGGCGGCCAACCACTGGTGCGGGGGCGGCGGCACGATTTGTCCGGCCGGGTCGGACGTGTCCGGCTCGGCGCGTGGGTTTTTTTTTAGATAGGTCGAGGAGGAAGACGAGATCCGAAAATTGGAGGGGGTATATATAGGCATAAGTAGAGCTAGGAGAGTCCAAATGAGGTGCGGTTTTCGGCCACGCGATCGTGATCGAACGCTCTAGGACATGGACCAGAGTTTGGTGGGTTTTGGGCCAAAATTGAGGGGTGTTGGGCTACAACACACACAAGGCCTTTTCGGTCCCTCGGTTAACCGTTGGAGTATCAAACGAAGTCCAAATGATACGAAACTTGACAGGCGGTCTACCGGTGGTAAACCAAGGCCGCATGACAAGTCTCGGTCCAATCCGGAAATGTTTAACCCCCACACACGAAAGAAAGTTAGAAATGGCCACCGGAGGAGAACGAAGCGTCGAAATGCAAAACGGACAACGGGGAAAAAGCTCGAATGCATGAGATGAACACGTATGCAAATGCAATGCACGAGATGACAAGATATGAGATGCGAGAAAACAAAAACAACACACGGAGGCAAAGACCCGAACCCGAGAAATAAATATAAGTTAACGCCGGAAACGGCAAGAGTTGGAGTACAAATAGGGAAAGTTACATCCGGGGTGTTACAAGTGCCCTGGAAATTGTCGAGGAATGCGGCTTCCAGGTCCTCCCAACAACTGATTGATCCTGTTGGCAAGCTATTGAGCCAATGCTGAGCTGGTCCTTTAAGCTTGAGTGGCAGGTATTTGATGGCGTGAAAATCGTCGCTGCGGGCCATGTGGATATGAAGGAGATAATCCTTGATCTATACCGCAGGGTCTGTTGTGCCATCATATGATTCGATGTTTATGGGTTTGAAACCCTCGGGGATTTGATGATCCATTATTTCATCTGTAAAGCACAGTGGGTGTGCGGCGCCTCTGTACTGGGCCATATCATGACGTAGCTCCAATGAGCTTTGTCTACTGTGTTTGGCCCTGCCGAATTTGTGGCCGGCGTGACGGTTACTGTCTCGAGCCGTGGGGTGCCCACGCGATCCGTAGATCAATCGTGTTTGCCTTGCCTTGTCCTCCAACATGTCTCATAAGTCCGGCGCATATTCCCGTGCCTTGGTACGGGGTACGCCTTGAGTGGAGGGCCGGGAGGCCTCTCTGTCGCGGCCACGAGGTGGACGTTCGGCCGCATCAAGTGTTTCCTCCTCTAATCGGGGTAGCAACTTGCGCTTTGGGTAACTCTTGGAGGGGCGTTCGAGTTTATGCTCTTCGGCCGCAAGGACTTCAGTCCATCTGTCAACCAGCAAATCTTGGTCAGCTCTGAGTTGTTGCTGTTTTTTCTTGAGGCTTCTTGCCGTGGCCATAAGCCTGCGTTGGAAACGCTTTTGCTCAACGGGATCCTCTGGCACGACGAATTCGTCGTCGTCGAGGCTTGCCTCGTCTTCGGAGGGAGGCATATAATTATCGTCCTCGACATCTTTGTCTGCCGCTTTCTCATGAGGGCTGGTTTCTCCATCCTCCTGTGCTAAACCTTGCTGGAGGGGGTTTTCTTCGGCACTCTCTGGAGTATTATTATCTCCCGTGCTAGAATCACCATTTTTGTGTTGGCGGGATTTTGAGCGGCGCCGCTGACGCCGACGCTTGGGCTGTTTCTTGGAGGGGTCATCCTCCGCTGTTCCATCGCCCTCTCCCTCTTTTGGGGTGTCCACATGTATATGGCATATGACGAGGTGGCTTTCCAGGGCCTAGTAGGCACTGGTTCTTCATCATCTCCTTCATCGGCGTCCATACCGTCGATGTCTTCGGAGTCGAAGTCGAGCATGTCGGTTAAGTCGTCAACAGTGGCTACCAAGTGGGTGGTGGGTGGGTTTTGAATTTCTTCATTGTCTGTACCCCAACCTTGCTGACCGTAGTCCGGCCAGGGCTCTCCTGATAAAGAGAGAGACTTCAGTGACTTCAGGATATCGCCGAAAGGCGAGTGCTGAAAGATGTTTGCGGCAGTGAACTCCATGATCGGCGCCCAATCGGATTCGACTGGCAGGGGCGCGGAGGGTTCGGAGTCCGGAGAGGAGTCCGGCTCCTTGGAGTCACGAGCCTCGCAGAGTAAGGGGCTGGTGTTTGGCTCAATCGCCGTTTGGATCGTAGCCCCCGAGGTGGCGTCCAACCGCCCATCCTCGATCGGCGCAGTTGACTCCGAACTAAGGGTCGGAGCCAGTGCGGGTGCGGCCTCCAGGGCATCGTTCGGCGGTAGAGTTAGATCATGCTCGTCATGACAGTGCGGCGCGCTCGGTAGTGGTTCGAATCTGTCGAAGATCAAGTCCCCGCGGATGTCAGCCGTGTAGTTTAAACTTCCGAATCTGACCTGACGGCTAGGGGCGTAGGTTTCGATCTGCTCTAGATGGCCAAGTGAATTGGCCGGCAGTGCGAAGCCGCCAAAGATGAAGATCTGTCCGGGGAGGAAGGTCTCACCCTGGATTGCATCACCATTGATGATCATAGGAGCCATCGGGCCTGACGGCGACGGCACAGAGGAACTCTCAATGAAAGCACCAATGTCGGTGTCAAAACCGGCGGATCTCGGGTAGGGGGTCCCGAACTGTGCGTCTAGGCCAGATGGTAACAGGAGGCAAGGGAGACGAAGTTTTACCCAGGTTCGGGCCCTCTTGATGGAGGTAAAACCCTACGTCCTGCTTGATTAATATTGATGATATGGGTAGTACAAGAGTAGATCTACCACGAGATCAGAGAGGCTAAACCCTAGAAGCTAGCCTATGGTATGATTGTTGATGTGTATCTCGTCCTATGGACTAAAACCCTCCGGTTTATATAGACACCGGAGAGGGTTAGGGTTACATAGAGTCGGTTACAATGGTAGGAGATCTGAACATCCGTATCGCCAAGCTTGCCTTCCACGTCAAGGAAAGTCCCTTCCGGACACGGGACATAGTCTTCAATATTGTATCTTCATAGTCCAGGAGTCCGGCTGAAGGTATAGTTCGGCTATCCGAACACCCCCTAATCCAGGACTCCCTCAGTGATCCTTGAGGAATTTGACATTCTCGATGCCAATGACATGCTTCTTCTTCGCAAGCGTGTGCAAATTCCTCATGCCTGCATGACCAAGTCGTTGATGCCAGAGCCAGCCTTCTAAAGCTTTTGCAAGTAAGCACACGACTGTTTGTGGTCCTGTAGAGAAATCAACAATATACAAGTCTCCTCTCCTAAAGCCTTCGAAGACTTTGGAATTGTCAGCTTCCATAACCACAACACAACGGTACTTGCCAAAGACAACAACCATATCAAGATCACAAAGCATTGAGACAGACATAAGGTTGTATCCTGAGGACTCAACAAGCATGACTTTGTCCATGTGTCGATCCTTTGTAATCGCAACCTTACCTACACCCAATACCTGACTTTTGCCTTTGTCAGCAAAGATGATATGCTTCAGAAGCGACGGAGATAATGGAGCATCCATCAATAGATTCTTGTCACCGGTCATGTGGTTTGTACATCCACTATCAAGGACCCACTCAGTGGCTTTGGGTTGATCATCCTGCAGATGAATTAGTGCAGCTTACAAACTCATATACTTCATCAGTGAAGAATATGACATCAATTCATTAGATCAATTTCATCAAGTAAAAGAACTGATAAAGCAATATGAGGAAGTGAGAAATGAAAGTTCATTTCTTCATGATTAGCCTGCGTCCTATCAGGCATGCTCAGGTCTCCAGCAAATTCTTCAGACGATTACGTGCGTCTGGAGACCTGACCCTGCAGAAGAGATTAGTTCTTTTTCTTCACCACTCACATCTAAAGGGGTGGCAAAGAGTTCATCATTCTGCGAGCTCCATACGAGAAGGATGGCATAGAAGCCAATCCATTTCGTTTCACATAAGATGGGTTACAGTAAGCATATGAGTAAGCAGAGAAATTCTTCGAGGACTTATGGACATAATGATTTTAAGAATAATGCACATATCCATAATCCTTAGATCTTCCCTGCGAAATAGACGGGTTAGCACGATGATGTTCATATGAGGACTTTGATCCATATGAGGAATTTGGTCCATATGAGGAATTTGATCTGGGGTTCCTATTCTTCACAGGTGGCGTCATGATGACATTCACCTGAAGATTTTCAAGGCATCTTTTGGGAACCCAGATTTTCTTCATCGGGGAGCCGTTCCTGCAGTTAGTGCCAACATATCTAGCAAATACTTCACCATTTTGATTTTTGAACAGTTTATAGTTGGATTCAATTGACTCATCATCAGAATGAGGAGATTCACATGCAAATCCAGATAAGTTAGATGGATCAACTGGAGGTCCCTTTGCAGCAACCCATGTAGTTTTGGGGTACTGCTCAGGCTTCCAATATGTACTATCAGCATTGAGTTTCCTCTCAAAGGCGATACCCTCTTTCCTAGGGTTCCTGTTGAGGATCTGCTTTTTAAGCACATCACAAAGAGCCTGATGCCCTTTGAGGCTTTTGTACATGCATGTCGTGTACAATTCCTTCAGCCCTGCATTGTCACTGATACTAGCAATGTCCTCAGATAAGGAATTAGTGATAGCAGAGGCATGTCAAGAATTTGAAACATTAGCAGCATTTGAACATTCAGGTGAAGAATTAGCAGATTCACGTTCAATGCACTTCAAGCATGGAGGAACAAATTCTTCCTGAGAAGTGTTGATTTGTTGAGCAAGTAATGAATCGCGCTCCTTCTGAAGATCTTCATAACTCACTCTTGGTTTCTCAAGGTCTTGCTTTCTTTGAAGAAATTCATAAGAAAGCTTCTCATGATCCGCTAAGAGAGTGTTATGATGACTTTGAAGTTTATCAAGCTTGGACTGAAGTCTCTGAAGATTTTCAGTCAAGGTTTCAGTGCGATCCATTTCTTCACCCAACATATCATCACTTTTATTTAGCATGTTTTGAAACTTTTCTAAAGCCCTTTGTTGTTTTATAGCAATCTTAGCAAGTTTAGAATAGCTGGGCTTAAGGTTTTCATCAGATTCATTCTCACTTGATTCAGAGGAGGTATATTTGAGTACCTTGGCACCCTTTGCCATGAAGCAATGGAGCGTAGTCATCATCGCCTTCATCAGCCTTGTTAGTGAGGTCATTTTCTTCAGTGTTGAAGATAGACTTGCTGACGAATGCAGTAGCGAGAGCTAGGCTCGCCACTCCGGATTCGGACTCCTCAGATGACTCCTCTTCCTCATTTTCTTTAGATTCAGCCTCAGAGTCCATTTCATTGCCAATGAATGCCCTGGCCTTCTTGGAGCTGCTCTTCTTGTGATATGAAGGCTTTGAGGATTTTGATGATGAGGATTTTGTGGATTTCTTCTTTTTCTTTGCATCATCAGAACTGTAATCCTTGTATTTCTTCTTCTTTGATTCCTTTTCCCACTGAGGACAATCTTGAATGAAATGTCCAGGTTTCTTGCACTTGTGACAGAGCCTCTTCTTGTAGTCACTGGGTGAGGAATCATTGTTCCTTGAGGATCTTCCAAGGCGACCACGTCTTGAGAACTTTTGGAACTTCTTCACGAGCAGAGCCAGATCATGGCTCAGTTCTTCAGGATCACCAAGGCTGCTATCAGAGTCTTCATCTTCGGACACAGATACTGCCTTGGCCTTCAGTGCACATGTTCTGCCATAGCTTGAACCATAGAGATCTCTCTTTTCAGCAAGTTGGAACTCAGGAGTATTTAGCCTTTCGAGAATATCAGCGGGATCAAGAGACTTGTAATCAGCACGTTCTTGTATCATCAATGCCAGAGTGTCAAATGAGGAATCAAGCGATCTCAGCAATTTCTTCACCACCTCATGGTCGGTGATGTCAGTGGCACCAAGTGCTTGAAGCTCATTTGAGATGTCAGTGAGGCGATCGAAGGTTTGTTGAACATTTCCATTGTCGAGTCTTTTGAAGCGGTTGAAGAGATTGCGAAGAACATCAACTCGAGAGTCACGCTGAGTTGAGACTCCTTCATTCACTTTGGACAACATGTCCCAGATAAGCTTTGTTGTCTCCAAAGCACTCACTCTGCCATACTATCCTTTACTCAGATGGCCACATATGATATTCTTCGCTTCAGAGTCGAGTTGCTTGAATCTCTTCACATCAGCAGCATTCAGAGAAGGTGTGACTGAGGGAACACCATTTTCCACAACATACCAGAGATCGTTATCAATTGCTTCAAGATGCATTCGCATCTTATTCTTCCAGTAGGGGTAGTCCATCCCATCGAAGGTAGGACACCCAGCAGAGACCTTGATCATACCTGCGGTCGACATAACTAAAACTCCAGGCGGTTAAACCAAAATCACACAGAACAAGGGAGTACCTTGCTTTGATACCAATTGAAAGTGCGTTATATCGACTAGAGGGGGGGTGAATAGGCGATTTTTATGAAATTCTTCACTGAGGAATTTGCCGAAGAGGAAATTCCTTAGCGAAGAACTACTAGCAGCGGAATAAGTACTCAAAAGTAAACATAACAGAATACAAGCATAGTCATCATGATGAAATGAAGACAGGCACAGAGTACAGGAAGCGTAATCACAAGATAACACAGGATGAAGACAAACAGACTTAAGAAATTAAACTGAGGAAATTGAGAAAGTCTTCAGTCAAAGTCTTCTAACATAGATATGAACAAGCACACAACACAGTTATGAGGAAATGAAAGAGTTGAGGAAATAGAACCAGTGAGCTTGGTGAAGACAATGATTTGGTAGACCAGTTCCAACTGCTGTCTCAGTTGTACGTCTGGTTGGAGCGGCTGAGTATTTAAACTCGAGGACACACAGTCCCGGACACCCAGTCAAGGACACTTAGTCCAAGACACCCAGTCCTCACCATATTCTCCTTGAACTAAGGTCACACGGACCTCATCCAATCACTCGTGGTAAGTCTTCAGGCAACTTCCAAACCTTCACAAACTTGGTCACTCGGCGATCCACAATTCCTCTTGGATGCTCTAGACCATGACGCCTAACCGTCTAGAAGAAGCACAGTCTCCAAAGGTAACAAGCGTCGGATCCACTCAGGATCAATCTCTTCAGTGATGCTCAATCACTTGGGGTTTGTA
Organism: Triticum urartu; assembly: GCF_003073215.2. NCBI lineage: Eukaryota > Viridiplantae > Streptophyta > Magnoliopsida > Poales > Poaceae > Triticum > Triticum urartu. The sequence goes on along the minus strand of NC_053022.1, from coordinate 529,971,980 downwards.
GGTGTTTGGGTTTGGGGTTTTTGGTTTTTCCTCACTTGATGATTTTTGCTCAAAGTCCTCGGAGGATGGGTTGCTCTCAAATGACAAGTGTCAGTTTCTCTCAGAGTAGCCAACCAGCTACTGGTTGTAGGGGGGCGGCTATTTATAGCCTAGGGAGCAGCCCGACATGATAAGACATAAATGCCCTTCAATGATATGACCGTTAGGTGGATAGATATTTTGGGACAGCTGGCGCATAGCACAGCAACGGTCGGAATTTTGAGTAGCAAAATCCTCAGGGCTATCATGTTCCTCACTGTGTAGGCAATCCGCACTAGCGAATTCCTAACTCCTCAGTCAGGACAAATTCCTCAGAGACCAGAAGAACTTCGTCTCTGTCACTGAAGAAATTGACTGAACTGTATGAGATTTCCAATGGCTTCACTCGAAGGGATTGGTAGGTGTAGGATTTTGAGTTGAGCATCACATGGAAATTTTTCCTTAGTATTTCCTCGACCCCCTTTAATAGTACGGTGTTTCCTATGACTCAAGAAAGAGAAAATGAAACTACGAAAACAAAAGTCTTCTCGCTTCATGTTCCTCGAAAGAATACCAAGTCTTCAAGGTCACACCAATTTCTTCACTTTCAAAGTCTTCAGAAAGTCTTTAGAATACCAAAATCTTCAGTCGAAGATATTCATTTTTAGGGGTCGACTTTTCCTGTAAATATCAAACTCCTCGTAAACTTATAGACCTGTGTACACTCACACACGCATTAGTCCCTTAACCTATAAGTCTTCAATACACCAAAATCACTAAGGGGCACTAGATGCACTTACATTCGTCCACACCCCCCGGAGCCGCCCCAACGACGCCCTCGTCGACAGCCTCTGATCCTCTTCGCTGACACCTTCCTCAACCCTACCGGAGCCACTTTGCCGACACCTTCCTCAACCCTACCAGAGTAGCTTCGCCTATATCATTCTCAACCCTACCGGGGCCGCTTTGCCAACTCACAAGTCCACGGCCTCAGATCCGCTTCCTCGCACCCTCATCCAACCTACCGGAGCAGCTTCTGACGCCCCATCCACGGCCGCAGATCCGCATCGTCGACACCACCCTTAACCCAACCACCGGAGCAGCTTCTGATGCCTCGTCCACGGCCGCAGAATCACATCGTCGACACCATCCTTAACCCAACCACCGGAGCAGCTTCACCTACGCCCTCATCCACGGCCATAGATCTGCTTCGCCCACACCGTAGTCCACCCTACCGGAGCTGCTCCACAAACACCCTACTCGACGGTTCTAGATCTCCTTACCGGACCCTGACAGCCAGCGCATCGTCATCACCCTCGACGTTTCTAACCTGATTCCCACAGTATGGAGAGATGCCAAGCACCCGCCACGGCCTAGGTACTTGTCACCTTTAAACCCGTCCAGCATCACCTGCCCGATGTACTTCAAATATACTAACCGGTCGCTGTTACCTGTTATGCAGCTGGCAAAAACTACAAGGACGATGTTTCTTCTGGATCTAACAGCTTGGCCAACCAAGATCATGGACTGAGGCATTGCTATGATCTTGTAAGCGCGTCTCTCTCTCTCTTGTATTGTTCTGTGCCTGCCGGCGTGCTTTGCTAGGATTTTCGACCAGTAATCCCTTTGTGCAGACAATGATTTCTACTACTGGCTGCTAAATTAGATATGTAGATGTCATACATGATATTACCTTGTACCTCCGTTCCTAAATATAAGTCTTTCTAGAGATTCCACTATAGGCTACATATGGAGCAAAATAAGTGAATCTACACTCGAAAAAGCATCTATATACATCTGTATGTGGTCCATACTGGAATTTCTACAAAGATATATATTTAGGAACAGGGGCAGTACATTACACAAAATCGTAGGTGGCATGTAGGAATTCCAGTGCACTACATTAGGCTCCCTTAGAGTGCCTGCTAGTCCAGCAAACAGAGTCATGGCTAGTTTATGGTACGCACACAATCGTTAATTGGTGGTTTAAATATGCGCAAGGGATATGCAATGTAGTATCATGTAGAGATGTCTGAAATTAGCCATGTCAACTTGCAGATAGGGTTACACAATGAAAAAGTACAAGATGTATGTGGCAATTTCATGGAACATCGCAAAAAAGGAGAGGCAGCGGTGAGCCTATACAGTGTGCCATGGTACGTCACTCCTCCATTGCAATCATCGCGACATGTTATTTGTATGCCAGTTCTATTAGCCAAGTTTCTTAGGGACAGTTATTACGAGTTATTCTAAGAAAATAAGCACCTGTGAATATAAGCTCCATGTAATAAGCCAACCAGTTATTTTCATTGCGTTTTCAGCTTATCTTTGGTATGATCAGTGGAAAGTCTAGATTGCATTATACTTTTTTCATTTTGCTACCCATATGGAAATTAATTTGACTTGCAAACATCACAAATTGAACCCAGTGCAGTAATTAATATGATAGGAAAACAGACCATCACTATTTGCTCAAAATGCAAATACAAAGATACCATCTACTTGGCACAATCTACTTTGGTCAATGTTTTCCATAGAGATCCCATTGCCTAATTTAAACGAAGAACGCATGACCCACATTTAAATGAAGAACAATTATTTATTGAAATTTGATGGTCCAAGTGGCTGGTTATTATCGTATAGCAACACCACCTGAAAGCATCATATAGCAGCAGCAGCAGTCTGCAATTCATCATATACCAGCAGCAGCTCATAGCAACTCATCATATAGCAGCAGCAGGAGCAGCTCATAGCAATTCATCATATAGCAGCAGCAGGAGCAGCTCATACCAATTCATCATATAGCAGCAGCAGGAGCAGCTTGTAGCAACTCATCATATAGCAGTAGCAGGAGCAGCTTGTACCAACTCATCATATAGCAGTAGCAGTAGCTCATAGCAATTCATCATATAGTAGCAGCAGCACATAGCAACTCATCATACAGCAACAGCAGCTCATAGCAATTCATCATATAGCAGCAGCAGGAGCAGCTCATAGCAATGCATCATATAGCAGCAGCAGAAGCAGCTCATAGCAATTCATCGTATAGTGGAAAGGGGAGAGGAGATGCAAGCGGGCAAGGCAATGAATGCTTGCGTGTTTGTTTTTACTTGAGGATCAGGTGTGACACGGGCGTCAGCAGTTGCATTTTGAGTGTAATATAGGCAGACAATAAAGTCATTTCACTATTCCCCTTCCCTTCAGTTTTTAGTGAGGTTCTACCTGAAACACCCCCCTCCAAAGCAAAATTAGTTAAGCCCAAGCCCATAACTCAAAAATGACTTCTTTACATCTTTTATGGCTTATTTTGACAATATGCCCTGAAAAGGCGGAATCGAACTGGCCCTTAACCTGCAATTCAATTGTGCGTGCAATGATGAATCACTCCTGCCTGCTATCTGTACATTAGGCATCATCATACATGGCATAACCTAATACATGTGCATTCCATTGTAGAATCTGGAAATATGCAATGTTTATGTTAGTTCATACGTTGCACATGATGTTTCAATGCCCGATCAGTCAAGTGATGGTCTTTAAGCCTCCTTTGCTTCTTTTCTTGATATGTAAGATTTTCTCACACATCTGTTCAATTGCTTGGTTGCATCAGCCAGCCATACTAGGACTGTTTGCTTTGATTACTTGTTGTTCTTTACATAACACTCTAACAGAGCTTGTCAACGATTTAAACACTAAGGGATGTTGTAGTGGGGCCTTGTCTAACTCATAGGTGACATAAAGGTTTGGTTGTACACTACAGTAGGCTATCCAAGAGTACCTGGAGATCCAGTTCGAAGGTATGCCTAGTTTTTACATAGTGCAGACATAGTAAATGCTCATTTCATTGTGTGCAAGTGCAAGAGATGCGGCATGTTTCATTATGTGGTGTTGTTTTGTTATAATCTCATTCTTTTGTGTTCACAGACTGGAAAGTATGCATATTTATCTTCCAAGGAGACGAGTAACTAGTTTGTGTCACCTTGCAGAGGGGGTGCAATGAAGATAAGATTGAGGATTTCCATGTACAAGATGTTAGGAAGGAGCCTTGCAAGAGAAGTAGGAGTTGCGCTGAGCCTCTTCAACCTGCTAAGGTAAGTCACTGTATGCAACTCAACAGTTCAATTCCTTGTTTGTTTCAGGCATAGTTAATTTTCTCTTTTCAATTGCTTTATTTGTCCTCAGTTAATGAGATGCCCAAATAATCATGCCTGATGTTCGGTACTTGTATCACTATTAGTTGACATAAGTAAGGGCCTTACCATTTAATTACTCTGACGAAGTGTGCCTGAAGCTTTGAAGTCTATTAACCAACTATTATTGCATGAGGCTCACAATCTAGTTTATACTACGCTAATGATTGCATAGTTTTTCCTGCTGTAGTATGTTTGTATGAAACCCTCTGATGTTCATTATGCTCCCTAAGACTTTAATTGAGGCACAGAATGGCCAACTCCTTGCTTACTTATACGCAACGTGTTGTCTAAATTTGTAACTTGTCTGTGTTTTCGATTGGGCCCCAACATCATGCTCCTCTGGTGAGCTAAGAGGGATTTCTGTATGCAGGCTGCACAGACTATCTTTTTTATAATTTTTAAAATATCACCTGCTTATGCTTCATGACGTGTAACATTTTTTTTGAAAGTGACGTGTAACATTATTGTTAGTCATGTTTTGCCATGTAGTACAAAATAGTGTCTTGTTCGCTTCACTGTTGTAACTATATTTTTGCCCTAGTCATGTGTACTTACAGAAACATTTCAGGATGAAGTGACATCAACCCAAAGATCTGCGAGCAGTGCGGCATGGTCGTTACCGAATGATTATGGATTGGAATTGGAATGTGCTGATGTTCTCGAGCATCAACTAGAGGTGGCAAGACAACATGTACATGATTGTCAACGTATAATCAACAAGTTGAGACTGGACATGCAGGTATTAGATGCAGGAGTCAAAAAGTGAAACAAGACACTGAGGTAACCATGAATGAATTGGAGATTTGCAGACTGAAATTTGTGCTATCTGAATTCGGCCAATCCTATTTTTTGAAGAGATTATAGTTCAATTGGAGTTAAGTTGATGCGCGTCCATGATGTATGAGCTGTATTTGCCCAGTGTATGTGATTTGCTATTTGTGTATGCTTTATTATCACCTCTGCCGAACCATAATGCCCAGTGGGTACAATCGGCTATAATTTCTTTATTGTATAGTGTAGGATTATTCTACCTTTCTATGCCTTGATCTCTTTGTTGTAATAGTGTAGGCTTTTTAGAGGTGATAGTATTGAGTAGGATAATTCTTTGAATACACTATATCGTTCAAACGGGGGCCAATTCGCTCGACCATGGCCTATCACGGGCCGTCGGGTCCATGGGCCTTCTACGTCTCATAGGATCCATGGGCCTTCTACGTCTCGTAGGATCCATGGGCCTTGTACGTCTCGTAGGATCCATGGGCCACCAGATCATTTATGGGTCTTGTACGGGCCTTTAATGGGCCGTAGATGGGCCTATAATGGAAATCATACGTTTTATGGGCTAACCATAATGGGCCATTAATAGGCCGTATTTGGTGATGCTATGAAAATGGCCCAACAGACTAACGGTCCACAAACGGGCCAACTGTAACGACGGGCTGAATTTGGCCCACAAACAGAAAATGACAGTAACGGGCCGTAAGTAACCGAATGCTGCAAATGAGCCCAAGAATAAATGGGCCCTCAGAAGGCCGAAAGTTAACTTGGGATGGAAACGGCCCAACGGAATAACGGGTCGTTAATGGGTATAAAGTGATACACTGTTCATTACGGGCCAGTTTCACCACCGGTCGTTAATGGGTGTAAAGTAATACACTGTTCATTACAGGCCAATTTCAGCACGGGCCGCTAATGGGCCAAGAGTTACAAAGGGCCTCATATGGGCCGAAAGACGTCATGGGCTATACATGGGCCAGAAGTGAAAACGGGCTGGAATCATATTGGACGGCCCAGATGACGCTACTGGGCCTAATTCGGATAGGGCATAACGGGCCTTGGATTAGCGGGCTGTAAATGGGCTATATGCGAACAGGCCGTTAACAGGCTTTCCATGGGCCGGCCCACCAGCTTTTGACCAAGTCGGGCCGGCCTTTTCACAGGAATGGGCCACTGTTGGGCCGTGCCACGTGTCGACGTATCATAGGCGCCTTCTGTCCAGTGAGTGGATGACATCTGTCCCAACGATGAGCCGACACGTGTTTCCTCTAGCCAATGATGATTTTACACGTGGAAAATCCCCATTGGTCGGGGCTATTAACGGGTTATCGGAACCAAAACCCGACCCGATAGCTTAACGGCGTTCCGTTAAGGTGGATGCCACGTGTCGGTCACCCTTGACGAAAGCACTTCTGTGACGTGCGATTTATCGTCATGGAAGTGGATGCTTCCGTGATGATAATTTTGGTAATGTCATGGAACACTTCTAAGACAGCACAGGTATGACTATCTTGATTCTGTCATAAATTTGTCATGGATGTACATGCATGACAAACAAAGCGACCTACTGTGACAAACACGTATCATCAAGGAAGTGTATTTTTTTGTAGTGATGGCTCACGCTCATGTATTGCGTGAGGGTTGAAAATGCTAAAGCGCTTTAAAAACTATGAACCAATTGCTCGGCTTGTCATCGGGGTTGTGCATGATGTGAATATTTTTTGTGTGGTGAAGATGGAGCATAGCCAGACTATATGATTTTGTAGGGATAGCTTTCTTTTGGCCTTGTTATTTTGAAAAGACATGATTGCTTTATTAGTGGGCTTGAAGTATTATTGTTTTTATGTCAAATGATAGACTATTGCTTTGAATCACTCGTGTCTTAATATTCATGCCATGATTAGATATGTGATCAAGATTATGCTAGGTAGCATTCCACATCAAAAATTATCTTTTTTATCATTTACCTACTCGAGGACGAGCAGGAATTAAGCTTGGGGATGCTGATACGCCTCCGTCGTATCTATAATTTTTTATTGTTCCATGCCAATATTATACAACTTTCATATACTTTTGGCAACTTTTTATACTATTTTTGGGACTAACATATTGATCCAGTGCCCAGTGCCAGTTCCTGTTTGTTGCATGTTTTATGTTTCGCAGAATATCCATATCAAACAGAATCCAAACGGGATAATGAAGCTTATTTTTGGAATATTTAAAAATTTCCGGAAGAAAAATCCACGCGAGACGGTACCCGAGGTGGCCACGAGGCAGGGGGCGCGCCTGCCCCCCTGGGCGCGCCCCTGACCCTCGTGGGCCACCCGTAAGGCGGATGATGCCCTTCTTCGGCCGCAAGAAAGCTATTTTTTGGTTAAAAAAATCACGGCGAAGGTTTCAGGCCAATCGGAGTTACGGATCTCCATATATATATGAAACGGTGAAAGGGCAGCAGAACAGAACGCAGAAACAGAGAGAGACAGAGAGACAGATCCAATCTCGGAGGGGCTCTTGCCCCTCCCATGCCATGGAGGCCAAGGACCAGAGGGGAAACCCTTCTCCCATCTAGGGAGGAGGTCAAGGAAGAAGAAGACGAAGGGGCCCTATCGGTGTCAAAACTGGCGGATCTCGGGTAGGGGGTCCCGAACTGTGCGTCTAGGCTGGATGGTAACAGGAGGCAAGGGACATGAAGTTTTACCCAGGTTCGGGCCCTCTTGATGGAGGTAAAACCCTACGTCCTGCTTGATTAATATTGAAGATATGGGTGTTACAAGAGTGGATCTACCACGAGATCAGAGAGGCTAAACCCTAGAAGCTAGCCTACGGTATGATTGTATGTTGTGATTGTTGTCCTACGGACTAAAACCCTTCGGTTTATATAGACACTGGAGAGGGTTAGGGTTACACAAGGTCGGTTACAAAGGAGGAGGTATCCATATACATATTTCCTAGCTTGCCTTCCACGCCAAGTAGAGTCCCACCCGGACACGAGACGAAGTCTTCAATCTTGTATCTTCATAGTCTAACAGTCCGGCCAATGGAGATAGTCTGGTTGTCCGGAGACCCCCTAATTCAGGACTCCCTCAGTAGCCCCTGAACTAGGCTTCAATGACGATGAGTCCGGCGCGCAGTTGTCTTCGGCATTGCAAGGCGGGTTCCTTCTCCGAATACATCACAGAAGAATTTGAATACGAGGATAGTGTCCGACCCTGCAAAATAAGTTCCACATTCCACCGTAGAGAGAATAATGTTTTCGCAGATCTAATCCGCTAGCTTGTTTTGGCCACATGACGTTACGTCATGGCCCGGCGATCATTCGAACCGTTTCTATTAACCAACTCCACACATAACGCGAGGCGGTTTCTTGACACGTCTTGCCAAAGCGGAGATCGTGTTCCCCTGATTACGGGATTCTCATTAATGCGGTTCGTGGGTAACCCAACCGTGTCTAGGACTCCTAGATTATAGCTAAGTCCAAAGCGGCTATGGAGAGGACGCTTGATATTCACCCTCTTTATAAGGGGACAAGGTTTTCGCTTTTTCCCTCTCGTGCTCAACCAAACCCTTCCCCCGCCTTGAGTTCTAACACCCAAAGCCCAAGTTAGGTGCTCCGGATCTTCAATCATGTCCGGATCCAGCCTTCAAGGCCGATGGATGCCCTCCTCCATGACGGAAGAGGACATTAAGAAGTTGAGGGAGGCCAGATACCTGACCGCCGAGGTTTCGCATCGGCTGCCTGCTCGAGGGCAGGTCGTCCCTACTCCCGAACCCAACGAGAATGTTGTGTTCGTCTCCCACTTCCTCCGAGGTCTAGGCCTCACTCTGGATCCCTTTGTCAGGGGCTTGATGTTCTATTACGGGCTAGATTTCCACGACCTAGCTCCGGACTCCTTTCTCCACATCACAACATGTATTGTCGTGTGTGAGGCCTTCCTCCGTGTGACCCCTCACTTCGACCTATGGCTCAAGACCTTTGAAGTACAACCGAAGGTGATCGAGGGGCAGCATGCAGCGTGCGAAGATGCATCAATAGGCAAGATGGCAGGAGCTCCATGGTTGAAAGGTTCCTCTCCAGAGGTATCCGAATTATGGCAACGGGAGTGGTTCTACGTCACGGCTCCCAGAAGTGCCAAGTGGGCGGCTGCCCCCGCTTTCTGCCCGGGCCCCCCACCACAACTGATGTCATGGATTAGCAGGGGACTGAGCTGGGGTCTAGCCAAGGATGTGCCTATACTGCAAAGCCGCATCAGAGATCTCTTCGAGGGAGATTTTAATTTGGTTGTGGTAATACAAGTTATGCTGGTTCGTCAAGTCCAGCCTTGCAAACGCCGGCCCCTGCACTTGTGTTAGTTCAACCCAGAGGGACCACGTGCCATTCAAAGTTTCCTCGGCCTGACACACGAGGAGATGTACAAGTCATTCTTCGGACCTCAAGTGGAATGTCCGGATATCACCAAGGACGTGGGCCTGAGCAGTAACCGCGCCGCCGAACAAGTAAGAAATCCCCTAGCCGAACACGCTGTCTTTTATTCGAAGTTATTTCTGAGAGTTTGCTTTTTGACCAGGACTGGCTAACAAAGGCGAAGACGATTCGGTGTTTGGCCCCCCTCCCTGAGGGTTTGGAAAATCCGGTATTGGAGAAGATGCTCGAGGTCGCACCTTGCCCGGAGCCCTTGAAGGACGATACTGAGGGAGATGATACGGGCGGACGCGGGCCCCCATCGCCATCTGCTCCAACCGAGGGAACGAGTGTCTCCACGAAGGAGGACGATCGGGGGAGGAAAAGGACAGCTTCCAAGGATCCGGAAGCCGAAGCCTCCAAACGGGAGAAAAGGTCTCCCACTGAGGGTCCTGCCTTAGGGGGGTGCTTCTGCCGCACAGAGTCCACGGGGGGATCAGCCCTCCAACAAGTCGTAAGTGATCCAAAATATTTCAGTAGTAAGGGTATGCTATCTTTTTCCTCTGAGAAAATAACCACCGCATCTATCTTGCAGTGCGGGCCTCATCCCCTCTCAAATGAGCTCGTCTTCGGGGGATCTTCTTCCAGAGATGATGGAGAGCGAAACGCCTCCCCCGGACTCCTCCTCTCCAGAAGCGGGCGACCCCGAAGTGTCGTCGCGGAGGGCCTCTCCGGATCCGGTGAGGCCAGAAGATAATCCCGTAGACCCCCAAAGTCCCCAGTGTCCGGCTCCCGAAGAGAGCATACAAAAGAGTCCGGCACCGTCTAGTGTGCGGTCGGACGTTTTGAGGGAGTTGGTGGGGCGAGCGGCCATCTCAGAAGAGCACCGTACGCTGATGGGTACGGTGATGGAGAAAATCTCGTCCGCTGAAAGCGGATTACATGAAGCCTTTATGAGTCTATTGACAGGCTTTGAGGTATGTGAGATAATATGTGATAGTACTTCACATGTTATAGTAGCCCCTGAGACTCTGGTTGTCGTCGAGAATGGCGGCGAACAGAGGATCATATTCCCAGGCAATAACCAAACTGCCTTTATGTGCAGGTGGTGGGAGCTCCGGTGGCTAGCCAAACTAGGAAGTTTGCCCAATTAAAACGGCAACTGGATGCGGCAGACGCCGACATCGAGCTTGTTAACAAGAGGCTTGACGAGGCACAGGGTAAGTGTTATTATCCGGTGAACACCACATAGTAAGAGCAGCATAATGCCAGTATCTTTAATATGTTGTGACTGCAGATGGAGCTGCCACCGTGGAAGCCTTGCGGGCGGAACTTTCCTGAGCCAAGGAACAAGCGAGGATTAGTAATGCGGCTGCTTTGAAGGCGGCCGAAGAGTTGAAAGCCGAGAAGGCCGCACATTGCGAGAGCCAGGAGAAGATGGCCAAGATGGCCGTAGAACTGAAAGACACTGCCGACCGTTGCCGGGTTCTTGAGAAAGAAAACCGAGCGAAGGCAACGGACCTTGAGAAGGCCGTGGCGGTGGACAAAGACACCCGTTCTGCTATGAGAGCGAAGAAGGAGGAGCTGCGGGAAGCCGGGGATATTGCGGCTGGGAAACCCTTCATGTTACGGAGGAAGTCCGGAGATCCTCGGTATGCCCCTCTGGATCGGCTGTGGAGTTCGGCAGATGCGTATATGGATTTGGCGACGAGTGCTGCCGATGCGGCCAAGTACTTCCGAGGTCCGACGGATCGTGAAGTGGACAAGCTGTTCTGGACGCAATTCCATGTTCCAGAACGTCCGCTTTCATTGACTGACCAGCTAGCCGAATGGGCCGAACTGAATAGGTTGTCCGGACTTGCCATGAGGTCTGTTGTGGATCAGCTATGGCCGGAAAGACCAAAGCCGAACAGCTATTTCAGCTTAGTGCAGCAGTTCCTTGATGCGATGCCGTGCATTAATGCGATGAAGAGGTCGGCGTGCATAGAAGGCTCGCGGATGGCCCTTGCCCGTGTTAAAGCATACTGGGCGGAGATGGACGCTACCACTGTTGCGGCGCAGGGTTCGGCCATAGGCCGTGTGGCTGCCGAACACTATTTCGAGGAAGTTCTCGAGGGTGCTCGTTTGATAGAGGCCAAGTGCTCGAAAAATATTATGTTTGAGTGATATGTATTCTCATTGTAAACATAATGCTTTTATGAAGTTTTTAAAAGGCTATGTTTATACTTTTGCCTGAAAGTAGTATGATGCCTCTTGTGCGGCCGTTTATGTATACATGTGTATAACCTGAAAGATTGCAGCCGTCGGCCTCAACCCCCACGCATATAATGCAGAGGTGCTCGCAAAAAACGCGTGTTCACACTTAATCCAACGTCTTGGTCCTGATAAGGAGGTGATAGCGCAGCGATTGAGGCAACCGGACTATAATGCTTGAACACTTTCACTTAGCCATAGGAGTTTGACAGTGGGGCTACTAGATAGCCCCTGGTGGCTCCGCACTCTCCCGATCGCGGGGTGCGTATATGCCTGGCCGGAAAACGGCCCTTCGTTAAGGCGGAGGAATTCTAACATTCTGATAGGTCATCGAGTGGTTGACCAGTCTCACGCTATATCATGACAGTCAGTTTTCGGCTTTCTCTACTGAGGCGCTCGTCTGGATGAACCAGGGCACAATCGCAGTAGTTCTCCTGGTGCTACCTTAGCCGGTAAAGCGGAACGTAAGGCACCAAACCACAGGAGTCAGGCAAACCCAACATTTGACCAAAGATAATGATTCGGAGCTGATGCATATAAGGTCGAACTCGCGACGCCGAACACTCCCTAAGGTATTCGGTCTTTATGGTATAAACCGGGCCGAAATAGTGCCGCTTGTAAGAAGCCCCTTGTGTCCAGGTATGTGCATTATTCTGACGTGGCCACATGCCAAGACATCAGCATCCTTCTCAATTGTGCCGAGAATTCGGTGGATATGTATCAACAAGAGACAGTAAAAAAGGTTTACGCAGGGTCTTAATCTAAAAAGAATCCTTGGAGCGGGTCCCTGCTGCATGTCTGCGCCTGTGTCTCCGTTGTGCCGTATCCTGGATGGGTGTAGCATGATGATTATCTATAAAAGAGAGGAGCTTAGGTAAAAAAGCTTTCATGCAAAAAGATAGTTTTGTAAATAAACCATGTATAATTCGGGTTGAGTAAGAACTGCCACTTGTCTGCACACGTTGAGCCCCTTATATTTGTAACAGGGGTGTGATCATTGATCCGGTATAAATTGCATATAGCTGCACCGGACTCGTCTAACCGTGTCCGAGGTCGTGACGACCTGCTCAATGTTTTAGTTGGTGAGGCCGTGTTTAGTGTGCGGCTGTCAAGGCAGCCGCGCTCTCTTCGGCGTGCAGAAATTGCTTAATATTTCCGTTCACTGTAATGATGCCACGCGGACCGGGTATCTTGAGTGTGAGGGAAGCGTAGTGTGGTATTGAATTAAAGCGAGCGAAAGCTTCACGTCCGAGTAGTGCTTCATAGCCACTTTGGAAAGGAGCGATGTGGAAGGTTAGATGTTCAGTACGGAAGTTATCGGGGAAGCCGAATATAACTTTTAGTAGCAGCGAGCCCGTGCAACGAGCCCCTGGGCCTGGCGTTATTCCTTTAAAGGTAATATTGCTATGGCGAATTGTTGGGTCTATCCCCATTTCGCGGATTGTATCCTGGTATATCAGGTTTAGGCTGCTGCCACCGTCCATCAGGACTCGTGCGAAGCGGTATCCGTTAATTATTGGGTCTAATACCAGGGCAGCCCATCCTGCACGCCGGATACTTGCTGAGTAATCAAGATGGTCGAAAGTGATCGGTTGAGACGAACAGTGGCAGAACTCCGCGGTGATAAGCCTTCGGGCGTATTTTTCTGGGAGTGCCGTTTTGTTTCTTCCATTGATCATGTGTAACACGTTTACTGTTTTGACTTCTGGTGGAAATTTCTTTTGTTCCCCAGCGTCTCCCTTGAGAGGCTCATCTTCATCTTCGCTTGGTGTATCCTCCCCCTTGTGTACGGCGTTGAGCTTGCCGGACTGCTTGAAGACCCAACATTCTCTGTGGGTATGATTGGCTGGTTTGCCAGGGGTGCTATGGACCTGACATATTTGGTCTAGAATTTTATTCAGGCTGGACAGTTCGTCTCTGGCGCCTTTAGAGGGCGGCTTCTGACCTGGCCGAGAGCTTTTGAATCCGGCGTTTACTGTCGTGCTCTTCGTGATGTCTCCTTTATTTCGGCGTTTGTTATTGCTGTTGCGCCGTGGTTTCCTGTTTTCATCTTTAACTTCAGATGTACTGGGGTTGCTAGTGCTGCATCGGGCTAGCCAGCTGTCTTCACCCGCACAAAAGCGGGTCATGAGGCTTGTTAATGCTGCCATTGTTCTCGGTTTTTCTTGGCTGAGGTGTCGGGCAAGCCATTCGTCATGGACGCTGTGCTTGAAAGCTGCCAAGGCTTCGGCGTCCGGACAGTCGACAATTTGGTTCTTTTTAGTAAGAAATCTGTTCCAAAGCTTTCGGGCTGACTCTTCGGGCTATTGAGTTATATGACTCAAATCATCTGCGTCCGGAGGTCGGACGTAAGTCCCTTGAAAGTTTGCCCAAAAAGCATCTTCGAGCTCTGCCCAGCTTCCAATGGAGTTTTCGGGGAGGCCTTTAAGCCAATGACGAGCTGACCCTTTGAGTTTGAGAGGTAAGTACTTGATGGCGTGGAGATCATCTCCTCGAGCCATATGGATGTGGAGGATATAGTCCTCGATCCAGACCCCAGGGTATGTTGTTCCGTCGTATGCCTCTATGTTTACAGGTTTGAATCCCTCTAGAAATTCATGATCCAGCACCTCATCGGTGAAACATAGGGGGTGTGCGGCACCCCTGTATCTGGGTGTACCGCGTTGTTCGGATGTTATATTGTATGCTGGGGCGTGCTTGCGTGGTCCATAGATGGATCTGGTTGCGCTGTCCTTTTGGTGCAAGCCCCCGCGTGAATCGCGTATTGTCTTGTGAGTGGCATTGTTTGCCGCTCTATGTTGGCTGTGGGGTCGTCTATCCGGCCAGGTGGCTATTTTGACTTTTGGTTGTGAGGGGTCCGAAGCCTCCTCATCGAATTCAGGTAGCAACTTCCGCTTTGGGTAGCTCTTGGTGGGGCGATTGTCGCCGTACTTCGCTGCTGTGTTGAGTACTTTACTCCATCTGATTTGGAGTGTGTCCTGCGCAGCCTTGAGCCTTTGCTTCTGCTTTTTTAGACTCCTCACGGTGGCAACAAGCCTTTGACGGGCATTCTGCTGCTCCGGGTGCCTGTCCGGCATTGTGTCATCCAGACTATTATCTTTGACAGAATTGGTTTGTTTAGTTTGATTCTCCGTATTGCCATGGTCCGGTAGTGGTTCGCCCTACTCCAATGCTGGGTCTGTGTGATCGTTATTTCTGGCGAGGCGGGATTTGGGGCGGCGCTTGCGCTGCCGCTTTGACTGCTTCTCGAGGGAACAAGCCTTCGCTGTGTCCTTCCGTTCCTCGTCGTCGTTTTATTTTGGTGTGTCCACCATGTATACGTCATATGATGAAGTGGACGTCCAGCGCCCTGTGGGCGGTGGTTCATCTTCGCCTCCCGCATCGTTGTCCATACCGTCGATTTCTGTGGAGTCGAAGTCGAGCATGTCGGTTAAATCCTCGACAGTGGCTACAAAGTGGGTGGTGGGTGGGCGTCGAATTTCTTCGTCGTCCGCATCCCAATCTTGTTGGCCATAATCCGGCCCGGGCTCTCCGGACAAAGAGAGAGACCTTAGTGAATTCAGAATGTCGCCGACAGGCGAGTGCTGAAAGATATCCGCGGCGGTTAACTCCAGGATCGGCACCCAATCGGATTCGATTGGCAGGGGCGCGGATGGTTCGGGGTCCGGAAGAGAGTCCGGCACCTTGGAGTCACGGGTCGTGCAGAGGATTATGCTGGTGTTTGGCTCGATCGCCGTTGAGACTGCAGCCCCTGAGGCGGTGTCTAGCCACCCGTCCTTGATTAGCGCAGTTGGCTCCGATCTAAGGGTCGGAGCTGATGTGGGCGCGCCCTCTGGAGTACCATCCGGTGGCAGAGCTAGGTCATACCCATCGCGATAGTGCGGCGCGCCCGGCTGTGGCTCAAATCCGTCGAAGATCAAGTCCCCACGGATATTGGCCATGTAATCCAAACTTCCAAATCTGACCTGATGGCCAGGGGCGTAGCTTTCAATCTGCTCCAGATGGCCAAGCGAATTAGCCCGCAGTGCAAAGCCGCCAAGTACGAAGATCTGTCCGGAGAGAAAAGTCTCACCCTGGACCGCATCGCTATAGATGATAGCAGGAGCCATCAAGCCTAATGGCGACAACACAGAGGAACTCTCAATGAAAGCACCAATGTCGGTGTCAAAACCGGCGGATCTCGGGTAGGGGGTCCCGAACTGTGCGTCTAGGCCGGATGGTAACAGGAGGCAAGGGACATGAAGTTTTACCCAGGTTCGGGCCCTCTTGATGGAGGTAAAACCCTATGTCCTGCTTGATTAATATTGAAGATATGGGTGTTACAAGAGTGGATCTACCACGAGATCAGAGAGGCTAAACCCTAGAAGCTAGCCTATGGTATGATTGTATGTTGTGATTGTTGTCCTACGGACTAAAACCCTTCGGTTTATATAGACACCGGAGAGGGTTAGGGTTACACAAGGTCGGTTACAAAGGAGGAGGTATCCATATACATATTGCCTAGCTTGCCTTCCACGCCAAGTAGAGTCCCACCCGGACACGAGACGAACTCTTCAATCTTGTATCTTCATAGTCTAACAGTCCGGCCAATGGAGATAGTCCGGCTGTCCGGAGACCCCCTACTCCAGGACTCCCTCAGGCCCCCTCTCCCCTTCTCTTCCAGTGGCGCCGGAACGCTGTTGTGGCCATCATCATCGTCATCGCGATCTACACCAACACCTCCGCCATCTTCACCAACATCTCCATCACCTTCCCCCTCTATCTACAGTGGTCCACTCTCCCGCAACCCGTTGTACCCTCTACTTGGACATGGTGCTTTATGCTTCATATTATTATCCAATGATGTGTTGCCATCCTATGATGTCTGAGTAGATTTTCGTTGTCCTATCGGTGGTTGATGAATTGCTATGATTGATTTAATTTGCTCGTGGTTATGTTGCTGTCCTTTGGTGCCCATCATATGATTGTGCGCGTGGATCACACCATAGGGTTAGTTGTATGTTGATAGGACTATGTATTGGACGGCAAGAGTGACAGAAGCTTCAACCTAGCATAGAAATTGATGCATACGGGATTGAAGAGGGACCAATATATCTTAATGCTATGGTTGGGTTTTACCTTAATGAACGTTAGTAGTTGCGGATGCTTGCTAATAGTTCCAATCATAAGTGCATAGAATTCCAAGTCAGGGATGACATGCTAGCAGTGGCCTCTCCCACATAATACTTGCTATCGGTCTAGTAAAGTAGTCAATTGCTTACGGACAATTTCGCAACTCCTACCACCACTTTTCCACACTCGCTATATTTACTTTATTGCTTCTTTACTTACAACAGCCCCTACTTTTTATTTACTTGCTCTTTATTATCTTGCAAACCTATCCAACAACACCTACAAAGTACTTCTAGTTTCATACTTGTTCTAGGTAAAGCGAACATCAGCGTGCGTAGAGTTGTATCGGTGGTCGATAGAACTTGATGGAATATCTGTTCTGCCTTTAGCCCCTCGTTGGGTTCGACACTCTTACTTATCGAAAACTGTTGCGATCCCCTATACTTGTGGGTTATCAAGAGACAACATACATCTCATCAAAATATTGAACGAATACCAAATTCACATGACTACTAATAGCAAGACTTCTCCCATGTCCTCAGGAACAAACGTAACTAATCACAAAGCATATTCATGTTCATAATCAGAGGGGTATTAATATGCATAAAGGATCTAAACATATGATCTTCCACCAAATAAACCAAATAGCATCAACTACAAGGAGTAATTAACACTACTAGCAACCCACAGGTACCAATCCCAGACTTGGAGACAAGAATTGGATACAAGAGATGAACTAGGGTTTTGAGAGGAGATGGTGCTGGTGAAGATGTTGATGGAGATTGCCCTCTCCCGATGAGAGGAGCGTTGGTGATGACGATGGCGATGATTTCCCCCTCTCGGAGGGAAGTGTCCCCGACAAAACAGCTCTGCCAGAGCCCTAGATTGGTTCCGCCTCGTGGCGGCGGAGTCTCGTCCCGAAAGGTTGCTTATGATTTTTTTCTCCTCATCGAAAGACTCCATATAGCAGAAAATGGGCATCGGAGGGCCACCAGGGGACCCATGAGGCAGGGGGTGCGCCCAGGGGGGTAGGGCGCGCCCCCACCCTCGTGGGAAGGGTGTGGCCCCCCTCTGGAACTTCTTGCGCTCATTATTTTTTTAAATATTCTGAAAATGACTTCCGTGAAGTTTCAGGACTTTTGGAGCTGTGCAGAATAGGTCTCTAATATTTGCTCCTTTTCCAGCCCAGAATCCCAGCTGCCGGCATTCTCCCTCTTTATGTAAACCTTGTAAAATAAGAGAGAATAGGCATAAGTATTGTGACATAATGTGTAATAACAACCCATAATGAAATAAATATCGATATAAAAGCATGATGCAAAATGGACGTGTCAACTCCCCCAAGCTTAGACCTCGCTTGTCCTCAAGCGAAAGTCGAAATCAAAAAATATGTCCACATGTTTAGAGATAGAGGTGTCGATAAAAATAATATACGGACATGAGGGCATCATGATCATTCTTAAAACAGCAACTTATATAATTCTTGTCATATGATCTCTTATGCTAGAATAACAATTCAATCACAATTTCAAGTATGAATCATAAACTTCATTGAAAACTAAAAAACTATAATCTCAGTCATTGGAGCAATTGCAATTTATCATAACATAGGAAAGAGTCAATATATAAGAGCTTTTTAGCAAGTCCACATACTCAACTATCATATAGTCTTTCACAATTGCTAACACTCACACAATACTTATGGGTATGGAGTTTTAGTCGGACACAAAGAAAGATAGGGGCTTATAGTTTTGCCTCCCAACGTTTTACCTCAAGGGTAATGTCAACAATAATAGTTCATGAAAACTCACATCCAATTAGCCATATATACTAGGATCTTTCCAACATGTTGTGCTTGCCAAAAGATAAAATTTTAAAAATGAAGGGTGAAGATCACCATGACTCTTATGCAAGGTAGGAGATAAAAGTAAAAGATAGGCCCTTCGCAGAGGGAAGCAGAGGTTGTCATGCGCTTTTATGGTTGGATGCACAAAATCTTAATGTGAAAGAACGTCACTTTATATTTCCACTTGTGATATGGACCTTTATTATGCAGTCTGTTGCTTTTATTTCTTCCATATCACACGATCGTATAAAGCTTATTTTCTCCCACACTAATAAGTCACACATATTTAGAGAGCAATTTTTATTGCTTGCACCGATGACAACTTACTTGGAGGATCTTACTCAATCCATAGGTAGGTATGGTGGACTCTCATGGCAAAATTGGTTTAAGGGTGTTTGGAAGCACAAGTAGTATCTCTACTTAGTGCAAAGAATTTGGCTAGCATGAGGGGGAAAGGCAAGCTCAATTATGTTGGATGATCCATGACAATATAATTTATCTCGGATGTAAGAGAACATAACCCATTACGTTGTCTTCCTTGTCCAACGTCAACTCTTTAGCATGTCATATTTTAATGAGTGCTCACAATCATAAAATATGTCCAAGATAGTATATTTATATGTGAAGACCTCTCTTTCTTTATTACTTCCTATTAATTGCAACGATGACCAAAACTATGTTTGTCAACTCTCAACGGCTTTTATTCATCATACTTTTTCTATGTGAGCTCATTACTCTCCATAAGATCCATATGATCTCTTTTATTTTATTCACTCAATATCATGGCAAAATAATCAAGCCCTTGACTCAACACTAATCTTTATTATATAGCTCACAGACTCAATTACATAGAAGGATCATAAAGCAAAACTCACAACTAGATCATATTAAAAACTTTATACTACTAGATCAAGATATTACCAAAAGGATCGAACTAAGAAAAACGGTAAAGATAAAAGTGATGGTGATACGATACCGGGGCACTCCCCCAAGCTTGGCAGTTGCCAAGGGGAGTGCCCATACCCATGTGATTATGTCTCCTTTGTTGGTTAAGAAGATGGTGGTGATGAAGGGTAGTCGCACATCGAGCGTAGGAGGTCTTCCAACTTGCGGATAATGCCCTTGAGTGCGATGATATGCTCCTTCACCAAAATATTTTCACGTGTGAGATACTTGTTTTGTATACAAGCTAGCTCAGTCATCTTGAAAGCTTCGATCTCAGTTGGGGTAAGAATATTGTGATCAAGTTGAAGGATGTCTTCTGTTGCCGGAACTTGGTCCTCCGTGGCCTTCTTGATCCCTTCATCCTTGTTGATCTCCATGGGTTCTTCTCTCTTCAGCTCTATCTTCATTAGCCAAGCATCGTTGCCCTCATTGTTGGAGGAGGAGGGAGACGACATGATGCTTGGCTTTGACAACCCTGGGAGAAAACAGCTTGAAACAAGAACAGGAGATTTTTGCGTGATACGGTGGTCAAAACCTTCGGGAGGTTATATAATGAATTTTTACCGACCAGAATACGTGACGTGTAAGAAAACGGAGTCCGGAGAGCACACGAGGTACCCACGAGGTAGGGGGCGCCCAGGGGGTAGGGCGTGATACATCTCCAACGTATCTATAATTTTTGATTGCTCCATGCTATATTATCTACTGTTTTGGACTATATTGGGCTTTATTTTCCACTTTTATATTATTTTTGGGACTAACCTACTAACCGGAGGCCCAGCCCAGAATTGCTGTTTTTTGCTTATTTCAGTGTTTCGGATAAACAGAATATCAAACAGAGTCCAAACGGAATAAAATCTTCGGAAACGTGATTTTCTCACCGAACGTGATCCAGGAGACTTGAACCTACTGCAAGGGATCAAAGAGGTGGTCATGAGGGTGGGGGCGCCCACCCCCCCTAGGGAGCGCCCCCCTGCCTCGTGGGCCCCTCGGTGCTCCACCGACGTACTCCTTCCTCCTATATATACACACGTACCCCCAAACGATCAGAACAGGACCCAAAACCCTAATTCCACCGCCGCAACTTTTTGTATCCACGAGATCCCATCTTGGGGCCTGTTCCAGAGCTCCGCTGGAAGAGGACCGTCATCACGGAGGGCTTCTACATCATCCTAGCCCCTCCGATGAAGTGTGAGTAGTTTACCTCAGACCTTCGGGTCCATAGTTAGTAGCTAGATGGCTTCTTCTCTCTCTTTGAATCTCAACACAAAGTTCTCCCCCTCTGTTGTGGAGATCTATTCGATGTAATCTTCTTTTTGCAGTGTGTTTGTTGAGACCGATGAATTGTGGGTTTATGATCAAGTCTATCTATGAATAATATTTGAATCTTCTCTGAATTCTTTTATGCATGATTGGTTATCTTTTCAAGTATCTTTGAATTATCCGTTTGGTTTGTCCAACTAGATTGGTAGTTCTTGCCATGGGAGAAGTGCTTAGCTTTGGGTTCGATCTTGCGGTGTCCTTACCCAGTGACAGAAGGGGCAACAAGGCACGTATTGTATCATTGCCATCGAGGATAACAAGATGGGGTTTATTTCATATTGCATGAATTTATCTCTCTACATCATGTCATCTTGCTTAAGGCGTTACTCTGTTTTTAACTTAATACTCTAGATGCATGCTGGATAGCGGTCGATGAGTGGAGTAATAGTAGTAGATGCAGAATCGTTTCGATCTACTTGTCACGGACGTGATGCCTATATACATGATCATGCCTAGATATTCTCATAATTATGCAAAATTCTATCAATTGCTCAACAGTAATTTGTTCACCCATCGTAGAATACTTATGCTCTTGAGAGAAGCCACTAGTGAAACCTATGGCCCCCGGGTCCATTCTCATCATATCAATCTCCATCACTTTTATATTGTTTTCTTATTTACTTTGCTTTTACTTTTTACTTTGCATCTTTATATCAAAAATACCAAAAATATTCTATCTATCAGATCTCACTCTCGTAAGTGACCGTGAAGGGCTTGACAACCCCTAATCGCGTTGGTTGCGAGTAGCTATCGCTTTGTGCAGGTACGAGGGACTTGAGCGTGGGCTCCTACTGGATTGATACCTTGGTTCTCAAAAACTGAGGGAAATACTTACGCTACTCTGCTGCATCATCCCTTCCTCTTCAGGGAAAACCAACGCAAGCTCAAGACGTAGCAGGGCGCGCCCTCCACCCTCGTGGAGCCCTCGTGTCCTTCCTAGACTGCTTCTTATTTTTCTATTTTTCTAAATTTTCCAAAATGGAAGAAAATTGCCATTAGAACTGTTTTGGAGTCGGTTTACTTACCGTACCACATACCTATTCCTTTTCGGAGTCTAAAACGTTCCGGAAAGTGTCCCTTATGTATTCCTTCGGGGTAACAGTTTCAATAACATTGGTTTCAACATTTATAGGATTACCTGAGATATAATGTTTAATTCTTTGACCGTTCACCACCTTCGGATTTGTGCCTTCGAAGTTGTTGATTTTTATGGCCCCGGAACGATAGACCTCCTCGATAACATAAGGACCTTCCCATTTAGAGAGAAGTTTTCCTACAAAAAATCATAAACGAGAGTTGTATAATAATACATAATCAACTACATTAAACTCACGCTTTTGTATTCTTTTGTCATGCCATCTTTTAACCTTTTCTTTAAATAATTTGGCATTCTCATAGGCTTGGGTTCTCCATTAATCAAGTGAGCTAATGTCAAATAACCTCTTATCACCGGCAAGTTTGAAATCATAATTGAGCTCTTTAATAGCCCAATAAGCCTTATGTTCTAGTTCGAGAGGTAAGTGACATGCTTTTCCATAAACCATTTGATACAGAGACATACCCATAAGATTTTTATATGCAATTATATAGGCCCATAATGCATCATCAAGTTTCTTGGACCAATTCTTTCTAGATCTATTAACAGTCTTTTGCAAAATTAATTTGAGTTCTCTATTGCTCAATTCTACTTGACCACTAGACTGTGGGCGATAAGGAGATGCAATTCTATGATTAACATCATATTTAGCAAGCATTTTACGGAAAGCACCATGAATAAAATGTGAACCACCATCAGTCATTAAATATCTAGGGACTCCAAACCTTGGAAAAATAACTTCTTTAAGCATCTTAATAGAGGTGTTATGATCAGCACTACTAGTTGGAATAGCTTCTACCCACTTAGTAACATAATCAACAGCAACTAAAATATGTGTGTATCCATTGGAGGCAGGAAAAGGTCCCATATAGTCAAAGCCCCAAACATCAAATGGTTCAATAACAAGTGAATAATTCATAGGCATTTCTTGACGTCTACTAATATTACCAATTCTTTGACATTCATCACAAGATACAACAAACTTACGGGCATCCTTGAAGAGAGTAGGCCAATAAAAACCGGATTGCAATACCTTGTGTGCAGTTCTATCTCCAGCATGGTATCCTCCATAAGCTTCGGAGTGACACTTGCGTAGGATTTGTTCCTGTTCATGCTCAGGTACACAACGTCTAATAACACCATCTACTTCTTCTTTATAAAGATGTAGGTCATCCCAGAAGTAATGCTGTAAATAATAGAAAAACTTTTTATTTTGCTGGTATGTAAAGCTAGGTGGTATAAATGTAGCAACAGTATAATTAGCATAATCAGCATACCATGGAGCAGTACGAGAAGCATTTATGGCATTTAATTGTTCATTAGGAAAGCTATCATCAATAGGTAGTGGGTCATCAAGAACATTCTCTAGCCTAGACAAGTTGTCTGCAACGGGGTTCTCAGCTCCCTTTCTATCAATAATATGCAAATCAAATTCTTGTAGCAAGAGAACCCATATAATAAGTCTAGGTTTAGCATCTTTTTTCTCCATAAGATATTTAATAGCAGCATGATCCGTGTGAATAGCTACTTTAGCATCAACAATATAAGGTCTGAACTTATCACAAGCGAATACAACTGCCAAAAAATCTTTTTCAGTAGTAGCATAATTTCTCTGAGCATTGTCTAGAGTTTTACTAGCATATTGAATAACATTTAATTTCTTATCAACTCTTTGCCCTAGAACAGCACCTACATCATAATCACTAGCATCACACATAATTTCAAAGGGTAAATTCCAATCAGGTGGCTGAACAATAGGTGCAGAGATTAATGCTTTCTTAAGTATTTCAAAGGCTTCTACACAATCATCATCAAAGACGAATGGTATATCTTTTTGTAATAGATTAGTCAGAGGCCGAGAAATTTTTGAGAAGTCCTTAATGAACCTCCTATAAAAACCGGTGTGACCAAGGAAACTTCTTATACCTTTGATGTCCTTGGGACATGGCATCTTTTCAATAGCATCAACCTTAGCTTTATCAACTTCAATACCTCTTTTAGAAACTTCATGCCCCAAGACAATACCTTCATTAACCATAAAGTGGCACTTCTCCCAATTCAAGACAAGGTTAGTTTCTTCACATCTCTGCAAAACTCGATCAAGGTTGCTTCACAAATCTTTTCACAAAAGTCAGAGAATATAGCCATCATGCATCTTTGGAAGGTAGCAGGTGCATTACATAAACCAAAAGGCATACGTCTATAAACAAAAGTACCGAATGGGCAAGTAAAAGTGGTCTTAGATTGATCATCAACTGACACAGGTATTTGAGAGAAACCAAAATAACCATCTAGAAAGAAAAAATGTGTATGTTTGGATAATCTTTCTAGCATTTGATCAATAAAAGGTAAGGGGTAATGATCTTTTTTAGTAGCCTTATTTAATTTGCGGAAATCAATTACCATCCTATAACCTGTAATAATTCTTTGCGGAATCAATTCATCTTTATCATTAGGAACGACAGTAATACCTCCCTTTTTAGGGACACAATGGACAGGACTTACCCACTGACTATCAGCAACGGGATAAATTATACCTGCCTCAAGGAGCTTTAATATTTCCTTTCTTACCACTTCTTTCATCTTAGGATTCAGTCGTTGCTACCTCTTGAGCACTTGTGTTGGTGCAGCAAATTAGCGTAAGTATTTCCCTCAGTTTTTGAGAACCAAGGTATCAATCCAGTAGGAGGCTACGCGCGAGTCCCTCACACCTACACAAAACAAATAAATCCTCGCAACCAACGCGATAAGGGGTTGTCAATCCCTACACGGTCACTTACGAGAGTGAGATCTGATAGATATGATAAGATAATTTTTTGGTATTTTTATGATAAAGATGCAAAGTAAAATAAAAGCAATGAAAATAACTAAGTATTGGAAGATTTAATATGATGAAGATAGACCCGGGGGCCATAGGTTTCACTAGTGGCTCCTCTCAAGAGCATAGATATTTTACGGTGGGTGAACAAATTACTGTTGAGCAATTGACAGAATTGAGCGTAGTTATGAGAATATCTAGGTATGATCATGTATATAGGCATCACGTCCAAGACAAGTAGACCGACTCCTGCCTGCATCTACTACTATTACTCCACACATCGACCGCTATCCAGCATGCATCTAGAGTATTAAGTTCATAAGGACAGAGTAACGCCTTAAGCAAGATGACATGATGTAGAGGGATAAACTCATGCAATATGATGAAAACCCCATCTTGTTATCCTCGATGGCAACAATATAATACGTGCCTTGCTGCCCCTACTATCACTGGGAAAGGACACCGCAAGATTGAACCCAAAGCTAAGCACTTCTCCCATTGCAACAAAGATCAATCTAGTAGGCCAAACCAAACTGATAATTCAAAGAGACTTGCAAAGATAACCAATCATACATAAAAGAATTCAGAGAAGATTCAAATATTGTTCATAGATAAACTTGATCATAAACCCACAATTCATCGGTCTCAACAAACGCACCGCAAAAGAAGATTACATCGAATAGATCTCCACAAGAGAGGGGGAGAACTTTGTATTGAGATCCAAAAAGAGAGAAGAAGCCATCTATCTAATAACTATGGACCCGTAGGTCTGAGGTAAACTACTCACACTTCATCGGAGAGGCTATGGTGTTGATGTAGAAGCCCTCCGTGATCGATGCCCCCTCTGGCGACACCAGAAAAGAGTCTTGATGAGACACAAGTATAGGGGATCTATCGTAGTCCTTTCAATAAGTAAGAGTGTCGAACCCAATGAGGAGCAGAAGGAAATGATAAGTTGTTTTCAGCAAGGTGTTCTTTGCAAGAACTGAAATTATAGGTAACAGATAGTTTTGTGATAAGATAATTGGTAACGACTAACAAGTAACAAAATTAAATAGAGTGCAGCAAGGTGGCCCAATCCTTTTTGTAGCAAAGGAAAAGACTGGACAAACTCTTATATGATGTAAATCGCTCCCGAGGACACATGGGAATATCATCAAGCTAGTTTTCATCACGTTCATATGATTCGCGTTCGGTACTTTGATAATTTGGTATGTGGGTGGACCGGTGCTTGGGTGTTGTCCTTACTTGGACAAGCATCCCACTTATGATTAACCTCTATAGCAAGCATCCGCAACTACAACAAAAGTATTAAGGTAAACCTAACCATAGCATGAAACATGTGGATCCAAATCATCCCCTTACGAAGCAACGCATAAACTGGGGTTTAAGCTTCTGTCACTCTAGCAACCCATCATCTACTTATTACTTCCCAATGCCTTCCTCTAGGCCCAAATAATGGTGAAGTGTCATGTAGTTGACGTTCACATAACACCACTAGAGGAGAGACAACATACATCTCATCAAAATATCGAACGAATACCAAATTCACATGACTACTAATAGCAAGACTTCTCCCATGTCCTCAGGAACAAACGTAACTACTCACAAAGCATATTCATGTTCATAATCAGAGGGGTATTAATATGCATAAAGGATCTGAACATATTATATTCCACCAAATAAACCAACTAGCATCAACTACAAGGAGTAATTAACACTACTAGCAACCCACATGTACCAATCCCGGACTTGGAGACAAAAATTGGATACAAGAGATGAACTAGGGTTTTGAGAGAAGATGTGATAACCCACAAGTATAGGGGATCGCAACAGTTTTCGATAAGTAAGAGTGTCGAACCCAACGAGGAGCTAAAGGTAGAACAAATATTCCATCAAGTTCTATCGACCACCGATACAACTCTACGCACGCTTGACGTTCGCTTTACCTAGAACAAGTATGAAACTAGAAGTACTTTGTAGGTGTTGTTGGATAGGTTTGCAAGAAAGTAAAGAGCACGAAAATAAAACTAGGGGCTGTTAAGGTAAAGAAGCAACTAGATGGGAGAAGGGTTTCCCCTCTGGTCCATGGCCTCCATGGCACGGGAGGGGCGAGAGCCCCTCCGAGATTGGATCTGTCTCTCTGTCTCCCTCTGTTTCTGCGTTCTCAGATTCTTCCCTTTCACCGTTTCTTATATTCCCAGAGATCCGTAACTCCGATTGGGCTGAAATTTTAACACGATCTCTATCCGGAAATTAGCTTTCTTGCGGCGAAAGAAGGGATCCAACCGCCTTACGGGGTGGCCACGAGGGTTAGGGGCGCGCCCCCCTACCTCGTGCCCCCCTCGGGCACCGTCTCGCGATGATTCCACTTCCCAAAATTCATAAATATTCCAAAATAAATCTCTGTCAGTTTTTATTCCGTTTGGTATGGGTTTTCTGTGAAACAAAAAACATGCAACAAACAGAAACTGGCACTGGGCACTGGATCAATATGTTAGTCCCAAAAATAGTATAAAAAGTTGCCAAAAAGTATATGAAAGTTGAATAATATTGGCATGGAACAATCAAAAATTATAGATACGACGGAGACATATCAAGATGGTGCTGGTGAAGATGTTGATGGAGATTGCCCTCTCTCGATGAGAGGAGCGTTGGTGATGACGATGGCGATGATTTCCCCCTCCTAGAGGGAAGTGTCCCCGGCAGAACAGCTCTGCCGGAGCCCTAGATTGGTTCCGCCAAGAATTCGCCTCATGGCGGCGGAGTCTCGTCCCGAAAGGTTGCTTATGATTTTTTTCCTCATCGAAAGACTCCATATAGCAGAAGATGGGCATCGAAGGGCCACCAGGGGACCCACGAGGCAGGGGGCGTGCCCAGGGGGGTAGGGCGCGCCCCCCACCCTCGTGGGCAGGGTGTGGCCCCCCTCTGGAACTTCTTGCGCTCATTATTTTTTATATATTCTGAAAATGACTTCCATGAAGTTTTAGGACTTTTGGAGCTGTGCAGAATAGGTCTCTAATATTTGCTCCTTTTCCAGCCCAGAATCCCAGCTGCCGGCATTCTCCCTCTTTATGTAAACCTTGTAAAATAAGAGAGAATTTTTGGAGATATGCCCTGGAGGCAATCATGTGATGATGATATTTCCATATGTATTCATGCGTCCTTTGTATTGTCCTTGAACATCATCAATGATATGTATCAATAGGTATGTGACTTGTTTGTGGAACTATGTATTGTATGATGATTGTTTTAATGGTCCCTAGTTGATAAGGTTATGCGGACACATATCCTTGACTAGTATACGATTCGGTTGATGACTATGTTTCACAAGTCATGTGCATGGAAATGCTAAACCGATAGTATGGGCTCGGGGATGGAGATCACCGAGCCGGACAGACCCACTTTGAGACGTAGCGAGATATAGTCATCTGTTAGTCTCAAGTGCAATGTCTATGCCATGTCCTAGACCTGAGGTCCTCACATGTTCTCGAGATGAGGATCGACTCACTTAGGGTCTATCAAACGCTACTCCATAACTGTGTAGTTATAAAGGTAGCTTTCGGGTGAGTCGTGAGACATGCCGCGAGACATGGTTGACCAAGATGGAATTTGCCCCTCCTATTTGGAGAGATATTCTCTGGGCCCTCTTGAGTGATCAGATTCGGAAAGCATGGCCATGCGACTTGGGTTAAGTGTTAACCTAGTTCGGGAATCTGTATCATGGTTTTGAGAAGAGAGGTCGAGCTAACACAAGGGTGACAAGTACTCGCCTTGAGCTCGACAACAAATATCGTGAGGCAAAAGGAATGTTGCATATGCCACATTGTTGAGGTTCGTCAAACGACTTTACGCCCACATGGGAGTTGGCCCGTTCTGCTAGGATCCGCTACCAACTATCGACTCTGGTCGTGTCCATGTGTATGTGAACCTATAGGGTCGCACACTTAAGGGGCTGCAGCCCATTCGGATTGGATCTGAGTGGAAAATGGATGTGGACTCCTAGTGGGCTCAAGTGTTGAGCCCACCTCGGAGGTCTATATAAAGGGGAGTGGGCACACCACTTAGGGTTGAGGGAATTGAACCCTGGTTAGCCACCGCCACTCCCCACGCCCATGCCGCGCGACCGGACCTAGCAGTCCGCCGCTCGACGCTGCTCCCCGTATGTGTGGATACCTTGGAGGCATCGCATCTGCGGTGCTTGGATGAACCGTTCGAGGGAACCGCGAGGTGCCGTTCGCGGGAGATCACCGTTCACGGGTCTTCGCTGTTCGCAGGAGATCGGCAACGCGAGGAGGAGACGGCCCGGGAGATCGGCTACACGCATCACCAACTCTACTTCTGCTGCGGTGACTGCGCGTCTAGTGGTAAACCCGATCCCGTGATCTATTTCCAGCAGCATGATCTTAGGTGCGCGGTAGAAAATTTTATTTGGCGCTAGCGTAGCGTACTGCGTACTCCAACAAGAATAGGCATATGTATTGTGACATAATGTGTAATAACAACCCATAATGCAATAAATATCGATATAAAAGCATGATGCAAAATGGACGTATCACTCATCCCACGCACGTACACCTGTTCCATTCCACAGCTGTAAGAGTTCTTCAACTAATGGCCTTAGGTACACATCAATGTCGTTGCCAGGTTGCTTAGGGCCTTGGATGAGCACTGGCATCATAATGAACTTCCGCTTCATGCACAACCAAGGAGGAAGGTTATACAAACATAGAGTCACAGGCCAGGTGCTATGGTTGCTGCTCTGCTCCCCAAAAGGATTAATGCCATCTGCGCTTAGACCAAACCATACATTCCTTGCGTCACCTGCAAACTCCTTTCTGTACTTTCTCTTGATTTTTCTCCACTGCGACCCGTCAGCGGGTACTCTCAACTTTCCGTCTTTCTTACGGTCTTCTCTGTGCCATCGCATCGCCTTGGCATGCTCTTTGTTTTGGAACAAATGTTTCAATCATGGTATTATAGGAGCATACCACATCACCTTGGCAGGAATCTTCTTCCTGGGGCGCTCGCCCTCGACATCACCAGGGTCATCGCGGCTGATCTTATAGCGCAATGCACCGCATACCGGGCAAGCGTTCAAATCCTCGTACTGATCACCGCGGTAGAGGATGCAGTTATTAGGGCATGCATGTATCTTCTGCACCTCTAACCCTAGAGGGCAGACATCCTTCTTTGCTTCGTACGTACTCTCGGGCAATTCGTTGTCCTTTGGAAGCATATTATTTATCATTACCAGCAACTTTTCAAATCCCTTGTCAGATACACCATTCTCTGCCTTCCATTGCAGCAATTCCAGTGTGGTGCCCAACTTTTTTCTTGTCAGCTTCGCAATTCGGGTACAACAATTTCTTGTGATCCTCTAACATGCGCTGCAACTTCTTCTTCTCCAAATCACTTGTGCAGTTTCTCTTTGCATCGGCAATGGCCCGACCTATATCATCAGCGGGCTCATCTGATGCCTCTTCTTCAGCTTCTTCTCGCATTGCCGGCTCAGCTTCTTCCCCCATTGTTGTATCATCATATTCAGGGAATCCATGTCCAGGATAGCTCTCATCGTCCTCTTCTTCTCCATTGTCTTCCATCATAACCCCTCTTTCTCCGTGCTTGGTCCAGACATTATAGTGGGGCATGAAACCAGACTCAAACAGGTGGACGTGAATGGTTCTTGACGTAGAGTAATCGTGATCATTCTTACAGCCAACACATGGACAAGGAATAAAACCATCCGCCCGCTTGTTTGCCTCAGCAGCAGCAGAAAAGTATGCACGCTATTAATGAACTCAAGAGAGCATCGGTCATCGTACATCCATTGTCGGCTCATCTTCATTACACAACACCAAAAAGACCAAATTAATACAAGTTCATACATAAAGTTCATACAACACTTAAATGCAACAAACAAATAACTCTCTAGCTAAAGAATTTAAATGCAACAACAAATGCGATCAAGATCGCAACTAAGGTGATAATTGATCCAACAGCATAATGATACCAAGCCTCACTATGAATGGCATATTTTCTAATCTTTCTAATCTTCAAACGCATTTTCTCCATCTTGATCTTGTGATCATCAACGACATCGGCAACATGCAACTCCAATTCCATCTTCTCCCCCTCAATTATTTTCAATTTTTTTCTTTCAAATCCTCACTTTCTCTTTCAACTAAATTTAACCTCTCGACAATATGGTCGGTTGGAATTTCCGGTTCACATACCTCCTACATACAAATATCTATGTCAACTTGATGGGCATAATTTGTCATAAACACGAAATGCAACAAATAGTTTTAAAAGATAATATACCACATCTGAATCATAACAAGGACGAGGGCTGACGGGGACAGATATCAAAACCATGGCACTATGTATAACAAACAACGTACGAGTAAGATAGTTATACGAGTAACTATATATCCAAATCACACAAACATCAATTTTTTATATAAAACATTCATGAACAAGAGGCTCACCGCAAGGTGGTGCCGGCGATGGGACGGTGCGGGCGATCGGCGGTGGTTACGACGGAGATTTAGAAGGCACTAAGTAAACCACACCTACATATGCAAACGAAGTGTTATTTTTTACCTCAAATTGCATATAAATCAAATACTAGCACATATAATTCCTCCCAAATTACTAAACTCACAAATTAATCACTATATAAAGCATTGCAAGAGCTAATCTAGCAATGAGAGATGAAAGGACAAAGTTGCTAACCTTTGTGATCATTTGAATGGATGGGGGCCTTCAAATCTTGATAAATTTTGGGCAAAATGTGTGATGAGCTCGAGAGGAAGAGGGGAAGAACAGAGAGGAGAGGGGAAAGGGGAAGAATAGAGCGAGCTCAGGTGGACGAAGGGTTTATGTAGGACGACCTTTAATACCGGTTCGTGACACAAACCAGTACTAAAGGTGCTGGAGGGGCCCCAGACTGACAACATCCTGCCACCACTCTCATTAGTACTGGTTCATAGCATGAACCGGTGCTAAAGGTTCGCCACGAACCGGTACTAATGAGAGCGGCCCGGCTATCCATTGGAACCGGCACTAACGGACACATTAGTGCCGGCTCAAATTCAAACCGACACTAATGTGCTTCACATTTGACCCTTTTTCTACTAGTGCGAGGCGGGGGGGCTGGGGGGTAGCAATGCCACCGGAGTGTCGCACCGGCCCTCATACATGTCTTACGGTGTGGTGGCATGTCTGAAGAGGCAGCGCGCGTCTCCGGGGTGTGGCCCCCTCACGGACGGTGCCGCCGTCGGCACCTGGAGGGGGGAAACGGCTGCGTCGGATCTACACGGAGGGGATCTTGCTGTGGGTTTAGCCCGGATGTTTCTCCCAAGTGATCCTATAGGTTGACCTAACACAACCGGGTAGAGAGGTCCACTGGTCAAAGCCCGTCCGGCGAAAGTCAAAGGGCTAGATCTCCTGGTCAAACGCTACAGGGTTTGGCGGGGCGGGGGCCTAGGGGGTAGCAATGCCACTGGAGCATCGCACCGGTCCCTCATACATGTCGTACGGTGTGGTGGCATGTCTAAAGAGGCAGCACGCGTCTCCGGTGTGGCCCCCCTCATGGACGGCGATGACACGGTAGTAAACGTTCTGCGGTAAAGGTGCGGCGTCAATATTATTGAACACTCGGAGCACGATAAAATCATGATTTTTTTACACGACATGGGCACATGTGGTATAAGACTGATGGTAATTTTTCATAATTATTGGTGATGCGGAAGTATCTGAACACTTCCCTCTACGCGGATTGCTCTTCGCATGTCTACGATTGTGGCCGGCGGCCTCCACGGGCTAGCATGCTGCCAAATCTTCCGTAGGAGGCCTCTCACAAGTCTGGAAGTGTTGTGGCGGATGCAAACGCCCGGCACATGTCTCCGGGGTGTGCCCCCCTCATGGACGGCGCCGCCTCCGGCACCTGGAGGCGGGAAACGGCCGTGTCGGGTCTACACGGAGGGGATCTTGCTATGGGTTTGGCCCGGGTGTTGCTCCCAAGTGTTCGTGTGGGCTGACCTAACACAACCAGGTGGAGAGGTCCACTGGTCAAAGCCCGTCCGTGGAAAGTCAAAGGGCTAGATCTCGTGGTCAAACGCTACAGGGTTAGGCGGGCGGGGGCCCTGTGGGTAGCAATGCCACCGGAGCATTGCACTGGGCCCTCATACATGTTGTACTGTGTGGTGGCATGTCTAAAGAGGCAGCACGCATCTCCGGGGTGTGGCCCCCCTCACGGACGGCGCCACCGCCGACACATGGAGGGGGAAACGGCTGCGTCGGGTCTACACCAGAGGGGATCTTGTTGTGGGTTTGGCCGGGAGGTTGCTCCCAAGTGTTCCTATGGGCTGACCTACCACAATCGGGTGGAGAGGTCCACTGGTCTAAGCCCGTCTGTGGGAAGTTAAAGGGCTAGATCTCGTGGTCAATCGCTCCAGGGTTAGGCGGGGCGGGGGCCCTGGGGGGGTAGCAATACCACTGAAGCGTCGCACTGGGCCCTCATACATGTCATACGATGTGGTGGCATGTCTGAAGAGGCAGCACGCGTCTCCGGGGTGTGGCCCCCCTCACGGATGGCGCCGCCACCGGCACCTAGAGGGGGGAAACGGTCGTGTCGGTTCTACACGAAAGGGATCTTGCTATGGGTTTGCCCGGGATGTTGCTTCCAAGTGTTCCTATGGGCTGACCTAACACAACCGGGTGGAGAGGTCCACTGGTCAAAGCCCGTCCGGCGAAAGTCAAAGGGCTAGATCTCGTGGTCAAAAGCTACAGGGTTAGGCAGGGCGAGGGCCCTGGGGGATAGCAATGCCACCGGAGCATCGCACCGGGCCCTCATACATGTCGTACGGTGCGGTGGCATGTCTAAAGAGGCAGCACGCGTCTCCGGGGTGTGGCCCCCCTCACGGACGGCGATGACATGGTAGTAAATGTTTTGTGGTAATAGTGCGGCGTGAATATTATTGAACACTCGGAGCACGATAAAATCATGAGTTTTTTACACGACGTGGGCACATGTTATATAGGACTGGTGGTAATTTTTCATAATTTTTGGTGATGCAGAAGTATCTGAACACTTTCCTCTACGCGGATTGCTCTTCGCGTGTCTACGATTGTGGCCGGCGGCCTCTGGGGGCTAGCATGCCACCAAATCTTGCGTAGGCGACCTCTCACAAGTCTGGAAGTTTTATGGCAGTTGCAAACATCCGACACGTGTCTCTGGGGTTTGGCCTCCCCTCACGGATGGCACCACTGCCGGTACGTGAAGGGGGGAAACGGCCGCGTCGGGTCTAGACGGAGGGGATCTTGCTGTGGGTTTGGCCGGGATGTTGCTCCCAAGTGTTCCTATGGGCTGACCTAACACAACCGGGTGGAGAGGTCCACTGGTCAGAGCCTGTACGGGGAAATTCAAAGGGCTGTCAACCACTACAGGGTTAGGCGGGGCGGGGGCTGGGGGTAGCAATGCCACCGGAGCATCGCACCGGGCCCTCATACATGACGTACGGTGTGGTGGCATGTCTGAAGAGGCAACGCGCATCTTCGGGGTGTGGCCCTCCTCACGGATGGCGCCGCTGCCGGCACCTGGAGGGGGGAAACGGCCACGTCGGGTCTACGGCTGTGGTTAGGTCGCTCGGTGGTCGTCGGAGGGTATAGGAAGGCTAGTCTATAATTAACATATTGGTAATAGGATTTTTTTTAGAAAAAAATGAGGTTGATGCATAAAAAGAAGAAAAAAAGAAATATCTATGCCTACGGCTTAGCCGTCGGCATAGATGCACACGTTGCATGATTGTATCTATGCCGAGCCGTCGACATAGTCTGCCTTATCCCCTCGCGGCGCCTTCCCCTCCACTCATTTCGCTTCCCTCCATCTATCCCCCGCGCCTCTAAACTCGCGTCGCCGCCGCTGCCGCCTCCACCCGTCGTCGCTGCCCGGATC
Organism: Triticum urartu; assembly: GCF_003073215.2. Lineage (NCBI taxonomy): Eukaryota > Viridiplantae > Streptophyta > Magnoliopsida > Poales > Poaceae > Triticum > Triticum urartu. The sequence goes on along the minus strand of NC_053022.1, from coordinate 529,937,239 downwards.
TTCGCGCCCCGCCTCCACCTCGACTCTGCCCTGCCTCGACCCCGGCCCGGTCTCTCCAACCTCCCCTGCCTGAACCTCCCTGACCCCGCCCCTGAAATGTTGTGGTAGCCGATGAAATGTTGTGTCCGCAGAATATGATTGTTGAGGACGAGGATGAAGGTGTAGTCTGAACCCGTGATTTTGAGAAGGCTAGAGAACAAGTCCACATTCCAGAACAAGATGTAGATCAAATTATGATTTTTTTTTTATAGATGCATCAGAATCTACAAAATGAACATGTACACGTGCAACTACTCAATGATCTTGTGGAATATATGTGGACTCATGATAAGAATCAGGAAGAAAACCAAGGAGTTTATTGTTTGAATTGTGCACTTCAAATAAATTTTATGCTTGAACTATGCATTTTCACTATGAATAAATGTTATTTTACCTGTGATATTCATTTGCATGGATTTGAGCGTTTTCATATGAGTGTGACTGTTCGATAGGACATATGAAGGGTGACCGGTCACTTTCTATGAATGTTACCGGACGCGTTCGCGGATGTACTTGAGACTAGATTATCTAGATCCAACCACTGGCAGAGGACTCCAGTGGGCAGGTTATAGCGGCTGCCATACCTTAATTTTTAGCAAAAAATATTTTATAGATATGCATGCCATCCAGTTCTGGTCGATTCGCTGTCTCATTCGGTAATCTTACGCTATCGCTGGACGCTGGCCTGATGGGCCGACACAGCCAGTGTATTGGGCCAGGGCTCGTCCACTCACTCATGACTCGCCAGGTTCGAGCGCCCATGCAGGCACGCACGAAGCAGAGACGCCTAGGCGCGACCGGTGGCGGCTCCAACGGCAGCTCCACGCGACGACGGCAGGAGACAGCGGCGAGTGACGGTAGGAACGCAGGGTGCAGTCCGGCGCAGTTTCGTGCTTCCGGCCAGAAGATACTAGAAAGGAAGGGGAAGAGGCGGAAAATGCCATTGGAGGCCGAGCTCCAGTGAGCTCGTTTTTATTTTTTATTTTTCTGGAGCACGAAAAATTCTAAATTTATTTTTTTAACACACATGCACATATATACTATGTATATTGAAAATTTCACAGTATTATACGTTTACATGTGGCCTACAGGAAAAAGACAAATACACATTTTTAATGGGCCTTTTATTTTTGTTATTGGGCCAGAAATTTGTTATTTTTGTACAGCCTACAAATCACAATATTTTTCGACAAAATTTAACACGTTCTTGCGGAATACATATAAGTTTTCATGATATTTTTTTCAGATTTTTTTGGAACTTTTAAATACGCTTTTTGATTTTTTTTCAAAATACCGAGCTCACTGGAGCTCGGCCTCCAAAAATCCGCACTGTGGGGGAAGAGGTATATTTCTTCTCTGAAATTTAGTACTCCCTCCGGTCCTTTTTACTCCGCATATTAGAGTTGTGTCAAGTCAAACTTTATAAACTTTGACCAAATTTATATTAAAAAATATCAACATATACAATACCAAATATATATACTATGAAACTACATTTCATAATGAATCCAATAATATTAATTTGACATTGTGAATGTCAATACTTTTTTCTAAAAATTTGGTCAAAGTAGAGATGCTTTGACTTCGGACAAAACTTATATACAGACTAAAAAGGATAGGAGGGAGTAAGTAGCAATTTTTAACAGCAGCTCAAATCCAAGCAGATTTTAGTGACAAATTGATATTGTTTTTCTATTGAAACATGTCCACATTTTTATTATATTTGGTTATTTTCTATTGAAACATGTCTACATTTATATTATATCTGGCTATTCATTTGTAGTGTGCATTGTTAGTGTGTGTTAGCTCTTTTAATTTGCATAAAATAAAATCTTTGCTTAAGACTTCGCCTTATCATAAAATAAAAATTTGTCCTCCGCCTCTGCGTCCAACCGTAGATACTCTTAATGCACGTAGTATCTCATCTAAAGTATTAATGCATTGGAAAAGTCCTCAGGACAATAAAATGTCATTTCAGGAACAAGTAAAGGTGAGGTGACATTTGGCGAGGCGAAGTGGCCACATGGGACATGGCCTAGGAGAGGAACTGAGGAAGAGTACGTGGAACTCATGGAGCACATGAGCACGTGTGGACGCTTAATGCAAAAGCGAAACCATTTTGGGTGTGGGAGCCAACGACAAAAGCAAGTGAACCAACAAAACTTATTCGGTTGCTTTTTTATGCATCCTGGATTGGCTAGCTAGACGTCGCCAAATTTTTCTTCATGCTCAGCTCAACTGGTATAGTTGCCACAGCCATAAAAAAAGAGACAAATTGCAGCATAATTGCACTCTAGTTGACTTGAATGATTGAGTGCGTGTGCCGGCTCTATGTTTCGGAGGGCCCTTGGCCGAACTCGCGATATGGGCCCCATGTACGTGTTTGCATACTTTATAAACATGTGTATGTCTAACTTCATTTGCAAAATATTAAGAGTGTTTTTTCAGCTATACATCCCTAGTTTGAGAACTCTAACAATAATTGCTGGAAATTTTCATATTATAATAGAAAGACAAAAGACAGCAAAATGAAACTAATAAGATCACCTCAAATAATAATCAAATTCTAGTGACTCCGTTCACAATAATAGTAATGCGTCAGTGCTTCAAAAAATTTCTTCAGGCATTTCTTTTATTTTTTTTCCCCGTTTTGCAGCACCTGACAAATGTTTGGGAGGAAACATTGCTAGACTAATGACCTAAAATTATGAAAAGAAGAAGTACTCCTCAAGTACATAAGCAGTTCAGCACCTTAACAATCATGCACCCTGTATCCTGAAATTGGGGATGGATGATTATATAGGTACTTTTGAAAGACCGAGAGGACGATGATCGATGAACTCGCACAGTCACACCATCACAGCCTCGCGGATGGCAAGAGCAAGACGGGCCAACGACGGCACGGCGACAACCCAACACCAGCAGTCAGCTGGCTAAACTGGCGGCAACCGGCAAGGCCCTGAGCGGTGAGCGGCGGCAAGAATCCGGAGTGAGGGTGAGACGAGGAAGCGATTGATGAATCATTGATTTTGGAGATGGATAGATGCGTGTGACTCTGCGAGATGCGGCCGTGTGATGCTTAACCTTTTTTTCCTAGCGCTTGCATCCTAGCAATGAGCCAGTAATTGGGCCAAGCCCACCACGCTGCTCCCCACTTCTTCTTCTTCTCATTTTTTAGTAGGCTATAGCATACCAGATTGTGGGCTCCCTTAAGACCTGGGCCCTAGGCGATGGCCTCTCTGGCCATACACCAGGGCGGGCCCTGTGTTAACAAAAAAAAGAGATAAGAAAACTTGTGCTTATTTTCAATTCGACCGGTGCAACAACCTCCTAGCCTTGCATTAGTTAATGAAAGGTAGGTGTTATATATGAAGCTTCTACCTTTAGCTGAAGCGGTAAACCAAGAGAACAAGACCAATGCAATGCGAGCAGCTGAGTTTCTGGGGCCACCTAGAGCAGTGCGAAAGTGTAGATAGTAGAGATGGGGGTGGAAGGTATCAGCAAAATGTTGACTGTCCAATCTAAATTTTCCACACGTACGTTGGGGTTTTTGGTTTATATTAACAATGTGCTTGTTGGACATTTGCCCAACAGTTGTAGCATCATAATTGGCAAATTTTCTCCAATACATAGATGTCTACTGGCACAATTGTTCCTTCACTAATTGGACACATGCATACAATCTGTTTATTTGCTTCATTGACATCTTAGCATTAGGGACCCTCGTGTGTAACTTTCAGGGTTTTTTTTGTGTTTTTATGTTTCGCATGACACATGTCTTCTTTGGGCCCATCTAGTAGTTTCAGTGTGTGTTTGTACCTATATGTATCCCTGATGATGCTTAATGGTGCCGCATCATTATACTCTTCAAACATGCATGAAACTGTTTGGATGTGATATAAGGGAGAACATCAGGTGCTCCCACGACTTGGATGCTACGGTGATACAAACTTCTGGGAGCCGCTGTATCTGAGATCTAACAGCTCTCAGGAGGTCTAAAGTTTTGCAAAAAAGCCTTCAAAGAGTATAATAATTGCGCACAAGAACAGAAGCTGCTCAAATATCATTGGAGCTCATATAGTGAACAACATTTCATTTCATTTCATTGTGCATTCCTTTGTGCCGCACAATGTAGTGGACATCATTCTCTAGCAGGGATGTAACCATGGAGTGGGATGCGATGGCCTGGCCGATAAAACGTCATTTCATTTCGGGTGCACGGTTTTATCATCATCAAACACCCGGCCACAACCACAAAGCAGAAAAGAGCAAGCACCAAAAAGGGTTGGTTCGTTGGTTCGTTGGTTGGCTCGTTTGCTTTTGCCCGCCGTTCGCTCCCACGCCCAAAACGAACGCTTTCGCTTTTGCATTAAGCGTCCACGCGTGCTCCCATCCCCATCCCAGTGAGTGCCGTGTACTCCTCCTCCCAGGCCTTGTCCCATGTGGCCAGGCCACCTCCCCTCGCCAAATGGCAATCGCCACCGCCACGCTAAGCCCATCATCATCAAATAATTTTCTCAACCGGCGGCAGGTGAGGTGACACCGTGCCAGATCCGGTCCTCCTCGTCGGTGGAGTTTTACCCAAGCCGCCCGCTTCACCTTCAATTTAACCGTCCGCCTCACGTCGGCAAGGCCAAGGCCAAGGCAGTAGGGGACGGCGACGAGGGAGACCACACCTGCACACCACTGTGGGTGTGGGTGGGGCAGTGGGATTGGGAAGGAAGGAGGAACCGTCCTCGTCTGGTCTGCCCACGCGCTTCCATTCCAAGGGAGGATCACATGCTCGCTCCCGGACGACGGACACCTACCAATTCTGCAGATCATCGGCCCCTCGCCGCCACCGCCACCGCCATCTCTGCGGCGCCGCGCTCCTAATCCCCACCCACCCGGATCGCTCCGCCACTCGCGCCTTAAGTGGCCTCCCTCCGAGTCATCTGCGGGCGGGCGGCTTCGCCGAGGCATCGGTCCTCCGCGGATCTGATTTGGCCGCGCGCGATCCGGCCATCGAGGGGATGCGGGGGGAGGAGGGGCGGAGGTGGAGGCGATGAGCGGCGCCGCCTCGCTGGGGCTGCGCACCGGGAGCTGCGGCTCCCTGCCCGCGGCGGGCGCCGGCGCCGGCGCCGCCGTCCCCGTCGGGAGGAAAGCCCGGGGCTGGGGCCTGCGCGCCGGCGCCGGCGGCGGGGACAAGGAGCGCCTGCAGCTGCTGCACCGCGCGCTGCGCCTCGTCGGCCGCCGCGGGGCCGGACTGCTCCTGCTGCTCGCCGTCGCCTCCGCCGCGCTCTTCTGCTCCCTCTTCGCCGTCGTCAAAGGTGATCCCTTTGACTCTGGTTTGGATTTTTTCCGCTCTCTGCTCCTGGCCGCAGCGAAATGTTCTGCAGCTTGTTCGGGTCACGCGGCTGGCGTTTCTGAAATTCGGGTTGGTTTTGGGAATTTCATATGGTTTAAACAATAGTAGAATGTTGTCCGTGCAGATTGTGTGACCCTCCCCACGTCCTTAGTGCTCTTCTTCTCCATCGTTTCACGCTCTAGGTAGCTGCTGACCAATTCCCTTGCTACTGTTCTATCCATTTTGGTTCATGCTTGCCATAGTTCTCGAGGTCTGAAACATTTCAAATGGGCAGGGTTTAGCTCCGCTCAGCTTTTGTAGGCCCAGTCTTTAGATGACCTAACCACCTAGTAACCGAATGAAATAATCAAACTGGTGTCCAGATATCAAACTCGTTTGCTGATCAAAACCTTACAGGGTAGCTGCAGCTAATGTGCCACGCTTTTCTTAGGGAATATTCCAACATGTATTCTGCCCAAGAGTTAATAATTCAAAACAAATGTTGCTTTATAATACAATATAAAACTAATTGTTTTGTTTTGTTTTGTTTTGCATGATGTTGTTTCAGATGACAATACTTCTTCAATTATCATTGCTAGCAACTACGAAGTCACGAACGCCATCCAGAATTCTGTATACCCCAGCACGACAAGGCCTCTGATGATGTCCAATGACCACAACAAATTCGAGCATCCAAATCGGCTTCATCTTTCACCTGGAAACTTCACAAATCATCCTTGTGAAGGTTTTGCAGTTCCTCCTATCCTGTTTGATAAGAAACGCACTGGGCCTCGACGTAAGCTTAGTTCTTTGCATTTTCTTTTCTACTTGGCATTGCAAAATCTTTGGCCCCAATCATGTACCTTATCGTCTGATCTCTTCTCACCCCTCCCTGTAGCATGCCCTGTTTGCTATGTCTCAATAGATCAGGCATTTGCTCTGATGCCTCTACAAGCTTCGCCATCTCCTGTTCTTGAAAACTTAGATTATGCCTTGGAAGACAGCGTCACAGCAAATTTCTCAAATCCGGGCTCTGCATTTGGAGGGCATCTATCTCTGGAGCAGAGAAATAAATCTTTTGACATTACCAATTCGATGACTGTCCACTGTGGGTATGTTACATGCATCTGCTGTTCCAGAATTCCAGATTAAGTCCCTGGCTTGTCCAAAAGATTAGCCTTTGAACTATGAAATGTGAATATCAATCAACATTGTTTGCGCTGTTTTATCAGATTTGTTAGAGGAAAGAAACCTGGCCAAGGTACCGGATTTGACATCAGTGATGATGATCTGCTAGAAATGGAGCAATGCCGTGAGCTTGTTGTAGCTTCTGCCATTTTCGGTAACTAGCACTGTTGTCCAATAGTTGTAACCTTTTGTTGCACTCAATTATCTGCTCACAATTTGATACCATTGTCCAGGGAACTATGATATGATTCAACATCCAAGGAATGTCAGTGAACTGTCAAAGGCAAATGCGTGTTTTTATATGTTTGTAGACGAAGAAACAATGGCTTATGTCAAGAATTCCAGCTCACTGTACAAAGATAATAAAGTTGGCTTATGGAGGCTAGTGGTTGTCCGGAACCTCCCTTATGAAGATCCAAGGCGCACGGGGAAGGTACCTTTGCCAGCTACTTTCTACTTGAACATGCAGTCACAATATGAACACATCATGTGCAATTCATGATAAATTAAATACTTAAATCAAATATTAACTACATGAACAAAGCAAGTGAAGTCTGTAAGGTGATAGTATGCATGGCAAACTTGTTGAGGGGCTACTGTGCAAAACATGCCTTTGTCTTCAGTTGTCTCATATTTTAACCAGTTTACCAGAGATTCAGAATCTGATGACTTGCTGATTTGCCTTTGCCTGGTTCCTTAAACCTTACTCTCAGTTTTGGGACCATTTTATAGCCTATAAGCTTGGTCGTTGAGACCACATGTCATCATGCAAGAGATTTTAAGTTTATGTCCAGATGTCTAAATGAGTATTCTTCTAGGAGGTTTTAGTTCCAACATTTTAAGTAGTTCAATTGAAGAAATCTAGCAATTAATGCCCTACGACAAGTTTATCTGTATCTATATGTTGTTATGAGCATGTTGAATGACCAAATACTTTATTGGTGCAGATTCCCAAGCTTCTGCTCCATAGGCTATTTCCAAATGTAAGATTTTCAGTTTGGATAGACGCAAAGCTTCAGCTTGTTGTGGATCCTTATTTACTGCTTGAGAGGTATGCTTGACGTAAAGAGCTTGGTTTATTATGTGTTATTTCTTGGTGAGTCTGTTCTTAAGGAGAAAGCTTGTTGTAGATCCTTATTTTGCTGCTTCAGAGGTATGCTTGATGTGAAGAGCTTGATGTATTATGTGTTATTTCTTGGTGAGTCTGTTCTAAAGGAGAAAAATCTGCCAAATATTTAGTCTCGTGTCAAATGTGGGCCTGCCATATTTAAATCAGTGGGGTTAGAGAATGGTCCGATTTATCCTCATTGGAGTATCGAAATTGCATACATCCAACTGTTATCTTGCGCATCTTTTGTCCCTGATGCTCCTGTCACCTGTACTGTGAGCCTGACTGTTTATTCTACCAATCAGGTTTCTGTGGAGAAAGAATTCTAGTTTTGCGATATCTCGGCACTACAGACGTTTTGATGTGTATGAAGAAGCAGAAGCTAATAAAGCTGCTGGAAAGTATGACAATGCATCAATCGATGAACAAATAGATTTCTACAGAAATGAGGGCCTAACACATTATTCTCCCGCCAAGCTTCCTATCACAAGTGGTCAGTGGACTCACCGGAGTGTAAATCATGCATGATTCATGCACTGTTTGGTTTCATTCTCAGACATTAATCTTTTTCCCTTTCGCATTGTGTGCAGACGTCCCGGAAGGCTGTGTGATCATCAGAGAACACGTCCCCATCTCGAACCTCTTCACATGTCTTTGGTTCAATGAAGTTGAGCGCTTCACCGCCAGGGATCAAATCAGCTTCAGCACCGTCCGGGACAAAATAAGGGCTAAAGTCGGCTGGATGCCCCAGATGTTCCTGGACTGCGAAAGGCGCAACTTTGTTGTCCAGGTAGTACATCTTCCCCGATTCCATCTTTGGCCACGGAGCACTTGTTGCATGAACAACTACCTTACGGTTACCGCACGTCTCAACAACTACCGAGCAATTTGGCCTACAGGCAGGCACAGCACATGGCTCACCTGTTAATCTCATGATTTACCTCATTTGTCCAGGCATACCACAGGGAGCTGCTAGAGCAAATGATCGCGTCCGGCAGGAACACGCCTCCCATCGCGGTCGAACCATCGCGGAAAATCAGACCAGGTAGCAGCAGGAGAGCTCCCCCGTCGAAGAAGCCTGTCGTGAGGCGGAAAAAGGAGAAGAAATCGAGCTCGCGGAGGCGGGTCGCGAAGCCGGTTACCTGGGCGATGGATGCTGTGTGACGGAGGTTCACCGGGATGGACGGACGGACTCCTGTCACTCGATAGTTGGGGGTGACCGTATGTATGGCAGCTGGTGCCACTAGGTGGGGAGAGGGAGAGAGAGAGAGAGAGGGAATGGAGGATTGTAATTTTTTGCCGGCCACGAAATGGAATTTGTTCATAGCCAATTCTTCATTGTTGTTGTAAATAACAGCGGAAAGCAGTGTCATTCAATTGAGCCCGGCCTGTTTTGGGTCGAGTTATTACAGTGAACTCAAAGCAAAAAGTGGGGACTAGGCAAAACCTGTTCTGTGAGGTGTAAAAAGTAAAAAAAAATAACGGCAAGCGCCCACCGTGGGGCTCGAACCCACGACCACAAGGTTAAGAGCCTTGCGCTCTACCAACTGAGCTAGACGGGCTTGCTGCTGCTTCACTGAGCTAGGGCAATTTGAAATGGAACCACTTCATTCTCCATTTCCTGGCAAGCCAAAAGAAGTGAGGTTGATACTACAAGTACCTGAAAGCAGGCAAAACATCATCCCTGTGCCACTCCAATTAGCTTAGGACCCGTTTATCTGGCGAACATTTGTTGTGGACAACACCCCAGTTGCCATGCCAACATAACTAAAATTGCATTGCATTTTTGAGGGACTTGTCATGTATGGAAGGAAAAAATGCTAGCGACGCAGTGTTTTTTTTTCTTTCTTAAATGGCATGCGTTTGATCACGATCCCAGCGGCTTTTAGGTCGTTCGCCGGGAGCTCCCTCCCAGCGAACGTTCACCGGTTAGATATACTGTTAGTTTAACAAGTTAGGACTTGGCACTGGAGCGTCTACATCAGCCACAGATTCAAAGTTAATACTTTTTTCTGTTCCAGAATACACTTTATTATGAACGAATCTAATGAAACTAATTTGGTGTTGTAGATGTTTGCATATTTTTCTATGGACTTGGTCAAATCTAAAAAGTCTGACCTAGGACAAAGTCAAAAATTCAAACATTTCGGAATGGGGGGAGTAAATAATACTCGTACATTTGCATGGCTTTTCTAGAATTAAAGTTATCTCGTACAGTTATAAAAGACTTCTGATATATTGCACTTTACCAACGTGACCTTCGACTGATTTCACCATAAATCATGTTAACTGATGCTGAGCGGCACCGGCCACTTTGCAGCATCAGTTTTCTTCCCAGGTTTTGCCATAAATAAATCACCCAAAAAAGCACATCAAGCCTTTGTAGCAGTATGTTTTATTAGCCACCGATTTCCTTGTGGTATAAAACAAACACCCTGTGACTGGGATGAATCGACAGTTCAACACTGCCCATGTCTACACGACAACAGTTTTGCAAAATGCACAAGATATCAGTACAAAATGCATATTTTTGTGACGCGGCCAATCTTATTGAACACAAGGCGGCGCGAGCCCGCGAGACTTGGAACCCGTTGCTGATCCATTGATCACTGCAGTTTTGGCTCTGGGCACTCATACATGGTTGATGGAGACCGTTATAGACAATAGGGATGGGTTTCAGTCTCCAATCCCACAGCTACAGCGCCAGAAAGAAACAAGTGCCCTCTGCTGCTACTCTGAATCATTCAGCCTCCTCGAGCATGTCGATGAATCTCCTCCCATCGGGCTTCTGGAAGACTGACCTGTCTAGGTGCAGCTCGTTGGTCGAGACCGCCTCGAATCTTGCCCAGAGCTCCTTCTTGAGAGTAGTTTCGCCGGCGTGCCTTCCCTTCAGGTTGGTGCTTTCCAGGCCTTTCCAGGGAGTGCCAACCAAGGCCCTGCTATGCACTGCTGGGGTCTGGATGAGTTTGTCATCTGGAAGCTCCTGCTTCCCCTTCAGGTTATTGCTTTCCAAGCCTTTCCGGGGAGTACCAACCAAGGCCTTGCTATGCACCGATAGAGTTTGGATAGGATTGCAATCTGAAAGTTTCCGTCTTCCCTCCAGCTTATTATTGCCTTCCCAGCCTTCCCAAGGATTTTCTATCAAGGATTTGTTATCCTTTGCTGGAAGGGGAACGGGCTTATCATCTGTTGGACTTGGATCCATTAGCACGCAGGTCTTGAGGGGTGACAAGAACCAGTCAAGAGCCACATCGGCTTCTTTCTTTCGGCGTCTGTCTCCGGTAGGCTGATTAAACCCATACAGGTCTGGATACCTTGATGCCAAATCCTTCTCATCAGACAGCATTTCATCAGAGGCCCCAGATGGTGGTTTGTCACTCTCAGCCGGTCCAGCACTGAGAATGTCATCCTTACTTGAGCCCTCCGATATCGGTGAGAACACATGTTGCTTACCCCGCAATGCTGTCTTCGGGCATGGAGTAGGCAGTGGTGCTCTCCTGCTCTTCTGAATTGAGAAGCTAAAAGGCGAAAATAGATTGTCTTCTGATGAGCTTTTCTTTGCTTTGCTAGGATAAGGTGTCGCGACACCAGCCCTTGCTTCCTTTCCTTTCACACTTTGCTCCAGATCAGGACTATTGTCATCAGAAATGGTCAGTTTCCAAACAGGTAAATTGGGAAGATTCAGCTCATCCATGCTGGCAGTTGTCCTCAACTGTGCTTTTGATGATCTTGGGCACATGGATGAGCGTGCTTTTGATTTTGGCAATGGTGTCAAGAGAAATAACTGCTTCCCACTGTCGACCATACATGCCCCAGTACGCCATGAAACAAGAGGTGAAGGCGAGACAATCAGGTCAGTCTCTGGTAAGTTGTTGCTGCTGCTGCAGACCAAGTCTTGTGAAGGCGATACTGCCGGGCCTGCTGGAGGTAAGATCCTGTTGCTGGGAAACAACTTGTCACTCCCTTTCGCAACAGATTTTGAACAGGTTTCCAAGGTGTGCTTTGAGGCATTTTCACTTTTGGCTGGGGAAGCTTCAAGCGCTTGCTTAAGTCTGGAAGCCCATTGCTGCATAAGAACAAAACGAGTAATGATGACATCTGAAAGCATAAAGGGCTCATGCTCACGTAATTTTGCTTCAGAAAGAATGAAAGATTCGATGACAGTGCCCACCTTCAAAGAGGAATTAGTGTCTGACAAGAAGCAACTGAAGGATTCTATCTCTTGCTCCCCTCTTCTGGATATAGTCTGGCATTGGAGGGCGCTGGAGACCAATTCGTCAATCTGATTTAGGGGCAAAAACAGGAGAACATTATAAGAACCAGCAAATTGGCAAGCTCAGGTGTAACAGTAATGATCTATCTACAACTTAACCGACAAGAGGAAGCAGCATTACTAATCCATTCCAAGGACAGACAAGAGACAAACGTTTCAGTCCACATACAGTAAGGTACTAACCAATTCCAGGGGCAAAACAAGTGACTAAAGTTTCAGTTGGCAGACATAAATATATACAATCTCTCTGTTTATTTTCTTTGCAGAAACTGTTCTTCCATCCAATATCAGTCCAGACCAGTGATGACAACAATTCAGAGACATAGAAAGGACACTGGACGAGGCACGCCATAAAAGATTTCCGGTCAGGATGCAGATTTGCACATCCACCGTTCTTCAGTTATACTGAACAGACACCAGTACGCAACCACATGTCGTGACTGCAGACATCACAAGGCTAGGGAAAAATTCTGTGCCCCAAATCGGCACGGGGGTCGGCCAGTACAGTACAGTACAGTATTATCCAGGAATATGAGATCCTAGCAGGATACCCCCGAGCAGCGGAGCCCACCCAACCCCATCCAGACGAGCGTCGGATCGGATCGGATCGATCCATGGCACCACCGCCCAAGCTCGGACGAATCACACGGCGCTTCACATCGCTAACCTACCTACCCAACGAGACGGGGAAAAGGGGCTACGAGGGTTTCGAGCGAAGGGCGGAGGGAGGGAGGGGTCGACCTGGGAGACGAGGCCGGGTAGGGCGGAGCTGGCGAGGAGGAGGCGGTCGAGCGCCGGCTCGGCCGCGGCGGCGGCGGCGGCGGAGGAGGGGGGAGCGGCCGCGGCGGTGAGGGTGGGGGGCTTGCGGCGGAGGGATCCGGGCGGCGCCGGGTGGGGCGTCCTGTTGCCGGAGAGGACGCGCAGGGGGCGCCGCCGCGCCGTCGACTTGGGTCCCTGGCTCTTCTGCATCGGATTGGATTGATTGCCCGGAGAGGGAGGGGGACAGGAGGTGGGTGGTGGCCAACGGTCGGGAAGGGGGGTGGATTTGAAACCCTTGCGGCTGTGCGCGTCGGCGTCGCGGTTTCCAGAAAAAGAAAAGGAGTGGAGACCGCGACGCCGGGGTCGTCGCTTTGAGATTTGTGTGGGTATTTGTGAATACTATTTCAATATTAAGAAGGCTAAAAATTGCCTGCCGTTCATTTTGCGTGCACGGATCTTGATGCAGACTTTGTGTCCACGTCGACGTACCACTCCGAATCACGAACTACGCAAACGGCCAAATATGCCATTTTTTTTAATGCCCACTCCCCTCGGACTACTAGTAAAACAGGGGGATGGAACAGACCTCCTATGAGTTTTGTTAAGCTGAATGTTGATAGTTCTTTTGATCACGATCTACTTAGGTGCACAACATTGGCTATCCTCACAGATGACAAAGTAAAGTTCACTGTTGGTGAAAACTGGATGATTAATTGGTGTGCTGATGTATTAGCGGCAGAAACATTGGCTCTAAGGTTTGGCTTATTCCTTGCACAAAATGTGGGTTGTAATCGTCTTGTTGTTAACTCTGACAATATGGGAGTGATTGACGCAATGAAGAAGGAGGACAATAGGCGGGAGCGGCGTTCGATGATTGCTACTTTATGGCTTACGGATTTTCTTTTATTAGGTTCGAACGTTGTAATAAGGAAGCAAATTAGATGGCTCTGCCAGGCTGGCGAGATTTTCCGTCACAGTTGATTGGTTTGAGAAGCCTATGGATGATATTTTACCTTTTCTTATTGACGATGTGACAATTATTTCTATTTAATAAAGTTGATGTTTATTTTTTTAAAGAACAATGCCATGTTTTGTAGTAGCACCCTCCTCCCCCACTCATCTATCCGCGGGGAGCAGACCCGAGTAGATCTTCGACGTGGGGGTGGGACGCCCGATGCCGGGAGGAAATACTCACGCGCTTTTGATTTCGGGCTTGCTGTGAGGCGGAGGTGCAAGTAGGGCGAGAAAGCCGTTGCCAGCGATGCGTTGCTTTTTCTAACGAAAAAATGTGGCCACACTAGAAATTCGTTGGTGCTCCCGAGAGCGTGCTCCTGCACGCGGGATAAATATTTCAATTTTTGTTGGACTTGGACACCCTCGTACAGTCGTTCTTGCTGGGACCGCTCGTGTAGCAGTCCGTGCGAAAATTCATTACCACACATTTATGAACTTCTGTGACACCGAAATGATTTGGATATTTGCATATTCAGCCACATGTTACCAGATCAGTTTGGCCGGCCGGCCAAGTCAATATTTCCATGCTGTCAAAATTTCGGAACGGACTAGCGTTGGAATTCCGAGGCAGTCCTCCATATATTTATTTCTCAAATTTATTTATACCAACAATGTACAATTTATATATTTTTCAGATCAATAAACTGATCGTTCACAGACTTCTACTATTTAGTTCACTTAGCTACAAATTTTATTCATGAAAGTCACTTTACCACAAAAATATAAATACAAATAAATTTTAAAGAACTATTTTTCTTTCCTTCTAAGTATATACTCTTATCGATATCAGATTGAGAGATATACAAGCAAGCCAACTATACTTCCAATTATCCGCCTACTTAATTTGAATTAGCCCATAACTTACAGCTTAGAAGCGATTATGAAACGGTTTGTGGACTGTGGTGGTCGATATCTTGTTCTATCTTGTGCTAGCCCATGCGCGTAGCTCCTGCTTGCGTAGGGTCTGGAGAAAGGTCCGACTACATTAAATCTATAGTACGCAGACTTTTCCTACATTTATGTAGAAGGCTGTTTTCAAGACTCAAAAGCAACAACTTTACTGCTGCTCCAAGGAGTTTTTTTTCATGAAAATACCAACATATATAATAGAACCGAATTAGGTGAAAAATGAGAAAGGAACTGATTTTGTTTCTGGAAAACTTGTGGTCAAAATAAACCAGCAAAACAGTGTGGAGGATATCTACGTCCCTATTGGCAGATGGAAATTTTGTTGACGCATGCGCTTGTTTCCAAAAAAATATGGAAAAATCATAGAGAAAGAAAAGTCCACCTTGTGTGCTGATGGTGCCGCGTCGCAGTCCCAATTCTGGTGGTGCCGCATCAACAAAGCGGTTGTGCATCCGTTATCGTGTTCGGACGTCAAACGAACCGCACCGCCTCCAGTGAGGTAGCGATGACACGCCTCACGCCGTACCTATGCATCATTTGGGCAGACACGATGGATTTCTGGCAGAAGGTGTACGGCCGCTATTGTCGGATGGCCTCCTCCGGGAGCGGCAGAGCGAAAGGTGGAAGGACATCTCCTCAGAGCCGCATGGAACGAGCTCCGGGTCAAATGGATCTGGAGGTGTAGGACTCTGATCCACTGCGCGCCATCCCGGAGAAGGTGAGAGGTCGCCGGATGGGAGCTTGTGGGCGGAGGAGACTGGATTGGAGAAGAGTGGAGTGGAATGCGGCTAGGGTTTCGACCGGAGTGTGGATAGGGTCCCACTTATGTGCGAAACTCCACGAGCACCATGCGTCAAAGCCGGGTCTCGAACTCGGGTGGGCTGGCAGCTACCCCAGCTGCCCAGCCAACGGGTCGACGCCCCGTCCTCGAGAAAATATGGAAATTTTGTTGACGTATGGAAATTTTGTTGAGGCATGCGCTTGTTTCCAGAAAATGTGGAAAAAAGAAACTCATCATCATGGAGAAAGAAAAGTCGACCGCGCGCCGCACTCCCAAGTCTATATAATGCTCCCTGCAGCAAAAGCCCATTTCCATCAAAAGCAGTTCAGTTCAATCACAGGCAGCCTCTCGATCGCCGCCAAGTCGCCACACTTCCGCTACACCACATCATCTCCTTCTCCAAAGATGGCCGGACGCATGGCGCTTGCGGCGGTCCTGCTGAGCGCGGCGGTTGCGGCGGCGGCGGCGCAGTCGGCGTCGAACGTGCGCGCCACCTACAACTACTACAGCCCGGAGAAGATCAACTGGGACCTCAACGCCGCCAGCGCCTACTGCGCCACCTGGGACGCCGGCATGTCGTACGCCTGGCGCTCCAAGTACGGCTGGACGGCCTTCTGCGGCCCCGCCGGGCCGACCGGCCAGGCGTCCTGCGGCAAGTGCCTCCTGGTAATCAATCAAGGACAATCTTTTCTCAGGCGTCTGCCTTTCTTCCTCTTGTCTTGTGTGGGCTTGCTGCTGGAACGGCGTTTCCCCCGTGATGTAGGTGACGAACACGGCGACCGGCGCGCAGATCACGGCGAGGATCGTCGACCAGTGTAGCAACGGCGGGCTGGACCTGGACTTCGACACGGTGTTCAGCAAGATCGACACCGACGGCCAGGGCGTGGCCCAGGGCCACCTCACCGTCAACTACCAGTTCGTCGACTGCGGCGACGACTGATTAATTAATTAACCCGTGCTCAAGCGCTATGGAAAATAAGAAGCTGCAAATAAAAGTAATGTGCTATTTGTATTGATGCACTTCGTAATAAATAAAGTGGGATGAATTGGACGTGATTGTTGAAGTATTCTTACCGTAGAACTATTATGAACAGTCAATGAGATAGCAAAATGCCAACGGCGGTCGACCTCCATGGAGATGGCTATTTTAAAAAAAAATCGAAAAACATATTTTAAAGTTTCAAAAAAAATCATAGACCTCCATGAAGGTGGGTATTTTGAAAAAAAAATCAAAAAATATATTTTGAAGTTTTAAAAAATTCTGAAAAAAATCATACATGTCAACATGGATGTATTCTACATGTGTATAAATACATTATGATGAGAGCTACAAATCGCGGTTTCAAACTGATGAGCAGTGCAAACACTGTTCGCTATTAGAAATGCACGATTTTCTCTTTTTTGTGTAGCTCTCAGCACAATGTATTTTGTTGTGATAGTTTATACACATGTAGAATACATCCATACCAATGTGTAGAAATTTTTTCAGAATTTTTTGAAACTCCAAAATGTAATTATTGAATTTTTTAAAACATCCACCTCCATGAAGGTCGCCCGCCAAAAGCCCTCACTCTGAGCTGCTTCCGCTATTTATCTCAAAAGAAGTGTGTAAAAAGAAATAAATTCTGTGTATACTCGCTCCGTCCCAAATTAGTTGTCTTAGATTTGTCTAGATACGGATGTAGCCAGACATGTTTTGTGTTAAGTATATCCGTATACAAATCGAAAACAACTAATTTGAGACACGACAGAGGTTCCCACAAAAAAAATGAGGGAGCTAATAACTTAATATTTGTAATGCCACTTCTTCATATTGCCATAACTCCCATTCAGTTGAGATGTTGCAACAATCCACTTGAGGTCACAAAATGCGTCCCGAAATTTTTGGCTGGACGACAGAATCGTCTTCCTGCGTTTATACAGTTACAGAGCTACCAGTTACTAAGAGACACAGCTCTCCATGGATGCTCCAGCTACACACACAGACAGGACCCTGGCGCGACTCAGGCATCACTGCTCCTGAGGAACAACCTATATCTATATCCAGGCTAGGCTCCTCAGACCTCGGCCTCGAGGTACTGAGAATGAGCTGCAGCGAGGAGAGCGGCCCCGATACCTGACCCGTCGTTCGCGAGCTTGATGACAACGGAGGAGGATACTTCCTCCCCTAGCATCTCACGCAGGGTGTTCTCCAGGGTTTCGCTGAAGATTGTGTAGTGCTCGTAGAGCCCGCCGTCCATGGCAATAACCGTCCTGTGCTTGTCGCTGCCGGGGATGTCCCGTCCAAGCTTTTTGAGGACCCCGTGTATCCCTGCAGCAGCAAGGCGCGCCCCACGCTTTGCAACGATGTCGCATACGGCCACAACTAGCCGTCTCGTTTTAAGTGAAGTGCCCTGGATCTGCAAAATAAATCAAGGATTTGGATGTGTTCAATTAAGTGTTACCATGAAGGGAATATTTGAGACAAGCGCTAAAATGGGGAGAAATGGTAAGGAGATTACCCCTAGGACATCTTTCAGTTTGGCTCCAACTGTTCTGAGATCAGCTGACGTGTCATGGTGCATCATTGACATATGTGGCGTCCTGGATACATCACCTCAAGCTCTCACTCTCTGGGTATATAACTAAAGATATCCCACAGGAAAATGGTGTGGGTGGCAGACAAAGTTTATCCGACTTCTTTAAAGACTGGACTGCTGTAAATCTAATAATCAGGTATGAAGTTATGCTTGGCAACTTTTTTACTATGTCAAGTATGTTGCCAATGCATTTCTACTGGGAGCTCATTAGCAGATCAATGCAAGAATTCTAACCCTGGACCATTTACAGTCTTCACGGTTACAGTTTTTTTTCTTTTGCGGGTCTTCATGGTTACAGTTTTAGTTCATCTATCTTCCTACCTTAATTCAGCATGGCAAGGCAAACACTGTAGCATTTTTGCTTATCTGTGTTCCGTACTTTGTTATGAAACAGGCCAGATCTGTTGAAGTATGCTGGCAAAATCGAGTTGAGACTATGCTTACCTAAGAATAAATGGGATCTTTAGTTTTGGTGGTATATCATCACCAAAAAGAGAAGCTTCTTCAGTCATCTTTAACAAGACTCTTCTTACAATTTCCCCCAAATACATACCAGAGATCAGCTTTTCATAAATCTGCAAAAAGGAAATTAGTTATAGCCAGCAACGAAAGAAAACAACAAGATGTACCTCTTTAGTATGAGACCTGTTCACCAGGATTCAGGCTTTCTGCATCTAATGCTTGATCAAATTCAGTCAAAGGAAGATGGGACGATCTGAAGTTCCCCCATTCCATATTTATTACCTGTGACAAATCACAAAACTCATGACAGTCCTGACAACTATCTCAATCTTAGGAATAGACTAAGCATGTACAAGCAACATGAATTTTGATAATTACAGACAACATGCTGTTTCTTCTCCAGTTTTTCACTATCATCGATTACCTCCGTCCCGAAAAGCTTGTCTTAGGTTTGTCTAGATACGGATGTATCTAACACTAGACAACCTTTTCGGGACGGAGGCAGTATTTTCTTTTGGCATCACAATACATTTTTTGAACATCTCTATAGTCTTTGCCTTGTGAAGCACAATAATACTCACCATATCTCCTGACTTGGGAAGGAGGCCATGCCATTTAGGGATTGCATTGGCACGTTCCACGTATGCTGCATTGGTACCTGTGCCCAGAATAACAGCAGCAACGACATCATTGTCATCATATCTGCCCCCAGCCAATGTTCCTATAGTATCATTTACCTACATAAGATCATGTGGGTACATGTCACTGATGTCAGGTTATAGAAAAGATAATCGTTGGAGTTTGGACACAGATATATAACAAAAATTATCATGTCGCTTTCACAGCAAAGAAACTAACCAATGCTGTCACTTTCATATCAAGCCCCTGACGGTCTAGAGCACTGCTTAATTCAGCCACCACATCTGCGCCTACCTGACTTCACAGCAATGCAGTAACTATTATGTTCCAGATAAATTTGTAAGTTCCAACAACCATAGGTGATACAGGCATAATTTTGAGTAAACAGCATAGGTTTCCAGTGAAAGGTCAAGTCTTGTCAGCCATTGTTAAGAGTACAATATTAATCTGTGTGATGTGTATGAGTTGACCCCATAACAAGAACTAACCGTTTCATCAATAGAAAAACCCTTAGTCCACTTGATAAGAGTTCCGGATGCAATTGAAGACTGCTTTACTGGAAAAGAGAAAGTGAAACCAAGCTCTCTTTGCCTTCCCTCAAGAAGATGAAAGTCTTCACCCTCTGAGGCAACAAATTTTGCTAAAGCAGCGGCAATAAAATCAAATAGTTCCTGAAAAAAAAATATGACATGTGACATATTTATCCATTGATCAGAAAGGGTGCAAAACTGACTATGGAACAGTTTTACTTGTGAGGTCCCAGTCATTAAGTGTGCCGGGATTGAGATCTCATCACATTCTTGCTTCACAACTCGCCCTTCCTTGCCTCCTAATTGAACACGTAAAACGCGAAAATTTGTCCCTCCAAGGTCAAGTGCATAAAATAGCCCCTTCTCTTGCCTGCCAATATAGCCCTCGACATATTAGATATATAAATGCAAAGTGCAACTGCGTGAAATGGTTCAATGATTCGCTGGAGGCTGCAGCTCCACATATTAGTTTAAACAGTGTATGGCACTTGTTAGTATATAAGATACCCTTTGTGTAGTGTTTAACAGAAAAATACAGAAAGACCATCAAATGTGTGTGCTGCAATTCACCATAAGAACTACAGGATTACATGTAACCACCGCAGCAGACGACTAAAAATTGCTTGACCTTATACACCATAAGACCAATAGACTTTCAGAAACATTTCACTTAAAGTTGTAAGGCAGTTCAGAACGACTAACAACCTTAGTCCTGTTCGGTCTCAACTAAAGAACAGTGGTCTACATCTTGCAGTAACCATATGATCAGGGACTCAATAAGGTTGGCACATCCATCCAACCATAGCCTACACGAGCGAAGTTCCAAGAATTAATTGGCAAGTGACAGTCTTCCCCCCCTCCTAAAATCACACAATGTATAAGTGATAAAGCAAACAAATTTCCCTCATTTTACTAAGCCCCGCGACAAATTTGTCTCAATCTATTAATAACGCTGAAAAGAGTAGCATGTTTTCCTCAGTTACAGAAGCATGCCTAGTTGTTGTTGTTGTTGTTGTTGTTTTGAGATGCACATACATGCCCAGTTGGTACAGAAGCTGTAGACAAATCATCATCACAACAGTAGTACGGGCACTACCTTAAAACGGTCAAATCTACAGACAGAATCTTGCCCATTTCACGGAATCAGGAACCTGACCCTGCAGCCCATTTCTAGCATAACACGTTAGAGGGAAGGGGGCCGCGACAGCAATCCCGCAACCGCGGAGCAACCCAGGCACCAGACAGCGACAAAAATCCCTAGTGTGACCGCTTCTCTTGTTCTTTTTTTTCTCTCGCAGGAACAGACGGAGGAAAAAACAAGGGCAGATCCATTGGACCTGACGACGCTCGCTCGAGGCACACCGGCTCCAGACGAACGGATTAGGCGGGGCAAGGGCAAGGGAATCTCCCAAGCCTCCACCCCGGCGGACGTCCGAATCCAAGTAAAGCAGGGAGAGGAAGGAGGAGCGTGCGTTACCCCGAGGGGAGGGAGTCGACGTAGCTGATGATCATCCCGAGCTTGCTGCCGCCCTCGGAGGCGAGGCCGGCGTGCATCTCGACGGCCATGGCGTCGGCCACCTGGCGCAGCCGGGCGGGCGGCGCCGCGGAGCGCTCCTCGAGGCCCCGCAGCACGGCGTCGGCGCGGCCCCAGCGCTTGGCCTCCCGCATCTGGCGCCGCGCCAGCAGCGCCACCCCCACCGCCGCCGCCGCCGCGACCGCCGCCGCCGCCGCCTTCCTCATCGCCCGCCCGCCGCCGCCGCCTCTGCTCTGTACTGTGCTATCGCCTCCCTCGCCACCGCCCCTGCCCGACTGGCTGACTGACTGGAGCGGGCGGGCGATCCCCCTCCGCCGTAAATATGGGCGGGGGGCGGGGGCCGTTCGGGAATGCGTCGTCGGCTCCTTTCTTAGCCGTTTGCGCCTGCCTGTGGGAAGGGGGTGGGCCTATGGGGCGGTGTCGGGCCGGGGCGGTGGGCGGGTGGCTTTCGCGGGCCTGTGGGGTGGGGTGGGAGTGGGCCGTGACGCGGAGGGGACGGGGAGCACGTGGGTTCGGCGCCGGGTGCGCGGCACGTGGCGGGCGAGGTGGGGGCAGGCGGATTGACCTTTTCGCTGGTGCGTGCCCGCATGTGGCGCGAGTGCCCCGGACCGGACGGGACCGTTTCCTCTTTGTACGCTCCGAAACTTCCGAAATCCGAAAGGGCGCACCGAACAGATGGGTTTGAACGATGGGTTTTTGTTTCTTGCGATGATGAAAGCTCGTCGGCACGGTTTTGAGTAATGGAGCAGCTACCACTAACCGGAATCCATTCTTCTTACAGGCGAAAGGGCTAGAAAAATTCAATAGGGAACATATATATTCTTATAACATTTTCCTACAAATCAAAGGAGATCAAAAGTGACAATAAAGTTATTTGGTCTGATGAACAAAGGTCGGGCCACAAACTCCCTCGAAAGTTGGAAGCAAGTCGCCACCTTGATCATCTAAAAGGGCCGCCATCAAAATCCGCAGGCGACAAGGGACAATCTAACATTGTGCTTTGGATGAATCGTGCTTGGGGTGTGTGTCTAATTTTGGCTGGAAAAGATACCGTGTGAAATGACGACTGGTGTGGCCGTCGGATGAAGAGTGAGTGCGCGGGAATAAGTATGGGACATCATCGAGATAGCAGACAAGTTATGCCCCTTTGATATATATATATATATATATATATATATATATAGTTTGGGACACCTAGGTGCCTGAGCACCTTACCTCGTAGCCGTTAGATGGTGAGTTGATGTATGACGTTTGTGTTGATATGGTAATTCATTAATGTGATTATATATGATAGTAATTAATAAGTATGATAAGCGTGCATGCATGCATGACAATCATTTATGTTTAAATTAATGGATAGTCATAAATGGATTAGATCTTCCAAATTTTACGTTCAGGTATATACACATGTATTTCGCATCAGAGTATATACACATAAATATATACCGGTGCCTGTATACATAAATTTAACGTGGGGTATGTATATTTTTATAGTAATTAATAAGTATGATAAGCGTGCATGCATGCATGACAATCATTTATGTTTAAATTAATGGATAGTCATAAATGGATTAGATCTTCCAAATTTTACGTTCAGGTATATACACATGTATTTCGCATCAGAGTATATACACATAAATATATACCGGTGCCTGTATACATAAATTTAACGTGGGGTATGTATATTTTTATGGGTATGTAGTGAAAAAAAATCACGTCGGGGTATGTACGTATAAATTTTATATTGAGTTATGTACATTTATATGTATGTGTATATAAATTTCAAATCAGGGTAAGTATATTTATGAGTGTGTACATATCAATTTCACGTCGGGTATTTATATTTATGAATACATACACATAAGTTTAAAGTTAAGGTATGTACCATTATGGGTGTGTACTACATACACATAAATTTCAAATTAGGGTACGTACACATAAATTTCAAGTCTGGGTATCTACATATAAATTTCACGTCAGGGTATGTACATGTGTGGATATGTACACATAAATTTCATGTCAGGGTATGCATTTTTTTGTATATACATTTTTTTGCGAGGGCTTGAATAGGCACTTAAAAATATATTGCTTATTATCGTACATTAATTATCATCTTGAGGTATGTTGTGTTTGAGGCATATATTTCTTAGGTATATCATTTCGCTTATCGTACATGGATATATCATTTCTAAGTTTCTGTCATAGATGTATTATATATATATATATATATATATTGTGTTAGGTATATAATACATAGGACAAATTCTTACTACATGCATGATTTTTTTTATTTTTAATAGCAAAAAAAGGATGGGTGCAGTATATGTTTATGCGTATTGTATTCCGGCTAAGAATACAAGGCAAGGTATTATAGTGCATGTATTATAAATATAGCCATCCCTGACGTAAAATAAGTGTACACTTAAATTAATTTCCCATGATATCATAATTCATGGCATAAATATTTTTATTTTCACAAAGATAGTAGTATAATTATGTTATTATATTCTTTGAGTATTATACCTCAAATATATCTTCGCTAGAGATGTACACACAAAATTCACGCCGGGGTATATATGTTTACAGGGATATATACACTTATGGGTATGTACAGTTAATGTACATTTATGGGGGTATGTACACTTATGGGGATGTGCACTTATTTTACATCAGGGTATGTACATTCCTGAATATGGATACATAAACTTCACATGGGGGTATGTAAATTTATGGGTATGTACACATAAATTTCACGTCGAGGTATGCATTTTTTCGTAACTGCATTCTTTAGGGCGACTTGAATATGCACTTACAAATATATTGGTACTCTCGAATTTAGCATGTATCTAAATATATACATGTTTTCGTGGGGACTTGAATATGTCACATGCATGGCTATATTTTTTGCGGGGACGTGGGTATGCACATGGATGATATGACATGCATCTTCTTTTGGAAATGAATCAATCGATAATAAGCAAATGGCATGTGACGTTTTTGGCAAGAAATCAATTGTTGTGAAGGTCTAGTGCATGCATAGAAAATTTGGAAAGTGATCCGATTAATGTGCATGGGAAAGAAAAATCTTACCATTCTTGATCAAGGTGCCCAGGCACCTAGGTACCCCACACATTTTACCTATATATATATATAGACAATAGTGGCAACATAAATATGTCGCCAAAACATATATGATTACATATATGTATGATTTGTGAACATGTACTCCACATTGTCTTCAACTGATAGACACAGAGAGGAAGGGGGGGGGGAGATATAACGCATCGTCATAGTTTGTTTTTATGCATTAGCAAATACAAAGTCAACAACATAAATGCTGGAATTTAGTCTATTTTGGAACAGCCCAATAACTATTTCAGAAATTGCTAAATAAATCCTAAAGGCCCACTTAGCCCATTTGTACAAGGCAAGAGATACTACTAAAGTTTAGTCCCACATTGCTAATTTAGTGGAAGTTGGACCTCCTTATAAGGGAGGTTCTTTCCTCACTTGTATGAGCATGAATACAAGAGGGACATCCACGTGCGTTCCTCCTTCGCCGCCTGCCTCACCACGCCACGCCACGTCATGACGCGGGTTGCGGGAATGAGCCGAGCCGATGTCTAAATTTTTGCCACGCACTACGGGTGTACGAAAGGCCACTCGGGAGCTGGAAAGTTTTTACTGTAGTGGACATTGAATACGAACGCTGCACCCTCCGGTTGCTGCTTGTTCGTTTCGTCTCCCGCATTCCCTTTAGCTCCCGGCGCAGCCTCTCGCCTTCTTCTCTTGCGCCTATAAAAGGAAGGTCGCTCCTCTCAGAGAGACGCACCAGAACTTCTCCTTCCTCTCGCCACCGGTTCCAATCTCTGAGATGCTGCTGTCTTCCTCATCCTGGTTTGCGGCGTGCACCGCGAGTCGGGACAGTAGACCTCCGAAACCGCACCTCTTTGAGTCCTGTACGGGAGAAGGGTGATAAGGTTTTTTGGGGAGCGCTCGGCGCGACTACTGACTTCTTCGTCACGGACGCCCCGGACTCCGACGACTACTTCCCCGACGTCGACAACCTCCTCGACGGCATGGCTGGCGAGGACACCGACCGCAAGTCCAGTACTGCAGCTGCTGCTGTCACGTATGTGTTCTTCTTCTCTTTTAGATGACATGCCACAGTTTTCTCGTACTAGTGCTTGCCCTACATGTGTTAGCTTCTACTCCTTATATGCAACCACCTCTACTGCTTGCTCTAGATATGCTAGGCTACAGTTCATATATGCAGATGTTATTTACCTTCTCTCTGTCAGAACGCATGACTCATTTTATCACTGCTATACTAGTCGTGCTTTATCTAGTATTTCTGTCAATAAAATCATTCGGTAAATTGCTCATATTTCCAACAATCCAAAACCTTATTATAGGCAAATTACCCCAAGTGGTTTTGCTGCTTCCATGAGACGTCCTATGTTTGAGGGTATCCACTATAAGAGGTGGCGCGTGAGAGCAGTCTTATGGTTTCAAACCATGAGTTGCTATGACGCCACGCTTGGCAAGCCTGAAGGGGAGTTTGATGCCCAACAGGAACAAGCTTTTTAGAAAATGGATACTCTGTTTAAGGCTGCTCTCTTGAGTGTTCTTGGTGAGAACATAGTTAATGCTTATGCGTCAATTGACAATGGAAAAGATGGGACGCACTCGAGGCCAAGTTTGGGGTCTCGGATGTTGGCACTGAACCGTATATCATGGAGCAATTCTATGATTACAGGATGACTGAAGAGCGCTCCGTGGTTGAGAAAGCTCATGGGATATAGTCATTTGCTAAAGAACTTGAGCACTTCAACTGTATGCTACCGGACAAGTTTGTTGCTGGAGGTATCATCACCAAGCTTCCTCCTTCATGGAGGAACTTTGCTACCTTACTGAAGCATAAAAGACAGGAGTTTTCCGTTCTGGATCTCATTGGTACTCTTGATGTCGAAGAAAAGGCGAGAGCAAAGGACACACATGCTCGAGGTATTGAGGGAGGATCTAGTGCCAATCTGGTACAGAAGAAGAACTTCCAGCCCCACAAGTTTAAGAACAAGGGAAAATTTGATGGTAAAGCAAAGTTTGATGGGAAGAATAAGGCTGTGCAACACACAAACTTCAAGAAGAAGAATGACAAGAAGAAAGGTGGTTGTCATGTGTGTGGGGATCCTGATCATTGGGCTCCCAGTTGCCCTAATCATTATGACAAGCGTCATCCTGGGAAAGGCGGCAAGACTGCTAATGTTGTCATTGGAGACATTGACATGAAGGATGTTGGGTATGGTATATTTCTCACTATTCTTTCAGCATGTCATTCTCCTGATTGGTTGATTGACACGGGTGCTAATGTGCATGTATGCGGTGATATTTCCATGTTTTCGTCTTATCAGACTGCATGGACTTCAACTGTGCTGATGGGCAATGGTTCAAGTGCTTCTGTTCATGGTGTTGGCACGGTCGATCTGAAGTTTACTTCGTGGAAGATCGTGCGGCTGAAGAACGTGCATTATGTCCCCTCCGTCAATAAAAATCTTGTTAGCGGATCTCTTCTGTGTAGAGATGGCTATAAGCTTGTCTTTGAGTCAAATAAATTTGTAATATCCAAGTATGGAACCTTTGTTGGTAAAGGCTATGAGTCAGGAGGCCTGTTTCGTTTATCCTTATCAGACATTTGCAATAAAGTTATTAATCATGTTTGCAACAATAGTGAATCAAATGTGTGGCATTCACATCTTTGTCATGTTAACTTTGGTTGCATGTCACGACTAGTGAAGTTGAACTTAATCCCTAGTTTCACCACTGTCAAGGGATCTAAGTGTCAAGTTTGTGTGCAAGCTAAGCAACCTCGTAAGTCTCACACGACTGCGGAAACGAGAAATCTTGCACCACTAGAGCTCATACATTTAGATCTATGTGAAATGAACGGTGTTTTGACAAAAGGTGGAAAGAAATATTTCATGACGTTAATTCACGACTCCACTAGATACTGTCGTGTGTATCTTCTGAAATCTAAGGATGAGGCTTTGAACTTTTTCAAGATCTATAAAGCTGAAGTGGAAAACCAACTTGATCGAAAAATCAAGAGGCTTGATACGTCTCCAACGTATCTATATTTTTTGATTGTTCCATGCTATTATATTATCAACCTTGGATGTTTTATATGCTATTTTATATGATTTTTGGGACTAACCTATTAACCCAGAGCCCAATGCCACTTTCTGTTTTTCCCTTATTTCAGTGTTTCGCAGAAAAGGAATATCAAACGGAGTCCAAACGGAATGAAACCTTCGGAAAAGTTATTTTTGGAAAGAAAGAAATACAGGAGACTTGGAGTGCACGTCAGGGGATCAACGAGGAAGCCATAAGGCAGGGGGGCATGCCCACCCTCGTGGGCCCCTCGTGGCTCCCCTGATGTATTTCTTCCGCCTATATATATCCATATACCCTAAAACTGTCGAGGAGGAGAATAGATCGGGAGTTCCGCTGCCAGAAGCCTCCGTAGCCACCGAAAACCAATTTAGACCCGTTCCGGCACCCTGCCGGAGGGGGAATCCCTCTCTGGTGGCCATCTTCATCATCCCGGTGCTCTCCATGACTAGGAGGGAGTAGTTCTCCCTCGGGGCTGAGGGTATGTACCAGTAGCTATGTGTTTGATCTCTCTCTCTCTCTCTCTCTCTCTCTCTCGTGTTCTTGATTTGGCACGATCTTGATGTATCGCGAGCTTTGCTATTATAGTTGGGTCTTATGTTTCTCCTCCCCTCTACTCTCTTGTAATGGATTGAGTTTGCCCTTTGAAGTTATCTCATCGGATTGAATCTTTAAAGATTTGAGAACACTTGACGTATGTCTTGCCGTGCGTATCTGTGGTGACAATGGGATATCACGTGATTCACTTGATGTATGTTTTGGTGATCAACTTGCGGGTTCCGCCCATGAACCTATGCATAAGGGTTGGCACACATTTTCGTCGTGATTCTCCGGTAGAAACTTTGGGGCACTCTTTGAGGTTCTATGTGTTCGTTGAATAGATGAATCTGAGATTGTGTGATGCATATCGTATAATCACACCCATGGCTACTTGAGGTGACATTGGGGTATCTAGGTGACATTACGGTTTTGGTTGATTTGTGTCTTAAGGTGTTATTCTAGTACGAACTCTAGGGCTGTTTGTGACACTTATAGGAATAGCCCAACGGATTGATTGGAAAGAATAACTTTGAGGTGGTTTCGTACCCTACCATAATCTCTTTGTTTGTTCTCCACTATTAGTGACTTTGGAGTGACTCTTTGTTGCATGTTGAGGGATAGTTATGTGATCCAATTATGCTATTATTGTTGAGAGAATTTGCACTAGTGAAAGTATGAACCCTAGGCCTTGTTTCCTAGCATTGCAATACCGTTTACGCTCACTTTTACCACTTGTTACCTTGCTGTTTTTATATTTTCAGATTACAGAAACCTATATCTGCTATCCATATACCACTTGTATCACCATCTCTTCGCCGAACTAGTGCACCTATACAATTTACCATTGTATTGGGTGTGTTGGGGACACAAGAGAATCTTTGTTATTTGGTTGCAGGTTTGCTTGAGAGAGACCATCTTCAGCCTATGCCTCCTACGGATTGATAAACCTTAGGTCATCCACTTGAGGGAAATTTGCTACTGTCCTACAAACCTCTACACCTGGAGGCCGAACAACGTCTACAAAAAGAAGGTTGTGTAGTAGACATCAAGCTCTTTTCTGGAGCCGTTGCCGGGGAGGTGAGTGCTTGAAGGTATATCTTTAGATCTTGCAATCAAATCTTTTTGTTTCTTGTTTTAGCACTAGTTTAGTTTATAAAAGAAAACTACAAAAAAATGGAATTGAGTTTGTCTCGTACGCTTCACCTCTTTAATATCTTTCGTGAGTATGGTGGAAAAGAAAATCGTGCCAAAGTGTTGGAAGAAGAATGCATTAAAATGTTTGGCACTAAATCTTTGAATGATGAGCATGATTGCAATGTTGTTAGTATGAACTCCTTGAATATCCATGGTAGTAATGATGATTGCACTAGTTATGATGAAAATGTCTCCTATAAACATGTCAATTTTTGTGGAGTGCATTGGGTTTGCAAGTACACACCAAATAGGGAAGATAGATATTGCAAGAGGCATAAGTACTTAGAAACTAAATTGTTGCAAGAAAGGCTAGATGTTTGTGCTGGAGATTTAAATTTTCTTGGCCGTACTTGTGGACTTTGCAATGAAAGTGGTCATTTAGCTATCCGATGCAAATTGTTTCATGATCTAATCGTGTCCAAAAATTGTGATGAGTTGATTTCCCTTGCACATTATAATGAACTTAGCTTGCTTATGGGTTGCGAAGAAATGAAACATATAACTAGGCATCTTCTAGAATTTGCCCGTTATAAACTTCTTGGTTTTGATCTAGAATAAATTTATATGTATTGTGCGGTGAATTGCATTGAAAATCCTTATATTGCCAATTACATAAAGAAAAGAAAACAAATAGAAGATGAAGAGAATATTAACGAAAGGGAAGAGACTTCCCAATATCCTCCTATTATTTCTTATGATGAATCAGGTAATGAGGAGGAGCCTCCTATTCGACCAATCTCATTAATAAGGAGCTCCAAAAAGAGGATTGAACCCACACATGATGTGGTGAAGAAGAAGAAAAGAAAAAGAAAGAGAGGTAAAAAGATATCTCCCCCAAATAATGCTGCTCCTATTACTACTGTGCCTCATGAAAATATAATTATGGAAGATAATGATACTTCTTATGATCTTGAAAATCTTTTTGGCACTTGCTTGGAAGAATATGATAATTGCTATACTATTGGTGCTATCCATACTATTAATGATGAGAGTGATTATGCTTATCTACTACCACTATAAAGGGAAGAGAGGGGCAGATCCAAACAATCACATCCATCCATCATCAAAATCTAATGGCTCTTAATCCTTTTGTGTTTAACACTACCAACAACGCATTAACCCACAACCAATCGATCGCTAATCTGCCCCGCCGTTCAGAAAGAAAGAAAAAACGTTGCCGGCACACGATCGCACATCGCACGACCTCACCCCTCCTCCCTGCACGACCTCTCTCGCCCCCTGAGGGAGTCCTGGATTAGGAGGTGTTCGGATAGCCGAACTATACCTTCAAGCTGGACTCCTGGATTATGAAGATACATGATTGAAGACTCTGTCCTGTGTCCGGAAGGGACTTTCCTTGGCGTGAAAGGCAAGCTTGGCGATACGGATGTTCAGATCTCCTACCATTGTAACCGACTCTATGTAACCCTAACCCTATCCGGTGTCTATATAAACCGGAGGGTTTTAGTCCTAGGACAACATACACATCAACAATCATACCATAGGCTAGCTTCTAGGGTTTAGCCTCTCTGATCTCGTGGTAGATCAACTCTTGTAATACCCATACCATCAATATTAATCAAGCAGGACGTAGGGTTTTACCTCCATCGAGAGGGCCCGAACCTGGGTAAAACTTCGTGTCCCCTGCCTCCTGTTACCATCCGGCCTAGACGCACAGTTCGGGACCCCCTACCCGAGATCCGCCGGTTTTGAAACCGACATTGGTGCTTTCATTGAGAGTTCCTCTGTGTCGTCGCCATCAGGAAGGATGCCTCACCCCGTCTTTAAAGACGGCACCGTTGCTAAGGGAGCTTTGGCTGTCGGCCAAACCCTCCGGCTAGGTGGTTTTCTTATGACCACCTGTTCGGCTTCTACACCGACGATGACCTCTCGAGCCATCGAAAACAATCTTCATGTCAACTCAGAACTTGCCGAGCAGTTAGATCCAATAGAGCTTTCCTCCACAAACGAGCTCTTGGATCGCTTCGCCGCCCTGGAAGTCACTACGGATTACGACCAGATTGGGCCTAAAACCGATCTAAGAAAGATTAACTCTCCCCAAGCCACCCACCACGTTGCCGTGGTAGAGGGACAGTGCGGCGACCCTTCATCTATCCTAAGGACTCGCTACGTTCGGATTCCCGATCCCTCCAAGCCGGATGTCCGCGGAGGGGAGGATATCACTCAAGACCTGAACCTAGAATCAGGCGACGGACTGGATTCATTGGACGACATCCAGGAATCCAAATTTTCGAGTTCGGAAATTCCTCGGCCTCTGAGCCTCAAAAGGGGTAAGGCTTCGGATTTAATTCCACCCACCCACCCAAACATTAGCGATCTATCCAAAATCAGGCAAGAGCCCAACGAAATAGTACATCATTACTGGGCCAGATTCCTCCTGGTTATGCACATGATAAAGGGCTGCCGCGAGGAAGACGCAATTCTATCCTTCTGCAATAATTGCACGGACAAGGGAATACTCAACGCCATAAGTCGCCGTGATATTACACGCTTCGCTGACTTAGCATCCATAGTACGAAAGTACTGTGCGATGGAAAGCGCCCGGAAAACCGAAACAAAATTTTGGGACAATCCGGCCCTTAATGCAAGCCCAGTCCGAAACAAGAGGGTGCATCATCGCCAGACACCCGGGTCAAACACCAAAAAGCAAAAACCCTCTACAGGGCATGGAACCGTACTGGAAGGATGGCTTAATGGACCCTGTAAAATTCATAGCACAGAGGACGCCACACCAACTCACAGCCTTAGAGCATGTTGGATACTCCGGCAGGTGGCCAAGATCGGCGAGAACCTCCTAATCACGGAGACCACAGAAAGCCACCCCAGAGACTCCAATACGGTACTAACAGTCTTCGAGATCTTCGCATCAAATAATATGCCAAAAAGGCCCAGAAGGCCGGCTTTCGTTATAGTAGGCCGGCTTAAGAGGAAACGCGTGAGGAATATCTCCCTTACAAGGAATCAAGAACCGGACTTGTATCCGGCTTGTAGTAGAAGATAGGCTAGTCCTAATCCTATTTGGACTCCACATGTAACCCACCCCTCTAACTTATATAAGGAGGGGTAGGGCTCCCCAAAGAGGGACAGGCAACAAGAAATAATATCTAGGGCTAGACAGAAAGGAGGAGCCGGCTTATGCGGTGACTCCCTCATGAGCATAATGAGACCTAGCCACAAACAACATGTAGGGTTATTACCGGATGATGTTTCCCGGGGCCCGAAGCTGTCTAAACCCTCGTCTTGTGTGATGATCCGCCTTGCTTCTCTCAATTCCGCTCAACCCCTCTCAAGCTACCACATAGATGCGTTGGCCTCGCGACTAAGTCCTCACACTAAGGACATCTGACGTGTTAATTCCACGACAAGACTACTACAACTATATCTGACGGTCAATAAAAGAAAGCCTTTGTTAAATTATATCCATTAGTCTGATGGAGAATACGACATTTTTTTACTGTTACATATAAAAAATTGAAATCTTATATCCTAATAAAGAAAGACATGCGTTGCACATGCACATTTACTAGTGATATGAAAAGGCCAAGCTTGGGGATGCTATGTTTGATGAAGATGATGTTTTTGAGAATATATTTGCTGCAATTAATGTTTGTCCCAAGCTTGGGGATGCTACGTTTAATGAAGATGATATTTTTAGTCTCCCAAGTTTTGATATGCAAATTTATAATGATGATGGCATGCCTCCTACTTATGATGATTATTGTGATGATACTTATGCTATAAAAAGTAGTGATTATATTTATAAAACTTGTCATGATTATGGTTACCCCTTTTCTGAACGTTACTATTTTAATGTGGAAACAATTTATAGTATTCGAGTTTCTTATGATACTCCCACTATTCCGAATAAGAAGAATTTTGCTTATGTGGAGAGTAATAAAATTTGTATGCTTGTAGATCATGAAAAGAATGCTTTAGGTGCTGGTTATATTGTTGAATTCATTCATGATGCTACTGAAAATTATTATGAGGGAGGAACATATGCTTGTAGGAATTGCAATAATATCAAGTTTCCCCTCTATGTGCTTAAAATTTTGAAGTTATGCTTGTTTTGCCTTCCTATGCTAATTGATTCTTGTTCCCATAAGTTGTTTTCTCACAAAACGCATAGGAAGTGGGTTAGGCTTAAATGTGATAGTCATATTCTTCATGATGCCCTCTTTATGTTACAATTCTTATCTTTTATGTGAGCATCATTGAAATCATCATGCCTAGCTAGGGGCGTTAAACGATAGCGCTTGTTCGGAGGCAACCCAACTTTATTTTGGTCCCTTGCTTTTTGCTCCTGTTTAGTAATAAATAATTCATCTAGCCTCTGTTTATATGTGGTTTTATGCTTTTAATTAGTGTTTGTGCCAAGTAGAACCTTTGGGAAGACTTGGGGAAAGTCTTTGCGATCATGCTGTAAAAAACAGAAAATTTAGCGCTCACGAGAATTGCTGCCATTTTTATTTGGAGATTGATATTTAGTTAATTATTTTTGAAGATAATTAATAGATAAATTCCTCACGTCCAGAAATTTATTTGAGAACTTCCTGAGTTCCGTAAGTATACGTTTGATCCAGATTACTACAGACTGTTCTGTTTTTGACAGATTCTATTTTCTCTGTGTTGTTTGCTTATTTTGATGAATCTATGAGTAGTATCGGAGGGTATGAACCATAGAGAAGTTGGAATACAGTAGATATTACACCAATATGAATAAATAATGAGTTCATTACAGTACCTTGAAGTGGTGTTTTGTTTTCTTTCGCTAACGGAGCTCACGAGTTTTCTGTTAAGTTTTGTGTTGTGAAGTTTTCAAGTTTTGGGTAAAGATTCGATGGACTATGGAATAAGGAGTGGCAAGAGCCTAAGCTTGGGGATTCCCAAGGCACCCAAGGTAAAATTCAAGGACAACCAAGAGCCTAATCTTGGGGATGCCCCGGAAGGCATCCCCTCTTTCGTCTTCGTTCATCGGTAACTTTACTTGGAGCTATATCTTTATTCACTACATGATATGTGTTTTGCTTGGAGCGTCATTTCATTTTATTTAGTTTTGATTGCTGTTTGAATAAAATACCAAGATCTGAAATCTTTAAATGTTAGAGAGTCTTCACACAGTTGCATAATTATTCGACTACTCATTGATCTTCACTTATATCTTTCGGAGTAGTTTGTCATTTGCTCTAGTGCTTCACTTATATCTTTTTAGAGCATGGTGGTGGTTTTATTTTGAAGAAATAGATGAACTCTAATGCTTCACTTATATTATTTTGAGAGTCCTAAACAGCATGGTAATTTTCTTTGGTTATGAAACTAGTCCTAATATGATGGGCATCCAAGAGGGATATAATAAAAACTTTCATATAAAGTGCATTGAATACTAAGAGAAGTTTGATACTTGATGATTGTTTTGAGATATGGAGATAGTGATATCGAAGTTGTGCTAGTTAAGTAGTTGTGAATTTGAGGAATACTTGTGTTGAAGTTTGCAAGTCCCGTAGCATGCACGTATGGTAAACGTTGTGTAACAAATTTAAAACATGAGGTGTTATTTGATTGTCCTCCTTATGAGTGGCGGTCGGGGACGAGCGATGGTCTTTTCCTACCAATCTATCCCCCTAGGAGCATGCGCGTAGTGCCGAGGTTTTTGATGACTTGTAGATTTTTGTAATAAGTATGTGAGTTCTTTATGACTAATGTTGAGTCCATGGATTATACGCACTCTTACCCTTCCATCATTGCTAGCCTCTTTGGTACCGTGCATTGCCGTTTCTCACATTGAGAGTTGGTGCAAACTTCACCGGTGCATCCAAACCCCGTGATATGATACGCTCTTTCACACATAAACCTCCTTATATCTTCCTCAAAATAGCCACCATACCTACCTATTATGGCATTTCCATAGCCATTCCGAGATATATTGCCATGCAACTTTCCACCGTTCCGTTTATTATGACACGCATCATCATTGTCATATTGCTTTGCATGATCATGTAGTTGACATCGTATTTGTGGCAAAGCCACCATTCATAATTTTTCATACATGTCACTCCTGATTCATCGCAATCCCGGTACACCGCCGGAGGCATTCATATAGAGTCATATCTTGTTCTAAGTATCGAGTTGTAATTCTTGAGTTGTGAGTAAATAAAAGTGTGATGATCATCATTATTAGAGCATTGTCCCAATGAGGGAAGGATGATGGAGACTATGATTCCCCCACAAGTCGGGATGAGACTCCGGATGAAAAAAATGGCCAAAAAAGGAGAGAAAAAAGAGAAGGCCCAAAAAAACAAAAACAAAAACAAAAAAATATGAGAGAAAAAGAGAGAAGGCACAATGTTACTATCCTTTTACCACACTTGTGATTCAAAGTAGTACCAAGATCTTCATGATAGAGAGTCTTTTATGTTGTCACTTTCATATACTATTGGGAAATTTTCATTATAGAACTTGGCTTGTATATTCCAACAATGGTCCTCCTCAGGTGCCCTAGGTCTTCATGAGCAAGCAAGTTGGATGCACACCCACTTAGTTCTTTTGTTGAGCTTTCATACATTTATAGCTCTAGTGCATCCGTTGCATGGCAATCCCTACTCCTTGCATTGACATCAATTGATGGGCATCTCCTTAGCCCATTGATTATCCACGTCGATGTGAGACTTTCTCCTTTTTGTCTTCTCCACATAACCCCTTCATTATATTCTATTCCACCCATAGTGCTATATCCATGGCTCATGCTCATGTATTGCGTGAAAGTTGAAAAAGGTTTGAGATTACTAAAGTATGAAACAATTGCTTGGCTTGTCATCAGGGTTGTGCATGATGAGAGCATTCTTGTGTGACGAAAATGGAGCATGACCAAACTATATGATTTTGTAGGGATGAACTTTCTTTGGCCATGTTATTTTGAGAAGACATGATTGCTTAGTTAGTATGCTTGAAGTATTATTATTTTTATGTCAATATTAAACTTTTGTCTTGAATCTTATGGATCTCAATATTCTTGATACAATAAAGAGAAATACATGATGAATATGTTAGGTAGCATTCCACATCAAAAATTTTGTTTTTATCATTTACCTACTCGAGGACGAGCAGGAATTAAGCTTCGGGATGCTGATACGTCTCCAACGTATCTATAATTTTTGATTGTTCCATGCTATTATATTATCAACCTTAGATGTTTTATATGCATTTATATGCTATTTTATATGATTTTTGGGACTAACCTATTAACCCAGAGCCCAGTGCCAGTTTCTGTTTTCCCCTTGTTTCAGTGTTTCGCAGAAAAGGAATATCAAACGGAGTCCAAACGGAATGAAACCTTCGGAAAAGTTATTTTTGGAAAGGAAGCAATACATGAGACTTGGAGTGCACGTCAGGGATCAACGAGGAAGCCACGAGGCTGGGGGCGCGCCCTCCACCCTTGTGGGCCCCTCATGGCTCCCCTAATGTATTTCTTCCGCCTATATATATCCATATACCCTAAAACTATCGAGGAGCAGAATAGATCAGGAGTTCTGCCACCAGAAGCCTCCGTAGCCACCGAAAACCAATCTAGACTCGTTCTGGCTGTTGGGTTTCGTAGTAATTTCAAAAAATTTCCTACGCACACGCAAGATCATGTGATGCATAGCAA
Organism: Triticum urartu; assembly: GCF_003073215.2. Classification (NCBI taxonomy): domain Eukaryota; kingdom Viridiplantae; phylum Streptophyta; class Magnoliopsida; order Poales; family Poaceae; genus Triticum; species Triticum urartu. The sequence goes on along the minus strand of NC_053022.1, from coordinate 529,900,530 downwards.
TGAGAGGGGAGAGTGTTGTCTACATACCCACGCAGACCGACTTCGGAAGCGTTGACGCAACGTAGAGGAAGTAGTCGTACGTCTTCCCGATCCGACCGATCAAGCACCGAAACTATGGCACCTCCGAGTTCGAGCACACGTTCAGCTCGATGACGATCCCCAGACTCTGATCCAGCAAAGTGTCGGGGAAGAGTTCCGTCAGCACGATGGCGTGGTGACGATCTTGATGCACTACAGCAGCAGGGCTTCGCCTAAACTCCGCTACAGTATTATCGAGGAATATGGTGGCTCGGGGCACCACACACGGCTAAGGAATAGATCACGTGGATCAACTTGTGTGTTCTAGGGTGCCTCTACCTCAGTATATAAAGGACTAGAGGGGGGAGGCTGGCCGGCCACAGGAGGCGCGCCAGGAGAGTCCTACTCCCTCTGGGAGTAGAATTCCCCCCCAATCCTAGTTGGAATAGGACTCCTTGAGGGGGGAAAGAGAGAGAGGGGGCCGGCCACCTCTCCTAGTCCTAATACGACTAGGGGAAGGGGGAGGCGCACAGACACCTTGGGCTGCCCCTTTCTCCTTTCCACTAAAGCCCACTAGGGCCCATATAGCTCACGGGGGGGGGGGGGTTCCGGTAACCTCCCGGTACTCCGGTAAAATCCCGATTTCACCCGGAACACTTCCGATATCCAAACATAGGCTTCCAATATATCAATCTTTATGTCTCGACCATTTTGAGACTCCTCGTCATGTCCGTGATCACATTCGGGACTCCGAACAACCTTCGGTACATCAAAATGCATAAACTCATAATATAACTGTCATCGTAACCTTAAGCGTGCGGACCCTACGGGTTCGAGAACAATGTAGACATGACCGAGACATGTCTCCGGTCAATAACCAATAGCGGGACCTGGATGCCCATATTGGCTCCTACATATTCTACGAAGATCTTTATTGGTCAGACCGCATAACAACATACGTTGTTCCCTTTGTCATCGGTATGTTACTTGTCCGAGATTCGATCGTCGGTATCCAATACCTAGTTCAATCTCGTTACCGGCAAGTCTCTTTACTCATTCTGTAATACATCATCCCGCAACTAACTCATTAGTTGCAATGCTTGCAAGGCTATGTGATGTGCATTACCGAGAGGGCCCAGAGATACCTCTCCGACAATCGGAGTGACAAAACCTAATCTCGAAATACGCCAACCCAACATGTACCTTTGGAGACACCTGTAGTACTCCTTTATAATCACCCAGTTACGTTGTGACGTTTGGTAGTACCCAAAGTGTTCCTCCGGGTAAACGGGACTTGCATAATCTCATAGTTATAGGAACATGTATAAGTCATGAAGAAAGCAATAGCAACATACTAAACGATCGGGTGCTAAGCTAATGGAATGGGTCATGCCAATCAGATCATTCTCTTAATGATGTGACCCCGTTAATCAAATAACAACTCATTGTTCATGGTTAGGAAACATAACCATCTTTGATTAACGAGCTAGTCAAGTAGAGGCATACTAGTGACACTTTGTTTGTCTATGTATTCACACATGTATTATGTTTCCGGTTAATACAATTCTAGCATGAATAATAAACCTTTATCATGATTATAAGGAAATAAATAATAACTTTATTATTGCCTCTAGGGCATATTTCCTTCAGTCTCCCACTTGCACTAGAGTCAATAATCTAGATTACACCGTAATGATTCTAACACCCATGGAGCCTTGGTGCTGATCATGTTTTGCTCGTGGAAGAGGCTTAGTCAACGGGTCTGCAACATTCAGATCCGTATGTATCTTGCAAATCTCTATGTCTCCCACCTGGACTAGATCCCGGATGGAATTGAAGCGTCTCTTGATGTGCTTGTTTCTCTTGTGAAATCTGGATTCCTTTGCCAAGGCAATTGCACCAGTATTGTCACAAAAGATTTTCATTGGACCCAATGCACTAGGTATGACACCTAGATCGGATATGAACTCCTTCATCCAGACTCCTTCGTTCGCTGCTTCCGAAGCAGCTATGTACTCCGCTTCACATGTAGATCCTGCTACGACGCTTTGTTTTAGAACTGCACCAACTGACAGCTCCACCGTTTAATGTAAACACGTATCCGGTTTGCGATTTAGAATCGTCCGGATCAGTGTCAAAGCTTGCATCAACGTAACCATTTACGACGAGCTCTTTGTCACCTCCATATACGAGAAACATATCCTTAGTCCTTTTCAGGTATTTCAGGATGTTCTTGACCGCTGTCCAGTGATCCACTCCTGGATTACTTTGGTACCTCCCTGCTAGACTTATAGCAAGGCACACATCGGGTCTGGTACACCGCATTGCATACATGATAGATCCTATGGCTGATGCATAGGGAACATCTTTCATATTCTCTCTATCTTCTGCAGTGGTCGGGCATTGAGTCTTACTCAATTTCACACCTTGTAACACAGGCAAGAATCCTTTCTTTGCTTGATCCATTTGGAACTTCTTCAAAATTTTGTCAAGGTATGTTGTTTGTGAAAGTCCAATTAAGCGTTTTGATCTATCTCTATAGATCTTTATGCCTAATATGTAAGCAGCTTCACCGAGGTCTTTCATTGAAAAACTCTTATTCAAGTATCCCTTTATGCTATCCAGAAATTCTATATCATTTCCAATTAGTAATATGTCATCCACATATAATATCAGAAATGCTACAGAGCTCCCACTCACTTTCTTGTAAATACAGGCTTCTCTGAAAGTCTGTATAAAACCAAATGCTTTGATCACACTATCAAAGCGTTTATTCCAACTCCGAGAGGCTTGCACCAGTCCATAAATGGATCACTGGAGCTTGCACACTTTGTTAGCTCCTTTTGGATCGACAAAACCTTCTGGTTGCATCATATACAACTCTTCTTCCAGAAATCCATTCAGGAATGCAGTTTTGACATCCATTTGCCAAATTTCATAATCATAAAATGTGGCAATTGCTAACATGATTCGGACGGACTTAAGCATCGCTACGGGTGAGAAAGTCTCATCGTAGTCAATCCCTTGAACTTGTCGAAAACCTTTCGCGACAAGTCGAGCTTTGTAGATAGTAATATTACCGTCAGCGTCAGTCTTCTTCTTGAAGATCCATTTATTCTCAATTGCTTGCCGATCATTGGGCAAGTCAACCAAAGTCCATACTTTGTTCTCATACATGGATCCCATCTCAGATTTCATGGCTTCAAGCCACTTTGCGGAATCTGGGCTCACCATCGCTTCTTCATAGTTCGTAGGTTCATCATGATCTAGTAGCATGACTTCCAGAACAGGATTACCGTACCACTCTGGCGCGGATCTCACTGTGGTTGATCTACGAGGTTCAGTAGTATCTTGATCTGAAGTTTCATGATCATTATCATTAGCTTCCTCACTAACTGGTGTAGGTGTCACTGGAACAGTTTTCTGTGATGTACTACTTTCCAGTAAGGGAGCAGGTACAGTTACCTCGTCAAGTTCTACTTTCCTCCCACTCACTTCTTTCGAGAGAAACTCCTTCTCTAGAAAGTTTCCGAATTTAGCAACAGAAGTCTTGCCTTCGGATCTGTGATAGAAGGTGTATCCAATAGTTTCCTTTGGATATCCTATGAAGACACATTTCTCCGATTTGGGTTCGAGCTTATCAGGTTGAAGCTTTTTCACATAAGCATTGCAGCCCCAAACTTTCAGAAACGACAACTTTGGTTTCTTGCCAAACCACAGTTCATAAGGCGTCGTCTCAACGGATTTTGATGGTGCCCTATTTAACGTGAATGCGGCCGTCTCTAGAGCGTATCCCCAAAACGATAGCGGTAAATCAGTAAGAGACATCATAGATCGCACCATATCCAGTAAAGTACGATTACGATGTTCGGACACACCATTACGCTGAGGTGTTCCGGGTGGTGTGAGTTGCGAAACTATTCCACAATTTTTCAAATGTACACCAAACTCGTAACTCAAATATTCTCCTCCACGATCAGATCGTAGAAACTTTATTTTCTTGTTACGATGATTTTCAACTTCACTCTGAAATTCCTTGAACTTTTCAAATGTTTCAGACTTATGTTTCATTAAGAAGATATACCCATATCTGCTTAAATCATCTGTGAAGGTGAGAAAATAACGATATCCGCCACGAGCCTCAATATTCATCGGACCACATACATCTGTATGTATGATTTCCAACAAGTCTGTTGCTCTCTCCATAGTATCGGAGAACGGTGTTTTGGTCATCTTGCCCATGAGGCACGGTTCGCAAGTACCAAGTGATTCATAATCAAGTGGTTCCAAAAGTCCATCAGAATGGAGTTTCTTCATGCGCTTTACACCGATATGACCTAAACGGCAGTGCCACAAATAAGTTGCACTCTCATTATCAACTCTGCATCTTTTGGCTTCAACATTATGAATATGTGTGTTACTACTATCGAGATTCAACAAAAATAGACCACTCTTCAAGGGTGCATGACCATAAAAGATATTACTCATATAAATAGAACAACCATTATTCTCTGATTTAAATGAATAACCGTCTCGCATCAAACAGGATCCAGATATAATGTTCAGGCTTAACACTGGCACCAAATAACAATTATTTAGGTCTAATACTAATCCCGAAGGTAGATGTAGAGGTAGCGTGCCGACTGCGATCACATCGACTTTGGAACCGTTTCCCACGCGCATCGTCACCTCGTCCTTAACCAATCTTCGCTTGATCCGTAGTCCCTATTTCGAGTTGCAAATGTTAGCAACAGAACCAGTATCAAATACCCAGGTGCTACTGCGAGCATTAGTAAGGTACACATCAATAACATGTATATCACATATACCTTTGTTCACCTTGCCATCCTTCTTATCCGCCAAATACTTGGGGCAGTTCCGCTTCCAGTGACCAGTCTGCTTGCAATAGAAGCACTCAGTTTCAGGCTTAGGTCCAGGTTTGGGTTTCTTCTCTTGAGTAGCAACTTGCTTGCCGTTCTTTTTGAAGTTCCCCTTCTTCTTCCCTTTGCCCTTTTTCTTGAAACTAGTGGTCTTGTTGACCATCAACACTTGATGCTCCTTCTTGATTTCTACCTCCGCAGCTTTCAGCATCGCGAAGAGCTCGGGAATAGTCTTGTTCATCCCTTGCATATTATAGTTCATCACGAAGCTCTTGTAGCTTGGTGGCAGTGATTGAAGAATTCTTTCAATGACGCAATCATCTGGAAGATTAACTCCCAATTGAATCAAGTGATTATTATACCCAGACATTTTGAGTATATGCTCACTGACAGAACTGTTCTCCTCCATCTTGCAGCTATTGAACTTATTGGAGACTTCATATCTCTCAATCCGGGCATTTGCTTGAAATATTAACTTCAACTCCTGGAACATCTCATATGCTCCATGACATTCAAAACGTCGTTGAAGTCCCGATTCTAAGCCGTAAAGCATGGCACACTGAACTATCGAGTAGTCATCAGCTTTGCTCTGCCAGACGTTCATAACATCCGGCGTTGCTCCTGCAGCAGGCCTGGCACCCAGTGGTGCTTCTAGGACGTAATTCTTCTGTGCAGCAATGAGGATAATCCTCAAGTTACGGACCCAGTCCGTGTAATTGCTACCATCATCTTTCAACTTTGCTTTCTCAAGGAACGCATTAAAATTCAACGGAACAACAGCACGAGCCATCTATCTACAATCAAACATAAACAAGCAAGATACTAATCAGGTACTAAGTTTCATGATAAATTTAAGTTCAGTTAATCAAATTAATTAAAGAACTCCCACTTAGATAGACATCCCTCTAATCCTCTAAGTGATTACGTGGTCCAAATCAACTAAACCATAACCGATCATCACGTGAGATGGAGTAGTTTTCAATGGTGAACATCGTTATGTTGATCATATCTACTATATGATTCACGCTCGACCTTTCGGTCTCCGTGTTCCGAGGCCATATCTGTATATGCTTGGCTCGTCAAGTATAACCTGAGTATTCCGCGTGTGCAACTGTTTTGCACCCGTTGTATTTGAACGTAGAACCTATCACACCCGATCATCACGTGGTGTCTCAGCACGAAGAACTTTCGCAACGGTGCATACTCAGGGAGAACACTTCTTGATAATTTAGTGAGAGATCATCTTATAATGCTACCGTCAATCAAAGCAAGATAAGATGCATAAAAGGATAAACATCACATGCAATCAATATAAGTGATATGATATGGCCATCATCATCTTGTGCTTGTGATCTCCATCTCCGAAGCACCGTCGTGATCACCATCGTCACCGGTGTGACACCTTGATCTCCATCATAGCATCGTTGTCGTCTCGCCAAGCTTATGCTTCTACGACTATCACTACCGCTTAGTAATAAAGTAAAGCATTACATCGCGATTGCATTGCATACAATAAAACGACAACCATAAGGCTCCTGCCAGTTGCCGATAACTCGGTTACAAAACATGATCATCTCATACAATAAAATTCAGCATCATGTCTTGACCATATCACATCACAACATGCCCTGCAAAAACAAGTTAGACGTCCTCTACTTTGTTGTTTGCAAGTTTTACGTGGCTGCTACGGGCTTAAGCAAGAACCAATCTGACCTACGCATCAAAACCACAACGATAGTTTGTCAAATAGACTCTGTTCTAACCTTTGCAAGGACCGGGCGTAGCCATACTTGGTTCAACTAAAGTTGGAGAGACAGTCGCCCGCAAGCCACCTATGTGCAAAGCACGTTGGGGGAACCGGTCTCGCGTAAGCGTACGCGTAATGTTGGTCCGGGTCGTCTCGTCCAACAATGCCGCCGAACCAAAGTATGACATGCTGGTAGGCAGTATGACTTATATCGCCCACAACTCACTTGTGTTCTACTCGTGCAAATAACATCAACATAAATAACCTAGGCTCGGATGCCAGTGTTGGGTTTCGTAGTAATTTCAAAAAAATTCCTACGCACACGCAAGATCATGTGATGCATAGCAACGAGAGGGGAGAGTGTTGTCTACGTACCCACGCAGACCGACTGCGGAAGCGTTGACGCAACGTAGAGGAAGTAGTCGTACGTCTTCCCGATCCGACCGATCAAGCACCGAAACTACGGCACCTCCGAGTTCGAGCACACGTTCAACTCGATGACGATCCCCAGACTCCGATCCAGCAAAGTGTCGGGGAAGAGTTCCGTCAGCACGACGGCGTGGTGACGATCTTGATGCACTACAGCAGCAGGGCTTCGCCTAAACTCCGCTACAGTATTATCGAGGAATATGATGGCTGGGGGCACCGCACACGGCTAAGGAATAGATCACGTGGATCGACTTGTGTGTTCTAGGGTGCCTCTACCTCAGTATATAAAGGACTAGAGGGGGGAGGCTGGCCGGCCACAGGAGGCGCGCCAGGAGAGTCCTACTCCCTCTGGGAGTAGGATCCCCCCCAATCCTAGTTGGAATAGGACTCCTTGAGGGGGGGGGGAAGAGAGAGAGGGGGCCGGCCACCTCTCCTAGTCCTAATAGGACTAGGGGAAGGGGGGAGGCGCACAGCCACCTTGGGCTGCCCCTTTATCCTTTCCACTAAAGCCCACTAGGGCCCATATAGCTCACGGGGGGGGGGGGGTTCCGGTAACCTCCCGGTACTCCGGTAAAATCCCGATTTCACCCGGAACACTTCCGATATCCAAACATAGGCTTCCAATATATCAATCTTTATGTCTCGACCATTTCGAGACTCCTCGTCATGTCCGTGATCACATCCGGGACTCCGAACAACCTTCGGTACATCAAAATGCATAAACTCATAATATAACTGTCATCGTAACCTTAAGCGTGCGGACCCTACGGGTTCGAGAACAATGTAGACATGACCGAGACATGTCTCCGGTCAATAACCAATAGCGGGACCTGGATGCCCATATTGGCTCCTACATATTCTACGAAGATCTTTATCGGTCAGACCGCATAACAACATACGTTGTTCCTTTTGTCATCGGTATGTTACTTGTCCGAGATTCGATCGTCGGTATCCAATACCTAGTTCAATCTCGTTACCGGCAAGTCTCTTTACTTGTTCTGTAATACATCATCCCACAACTAACTCATTAGTTGCAATGCTTGCAAGGCTTATGTGATGTGCATTACCGAGAGGGCCCAGAGATACCTCTCCGACAATCGGAGTGACAAAACCTAATCTCGAAATACGTCAACCCAACATGTACCTGTGGAGACACCTGTAGTACCCCTTTATAATCACCCAGTTACGTTGTGACGTTTGGTAGTACCCAAAGTGTTCCTCCGGTAAACGGTAGTTGCATAATCTCATAGTTATAGGAACATGTATAAGTCATGAAGAAAGCAATAGCAACATACTAAACGATCGGGTGCTAAGCTAATGGAATGGGTCATGCCAATAAGATCATTCTCTTAATGATGTGACCCCGTTAATCAAATAAGAACTCATTGTTCATGGTTAGGAAACATAACCATCTTTGATTAACGAGCTAGTCAAGTAGAGGCATACTAGTGACACTTTGTTTGTCTATGTATTCACACATGTATTATGTTTCCGGTTAATACAATTCTAGCATGAATAATAAACCTTTATCATGATTATAAGGAAATAAATAATAACTTTATTATTGCCTCTAGGGCATATTTCCTTCACTGGCACCCTGCCGGAGGGGGAATCCCTCTCCGGTGGCCATCTTCATCATCCCGGTGCTCTCCATGACGAGGATGGAGTAGTTCTCCCTCGGGGCTGAGGGTATGCACCAGTAGCTATGTGTTTGATCTCTCTCTCTCTCTCTCTCGTGTTCTTGATTTGGCACGATCTTGATGTATCGCGAGCTTTGTTATTATAGTTGGATCTTATGTTTATCCTCCCCTCTACTCTCTTGTAATGGATTGAGTTTCCCCTTTGAAGTTATCTTATCGGATTGAGTCTTTAAAGATTTGAGAACACTTGATGTATGTCTTGCCGTGCGTATCTGTGGTGACAATGGGATATCACGTGATTCACTTGATGTATGTTTTGGTGATCAACTTACGGGTTCCACCCATGAACCTATGCATAGGCGTTGGCACACGTTTTCGTCGTGATTCTCCGGTAGAAACTTTGGGGCACTCTTTGAGGTTCTATGTGTTGGTTGAATAGATGAATCTGCGATTGTGTGGTGCATATCGTATAATCACACCCACAGATACTTGAGGTGACATTGGAGTATCTAGGTGACATTAGGGTTTTGGTTGATTTGTGTCTTAAGGTGTTATTCTAGTATGAACTCTAGGGCTGTTTGTGACACTTATAGGAATAGCCCAACGGATTGATTGGAAAGAATAACTTTGAGGTGGTTTCATACCCTACCATAATCTCTTTGTTTGTTCTCCGCTATTACTGACTTTGGAGTGACTCTTTGTTGCATGTTGAGAGATAGTTATGTCATCCAATTATGCTATTATTGTTGAGAGAACTTGCACTAGTGAAAGTATGAACCCTAGGTCTTGTTTCCTAGCATTGCAATACTGTTTACGCTCACTTTTACCACTTGTTACCTTGCTGTTTTTATATTTTCAGATTACAAAAACCTATATCTACTATCCATATACCACTTGTGTCACCATCTCTTCGCCGAACTAGTGCACCTATACAATTTACCATTGTATTGGGTGTGTTGGGGACACAAATGACTCTTTGTTATTTGGTTGCAGGGTTGCTTGAGAGAGACCATCTTCATCCTATACGCCTCCTACGGATTGATAAACCTTAGGTCATCCACTTGAGGGAAATTTGCTACTGTCCTATAAACCTCTGCACTTGGAGGCCCAACAACGTCTACAAGAAGAAGGTTGTGTTGTAGACATCAAGGCTTAGGTCCAATCGTGGTGGAGAGTATTTTTCCAATGAATTTGATGCTTTTTGTGCCGAACATGGTATAATCCATGTGAGAACGCCTCCCTACTCACCTCAGTCAAATGGGGTGGACGAAAGAAAGAACCGTACTCTAACTGATTTGGTTAACACCATGTTAGAGACATCGTGTCTCTCCAAGGCATGGTGGGGGAGGCGATATTGACAGCATGTCATGTCCTAAACCGAGTCCCCACAAAGAACAAAGAGATAACTCCATTCGAGGAATGGGAGAAGAAAAGGTTAAATCTCTCTTATCTATGAACCTGGGGTTGTTTGGCGAAAGTCAATGTGCCAATTCCAAAGAAGCGCAAGCTTGGACCAAAGACCGTGGATTGTGTTTTCCTGGGATATGCTTTTCATAGCATTGGTTATAGATTCTTGGTTGTAAAATCTGAGGTACCTAACATGCATGTCGGTACGATCATGGAGTCGAATGATGCGACTTTCTTTGAAGATATCTTTCCCATGAAGGATATGGCTACCTCATCTAATCAGGAGATGCCTAGTTCATCGAATCAGGAACCAGTTACAATTACTGAACCTGCCATTTTGATGGAACACTTTGAAAATCATGTGGAGGAGAACAATGAAGTTTCTACTAGGAGCAAGTGACAGAGGACTGCAAAGTCCTTTGGTGATGATTTTCTTGTGTATCTCATAGATGACACTCCCAGTTCTATTTCAGAGGCCTATGCATCTGAAGATGCTGACTACTGGAAGGAAGCGGTTCGTAGCGAGATGGATTCCATCTTGGCGAATGAAACTTGGGAGATAACTGATCGTCCTTATGGGTGCAAACCTATAGGATGCAAATGGGTATTCAAGAAGAAGCTTAGGCCTGATGGTACTATTGAAAAGTACAAGGCTCAGCTCGTGGCTAAGGGTTATACCCAAAAGGAAGGTGAAGAATTCTTTGATACTTACTCACTTGTGGCTCGACTAACCACTATTCAAGTTCTACTTTCACTAGCTGCCTCACATGGTCTTCTTGTTCATCAAATGGATGTTAAGACTGCTTTCCTAAGTGGAGAGTTGGACGAGGAAATTTATATGGAACAACTAGATGGGTTTATACTAGATGGTCAGGAAGGAAAAGTGTGCAAGTTGCTGAAGTCTTTGTATGGACTCAAGCAAGCACCCAAACAGTGGCATGAGAAGTTTGAAAGAACTTTAACAGCTGCAGGCTTTGTTGTAAACGAAGCTGACAAATGTGTGTACTATCGCCATGGTGGGGGCGAGGGAGTTATCCTTTGCTTGTATGTTGATGACATACTGATTTTTGGAACAAATCTGAATGTTATTAAGGAGGTCAAGAATTTCCTATCTCGCTGTTTTGAGATGAAGGATTTAGGAGTGGCTGATGTCATTCTGAACATCAAGTTGTTGAGAGACGATGATGGTGGGATTACATTACTTCAATCTCACTATGTGGAAAAGATCTTGAGTCGCTTTGGCTATAGTGACTGCAAGCCCTCTCCAACACCATATGATGCTAGCGTGCTGCTTCGAAAGAATCGAATAATTTCTAGAGATCAATTGAAGTATTCTCAGATTATTGGCCCGCTTATGTACTTAGCCAGTGCTACAAGACCTGACATCTCTTTTGCTGTTAGCGAACTGAGTCGGTTTGTCTCAAAACCAGGAGATGTGCATTGGAAAGCTCTAGAGAGAGTTTTGCGTTACTTGAAAGGCACTGTGAATTATGGAATTCACTACACTTGGCACCCAAAGGTGCTTTAAAGGTATAGTGACTCAAACTGGATCTCAGATGCTGATGAGATAAAGGCCACGAGCGGAATGTATTCACTCATGGAGGTGGCGCTGTTTCTTGGAAGTCTTGCAAGCAGACCATCTTAACGAGGTCAACAATGGAAGCAGAACTCACAGCACTAGGTATAGCTACGGTCGAAGCAGATTGGCTTCGCCGGCTCTTGAATGGCTTGCCGGTTGTTGAGAAACCTGTACCGGGTATCCTTATGAACTGCGACAATCAAACTGTGATCACGAAAGTGAGCAGCTCAAAGGATAACATGAAGTCATCAAGACACGTTCAGAGAAGGTTAAAGTCTGTCAGGAAAATGAGAAACTCCGGAGTTATTGCATTGGATTATATCCAAACGTCTAAAAATCTGGCAGATCCTTTTACTAAGGGTCTATCACGTAATGTGATAGATAATGCATCGAGGGAGATGGGTATGAGACCCACAATATGAGTTGTTCACAGTGGTAACCTATTCTTTGTGATCGGAGATCCCGTGAATTAGATGTGGAAGACAAGCTGTTGATCAACTGAGAGGAGAGTATCCTTACTAAATAATAATACCACTCCATGAAGATGCAATACTCTCCTAATCTGCATGGCAGGTTGATGTATATCTTAATGTGTTCTAAGTGGCTCATTTAAGTCGAGATGTTGTCTTGCAGAACATCTTTTGAAGAACACACTGATACGTCTCCAATGTATCTATAATTTTTGATTGTTCCACGCTATATTATATTCTATTTTGGACATTATTGGGGTTTATTATAAGCTTTTATATTATTTTTGGGACTAACCTATTAACCGGAGGCCCAACCCAGAATTGTTGTTTTTTTGCCTATTTTAGGGTTTCGCAGAATTAAACCTTCGAGAACGTGATTTTCGGAACGAACATGATCCAGAGGACTTGGACCCTACGTCAAGACATCAACCAAGAGGCCATGAGGTAGAGGGCGCCTACCCCCCTGGGCGCTCCCTCCACCCTCGTGGGCCCCCTGTTGCTCCGCCGACGTACTCCTTCCTCCTATATATACCTACGTACCCCGAAACTACCAGATACGGAGCCAAAACCCTAATTCCACCGCCGTAACTTTCTGTATCCACGAGATCCCATCTTGGGGCCTGTTCCGGAGCTCCGTCGGAGGGGGCATCGACCACGGAGGGCTTCTACATCAACACCATAGCCCTTCCGATGAAGTGTGAGTAGTTTACCTCAGACCTACGGGTCCATAGTTATTAGCTAGATGGCTTCTTCTCTCTTTTTGTATCTCAATACAAAGTTCTCCCCCTCTCTTGTGGAGATCTATTCGATGTAATCTTCTTTTGCGGTGTGTTTGTTGAGACCGATGAATTGTGGGTTTATGATCCAGTTTATCTATGAACAATATTTGAATCTTCTCTGAATTCTTTTATGTATGATTGGTTATCTTTGCAAGTCTCTTCGAATTATTAGTTTGGTTTGGCCTACTAGATTGATCTTTCTTGCAATGGGAGAAGTGCTTAGCTTTGGGTTCAATCTTGCGGTGTCCTTTCCCAGTGATAGTAGGGGCAGCAAGGCACGTATTGTATTGTTGCCATCGAGGATAACAAGATGGGGTTTATTTCATATTGTATGAGTTTATCCCTCTACATCATGTCATCTTGCTTAAAGCGTTACTCTGCTCTCTTGAACTTAATACTCTAGATGCATGCTGGATAGCGGTCGATGAGTGGAGTAATAGTAGTAGATGCAGAATCGTTTCGATCTACTTGTCACGGACGTGATGCCTATATACATGATCATACCTATATATTCTCATAACTATGCTCAATTCTGTCAATTGCTCAACAGTAATTTCTTTACCCGCCATGAATACTTATGCTCTCGAGAGAAGCCACTAGTGAAACCTATGGCCCCCGGGTCTATCTTCCATCATATTAATCATCCAATACCTAGATATTTTTATTGCCTTTTATTTTACTTTGCATCTTTATCATAAAAATACCAAAAATATTATCTTATCATATCTATCAGATCGCACTCTCGTAAGTGACCGTGTAGGGATTGACAACCCCTTATCGTGTTGGTTGCGAGGATTTATTTGTTTGTGTAGGTACGAGGGAATCGTGCGTGGCCTCCTACTGCGTTGATACCTTGGTTCTCAAAAACTGAGGGAAATACTTACGCTACTCTGCTGCATCACCCTTTCCTCTTCAAGGGAAAACCAACGCAAGTGCTCAAGAGGTAGCAAGACGGATTTCTGGCGCCATTGCCGGGGAGGTCTACGCAAAAGTCAACATACCAAGTACCCATTACAATGGGATACCACGTGATTCACTTGATGTATGTTTTGGTGATAAACTTGCGAGTTCCTCCCATGAACCTATGCATAGGGGTTGGCACAGTTTTCGTCGTGATTCTCCGGTAGAAACTTTGGGGCACTCTTTGAGGTTCTATGTGTTGGTTGAATAGATGAACCTGAGATTGTGTGATGCATATTGTACAAACATACCCACAGATACTTGAGGTCACATTGGAGTATCTAGGTGACATTAGGGTTTTGGTTGATTTGTGTCTTAAGGTGTTATTCTAGTACGAACTCTGAAGGAAATATGCCCTAGAGGCAATAATAATGTTATTATTTTATTTCCTTATATGATGATAAATGTTTATTATTCATGCTAGAATTGTATTATCCGGAAACATAATACTTGTGTGAATACATAGACAAACCAAACGTCACTACTATGCCTCTACTTGACTAGCTCATTAATCAAAGATGGTTATGTTTCCTAACCATAGACATGTGTTGTCATTTGATTAACGGGATCACATTATTAGGAGAATGATGTGATTGACATGACCCATTCCATTAGCTTAGCACCCGATCGTTTAGTATGTTGCTATTGCTTTCTTCATGACTTATACATGTTCCTATAACTATGATATTATGCAACTCCCGTTTGCCGGAGGAACACTTTGTGTGCTACCGAATGTCACAATGTAACTGGGTGATTATAAAGGAGTACTACAGGTGTCTCCAAAGGTACATGTTGGATTGTCGGAGAGGTATCTCTGGGCCCTCTCGGTAATGCACATCACATAAGCCTTGCAAGCATTTCAACTAATGAGTTAGTTGCGAGATGATGTATTACGAAACGAGTAAAGAGACTTGCTGGTAACGAGATTGAACTAGGTATTGAGATACCGACGATCGAATCTCGGGCAAGTAAAATACCGATGACAAAGGGAACAACTGAAGGAAATATGCCCTAGAGGCAATAATAAAGTTATTATTTATTTCCTTATAATCATGATAAAGGTTTATTATTCATGCTAGAATTGTATTAACCGGAAACATAATACATGTGTGAATACATAGACAAACAAAGTGTCACTAGTATGCCTCTACTTGACTAGCTCGTTAATCAAAGATGGTTATGTTTCCTAACCATGAACAATGAGTTGTTATTTGATTAACGGGGTCACATCATTAAGAGAATGATCTGATTGGCATGACCCATTCCATTAGCTTAGCTCCCGATCGTTTAGTATGTTGCTATTGCTTTCTTCATGACTTATACATGTTCCTATAACTATGAGATTATGCAACTCCCGTTTACCGGAGGAACACTTGGGGTACTACCAAACGTCACAACGTAACTGGGTGATTATAAAGGGGTACTACAGGTGTCTCCACAGGTACATGTTGGGTTGACGTATTTCGAGATTAGGTTTTGTCACTCCGATTGTCGGAGAGGTATCTCTGGGCCCTCTCGGTAATGCACATCACATAAGCCTTGCAAGCATTGCAACTAATGAGTTAGTTGCGGGATGATGTATTACAGAACGAGTAAAGAGACTTGCCGGTAACGAGATTGAACTAGGTATTGGATACCGACGATCGAATCTCGGACAAGTAACATACCGATGACAAAGGGAACAACGTATGTTGTTATGCGGTCTGACCGATAAAGCTCTTCGTAGAATATGTAGGAGCTAATATGGGCATCCAGGTCCCGCTATTGGTTATTGACCGGAGACATGTCTCGGTCATGTCTACATTGTTCTCGAACCCGTAGGGTCCGCACGCTTAAGGTTACGATGACAGTTATATTATGAGTTTATGCATTTTGATGTACCGAAGGTTGTTCGGAGTCCCGGATGTGATCACGGACATGACGAGGAGTCTCGAAATGGTCGAGACATAAAGATTGATATATTGGAAGCCTATGTTAGACACCGGAAGTGTTCCGGGTGATTTCGGAGAAAACCGGAGAGCCAGAGGGTTACCAGAACCCTACCGGGAGAAGTAATGGGCCATATGGGCCTTAGTAGAGAGAGAGAGAGGGGCAGCCAGGGTGGGCCGCACGCCTCCTCCCGCCTGGTCCGAATTGGACTAGGAGAGGGGGGGCGGCGCCCCCCTTTCCTTCTCCCTCCCCACTTCCTTCCACTCCTACTAGGAGGAGGACTCCTCCTGGCGCGCCAATAGGGGCCGGCCGGCCTCCTCCCCTTGCTCCTTTATATACGGGGGCAGGGGGCACCGCTAGACACAAGTTGATCCAAGTGATCATATTCTTAGCCGTGTGCGGTGCCCCCTTCCACCATAATCCTCGATAATATTGTAGCGGTGCTTAGGCGAAGCCCTGCGACAGTAGTACATCAAGATCGTCACCATGCCGTCGTGCTGACGGAACTCTACCCCGACACTTTGCTGGATCGGAGTCCGGGGATCGTCATCGAGCTGAACGTGTGCTAAAACTCGGAGGTGCCGTAGTTTCGGTGCTTGATCGGTCGGGCCGTGAAGATGTACGACTACATCAACCGCGTTGTGCTAACGCTTCCGCTATCGGTCTACAAGGGTACGTAGATCACACTCTCCCCTCTCGTTGCTATGCATCACCATGATCTTGCGTGTGCGTAGGAAAATTTTGAAATTACTACGTTCCCCAACAAACTCTAGGGCTGTTTGTGACACTTATAGGAATAGCCCAATGGATTGATTGGAAAGAATAACTTTGAGATGGTTTCATACCCTACCATAATCTCTTCGTTTGTTCTCCGCTATTAGTGACTTCGGAGTGACTCTTTGTTGCATGTTGAGGGATAGTTATGTCATCCAATTATGCTATTATTGTTGAGAGGACTTGCACTAGTGAAAGTATGAACCCTAGGCCTTGTTTCCTATCATTGCAATACCGTTTACGCTCACTTTTATCATTAGTTACCTTGCTGTTTTTATAATTTCAGATTACAAGAACCTTTATCTACTATCCATATACCACTTGTATCACTATCTCTTCGCCGAACTAGTGAACCTATACAATTTACCATTGTATTGGGTGTGTTGGGGACACAAGAGACTCTTTGTTATTTGGTTGCAGGGTTGCTTGAGAGAGACCATCTTCATCCTACGCCTCCTACGGATTGATAAACCTTAGGTCATCCACTTGAGGGAAATTTGCTACTGTCCTACAAACCTCTGCACTTGGAGGCCCAACAAAGTCTACAAGAAGAAGGTTGTGTAGTAGACATCAAGCTCTTTTCTGGCGCCGTTGCCGGGGAGGTTAGCGCTTGAAGGTATATCTTTAGATCTTGCAATCGAGTCTTTTAGTTTCTTGTTTTATCACTAGTTTAGTTTATAAAAGGAAATTAAAAATGGAATTAAGTTTGCCTCATATGCTTTACCTTTTTAATATCTTTCGTGAGTATGATGGAAAGGATAATTGTGCTCAACTGCTAGAAGAAGAAATCTATAAAATGTTTGGCACTAAATATTTGAATGATGATGATGATTGCAATGTTGTTAGTATGAATTCCTTGAATATCCATGATGCTAATGATATGCAAAGCCACAAGCTTGGGGAAGCTATGTTTGATGAAGATGATATTTTTGTCCCCCAAGTTTTGATGAGCAAATTTATTATGAAGAAAGCATGCCTCCTATTTATGATGATTATATTGATGAAAGTGGATTTGGAGAGGTCATGACTTTATTTTGTGATGAATCCACTATTCCGGAAGAGGTTCCAATTGATTATGAGAACAAAGTTGCTATCTATTATGATTATTGTGATGACTTGTATGCTATAAAGAATAATGATATCCATGAAACTTGTCATCATGATTTTAGTTTTCAATTGGATTATGCCTCACATGATAATTATTTTGTTGAGTTTGCTCCCACTATTATTCATGAGAAGAATTTTGCTTGTGTGGAGAGTAGTAAATTTTCTATGCTTGTAGATCATGAAAAGAATGCTTTAGGTGCTGGTTATATTGTTGAATTCATTCATGATGCTACTGAAAATTATTATGAGGGAGGAATATATGCTTGTAGGAATTGCAATAATATCAAGTTTCCTCTCTATGTGCTTAAAGTTTTAAAGTTATGTTTGTTCTACCTTCATATGCAAGTTGATTCTTGTTCCCATAAGTTGTTTGCTCAAAAAATCCCAATGCATAGGAAGTGGGTTAGGCTTAAATGTGCTAGTCATATTCTTCATGATGCTCTCTTTATGTTACAATTCTTATCTTTTATGTGAGCATCATTGAAATTATCATGCCTAGCTAGGGGCGTTAAACGATAGTGCTTGTTGGGAGGCAACCCAACTTTATTTTTGTTCCTTGCTTTTTGCTCCTGTTTAGTAATAAATAATTTATCTAGCCTCTGTTTATATGTGGTTTTATGCTTTTAATTAGTGTTTGTGCCAAGTAGAACCTTTGGGAAGACTTGGGGAAAGTCTTTGCGATCATGCTGTAAAAAACAGAAAATTTAGCACTCACGAGAATTGCTGCCATTTTTATTTGGAGATTGATATTTAGTTAATTATTTTTTAAGATGATTAATAGATAAATTCCTCACGTCCAGAAATTTATTTGAGAATTTTCTGAGTTCCAGAAGTATATGTGTGATCCAGATTACTACAGATTGTTCTGTTTTTGACAGATTCTGTTTTTCGTGTGTTGTTTGCTTATTTTAATGAATCTATGGCTAGTAAAAGAGTTTATAAACCATAGAGAAGTTGTAATACAGTAGGTTTAACACCAATATAAATAAAGAATGAGTTCATTATAGTACCTTGAAGTGGTGATTTATTTTCTTATACTAACGGAGTTTACGAGTTTTCTGTTGTGAAGTTTTCAAGTTTTGGGTAAGGATTCGATGGACTATGGAATAAGGAGTGGCAAGAGCCTAAGCTTGGGGATGCTCAAGGCACCCCAAGGTAATATTCAAGGACAACCAAGAGCCTA